>NC_062548.1:49727433-50051300 GCF_016906955.1 Phacochoerus africanus
GGCCTTTTAGAAGACAAGGAGTTGTTCCTTTGGCCCCATATGTTCAAGTCTACAAGAAGGGTGATTTTGACATCAAGGGAATGGGCAATATTCAAAAAGGAAGCCCCACCAATGTTCCCACAGCAAAACTGCAGGAGTCTGCAGTGTGACCCTGATGCTGCTGGCATTGCTTTTTTTTTTTTTTTTTTAAAGGACAAGATTCTTGCCAAGAAAATTGATGTACATATTGAGCATGTTCAGCACTCTAAGAGCTGAGATAGCTTCCTGAAACTTGCGAAGGAAAATGATCAGAAAAAAGAAGGAAGCCAGAGTGAAAGGTACTTGGGTCCAACTGAAGCCCAGCTGCTCCACCTAGAAAAATGGAGATGCTGGGAGTTCCCGTCGTGGCGCAGTGGTTAACGAATCCGACTAGGAACCATGAGGTTGCGGGTTCGGTCCCTGCCCTTGCTCAGTGGGTTGACGATCTGGCGTTGCCGTGAGCTGTGGTGTAGGTTGCAGACGCGGCTCGGATCCCGCGTTGCTGTGGCTCTGGCGTAGGCCGGTGGCTACAGCTCCGATTCAACCCCTAGCCTGGGAACCTCCATATGCCGCCGGAGCCGCCCAAGAAATAGCAACAACAACAACAACAACAACAACAAAAGACAAAAGACCAAAAAAAAAAAAAAAAAGAAAAATGGAGATGCTGGTTCTCCACTTGTGAGCCTGGGCTGGGAACCCATCCCATATAAACTCATGGAATTCCCCCACCCCACGTTTTGTATCTTTAATAACATGCACAATGGTGACCAGCCATATTCATAATAGAAGTTATTCTTAAAATGTATCTAGAAATAACACTTTTCTTTTTCCATACGAAAAGCTTGAGAATGTCTCCCAGTGGGGTGGGGGTAGGTTGAGGGGGAAGAGGGTTTGGAATAGGGGACCCTGGCTTCCCCACAGCCTGAACTCCAGCATAACCCCTCAGTAGGAACAGGGATCAGAGGGTCTGTATGACTCTGGGGCTGAGGCACATCTCTGGGTTATAATGTAGTAATGATATAGTTTGGCATACACACACACACACACACTTTTTTTAAAGACATATAAAATTTATATATATATAAATAAATATATATATATGTATATATAATAAAGACCTCTGGACTGTAAAAATGTTTCTTTTAATTGAGTAGAAGTGTGGTCTCCCCTCCTCCTCCGACATCTTTAAAGCAAACTTTAAAAAAAAGGAAAATGAATTCCAAAATGAAATACATAGTAAAAAATGACTTAAACATGATAAAAAAAAGTTGGTGAGCTGTGGGGAAAATCCAAACAGCTTAATACATATATAATTGGATCCCTAAAGTAGAGGAGAGGAAAAGGTGAATAAAAAAAATATATATTTGAAGAAATAATGGCCCAGACTTTTTTAATCTTGATGAAAACTATGAACCCACTATCTAAGAATCTCATTACCCACCCCCCCAAGCACATGAAGAAAACTACACCATGGCGTACCTTAATCAAGTCGTTCAAAACTAGAACAACTCTCTAGATAAAGAGAACATCTTAAAAGCAATCTGAGGACTTCCGTGTCCAGAAAAATGGAGGAGCACTTGTCTCTATTCCTCCTGCTAAGTGCAGCTAAAAACCTTCATGAAAGAAACATGAGACTCTGATGGGAGTTCCTGTCATGGCTCAGTGGTTAACGAATCGGACTAGGAACCATGAGATTGCGGGTTCGATCCCTGGCCTTGCTAAGTGGGTTAAGGATCCAGTGTTGCCATGAGCTGTGGTGTAGGTTGCAGATGCGGCTCGGATCCCACACTGCTGTGGCTCTGGTGTAGGCCGGCAGCTACAGCTCTGATTAGACCCCTAGCCAGGGAATCTCCATATGCCGCAAAAGCAGCCCTAGAAAAGGCAAAAAGACAAAAAAAAAAAAGAAGGAAAAAGAAACATAAGACTCTGAAAGGTGAGGAAAAGGCATAGTGGCCTGGAGTCGACACAGCAGTGAATATTATGACTTTTTTTTTTCTCGGTAATCCCAGACTTGGTCTTTAAGAAGCCAGCAGCCTGGAAATAACAATGGATGCAGACACAAAAAGCCCAAAGAAAACCCTGCTTTCTTTAGTCCAAGGACCAGGAAAGGGACAGCCTAGCAAAACAAGACGTCAACAATAACTGCTGTTCTCCAGCCAAATGACCCAGAAAAAACAATGGCCCCATCCCCACCAGCAAAGGCAGAGTAGGAAGCCTAGATTTTCATCCTTGCTAGGCTGTCATGAGGTGCCTCAGCCCTTCCCCCAGGTCAGAGTGGTGAGTCGGGTGGGTCAGAGAAGGACAAGTTGGGAGCCTGAGCTCTCCTCCCTGCTGGGTTACATACAGCAAGATCACCCTGCACACATGGAGGCCACGTGGGGAGCTGGAGCTCCCTCCCTGCGCAGCAGCGACAAGGATCCTCCCCACCCTGGGTGTCATGGAGGCTGACGATGAAAACGAAAAATAACATATCAAAATTTGTGGGACACAGCTAAGACAGTGTTTGGTAGGAAATGGATAGCTCTAAATTCTTTCTTTAGAAAAGAGGACAATTCTCAAATCAACAAGCTTAGCTCACTCCCCCTAGTTTCTAGAAAAAGGAAGCAAAATAAACCCAAAGCAAGTGAAAAGAAGGAAATACCAAAGAGGGAAAAAAAAAAAAATCCATGAAATTGACACCAGAAAGATAGTAGAGGAAATCCATGAAACAAGATGATTCTTTGAAAAGATCGATGAAGTGACAATCTTCTATCAAGCATGACAAAGAGAAAAAGAGGCAAACACAAAGTACCACTAACAGGAGTGAAACAGGTGATATCACCTCAGCCTGTGAAGGTGTTGAAAGATAAGAGGATGCCATGAACAAATATACACACATAAACTTGACCATCCCAGTGAAATTGACCAATTCCTCAAAATACAGACTATCACAATTCACCCAATATGAAATACAGTATTTGAATAACACTGTATCTATTAAGGAAATTAATAGATAATTTTAAAACTCCCCCCCAAAGAAAAAGCTAGTCCCACATGATTTCTCTCGAGAGTTTCACCCATTGTTTAAAGAGGAATAAACACTGATTTTACATAATCTGTTCCAGAAAATAGAAGAGGAAGGAACAATGTTTTCATTTTATGAAGCTAGTGTTCCTCTGATACCAAAAAAACAAAGACAGTACAGAAAAAGACAACCAAACCAATACCTCATATGGACATGCAAATCCTTAACAAAGCATTAGCAAATAGAATTCAGCAATACTTAAAGATCATTCTCTACCATGATTAAATGGGGTTTATTCCAAGAAGGCAAGGCTAGTTCAATATTCTCAGTGAAGGCCTCATAGACGTTACACCCAGAATATAATAAAAGATCAATGAAGTGGCCTTAATGAAAATGAAAAGTGCTCTGCAAAAGGATGTTAGGAGTGTGAGGGAACAAGCAACAGATTGGGAGAAAAGATTTGCAAACTACATACCTGACAAAGAACTTACATCTAGGGTATCTAAAGAACCTTCAAAAATCAACAGAGAAAAAGAACCAATCTAATTAGAAAATGAGTAAATAACATGAAGAGATATTTCACTAAAAGGACTCTTCAGATGACCAGTGATCCCATGAAAAGCTGTTCACTATCACCAGAAATTAAGAGGTAGATATTAAGACCAGGATAAGATATCACTGCACAATTATTAGAACAGCTAAAATTAAAAAGAATGACAGGAGGAGTTCCCATCGTGGCTCAGTGGTTAATGAATCCAACTAGGAACCATGAGGTTGCAGGTTCAATCCCTGGCCTTGCTCAGTGGGTTAAGGATCCGGTGTTGCCATGAGCTGCGGTGTAGGTGGCAGACATGGCTCGGATCCCGAGTTGCTGTGGCTCTGGTGTAGGCTGGCCACTACAGCTCCGATTAGACCCCTAGCCTCAGAACCTCCATATGCTGCAGGAGCAGCCCTAGAAAAGGCAAAAAGACAAAAAAATAAAATAAAACAAAAATAAAAAGGAATGACAGGAGTTCCCATTGTGGCTCAGTGGTTAACGAATCCAACTAGGAACAATGAGGTTGCAGGTTGGATCCCTGGCCTCGCTCAGTGGGGTAAGGATCCGGCATTGCCATGAGCTGTGGTGTAGGTTGCAGACATGGCTTGGATCTGGCGTTACTGTGGCTGTGGTGTAGGCCGGCGGCTACAGCTCCGATTAGACCCCTAGCCTGGGAACCTCCATATGCTGCTGGAGCAGCCCTAGAAAAGACAAAAAGACAAAAAAAAAAAAAGAATGACAATCCCAAATTCTGCAGAGGATAACTGAATCTCTTATACATGGTTAACAGGAACGTAAAATACTATGGCCATTCCAGAAAATTGTTTGGTTGTTTCTTTAAAAACTAAACATGCGCTTACAATATGGCCCAGCAATTGAACTCCTGGGCATTTAACCCTGTATATGATGGTTCATGGAAGTGTTATTTGTAATAGCTAAAAATATGGAAACAACCAAAATGTTTTACAATAGGCTAATGGTTAAACAAAATATGGTTTAACATCCATACCACGGGATATTACTTGTTAATCAATAGGAACCAACCTCAGATAACACAGTACCTTGGATGGATCTCAAGGGTTATGCTGAGTGACAAAGGCCAACCTCAAAAGGCCACATTCTGTGTGATGCCATTTATGTGACCTTCCAAAATTAAAGAAATGGAGGACAGATTAATGGTTGCTAGAGGTTATGGGTAGGGATTTTGGTCTTTTATGTAAGAGAGGAAAAAATTCACTTTTTTTTTTAAAGCTACTGTTACTTGGTACCCCTGTTACTTTCAGCCAAACATAGTCTGTATTGATAAATCTTTTTAAAATTGTCTGTCTATCTGTCTGTCTATCTATCTATGTTAGTTCTATTCTCTGGTGAACCCTAATTCTCTCTCTCGCCCTCATATAGAGGTTCCCAGGCTAGGGGGCAAATCAGAGCTGTAGCTGCCAGCCTACACCACAGCCACAGTAGCACTGGATCCAAGTTGCATCTGTGACCTATACCACAGCTCACGGCAACACCAGATCCTTAATCCACTGAGCACAGCCAGGAATCAAACCTGCATCCTCATGGCTATTAGTCAGATACATTTCCACTGTATCACCACGGGAACTCCCTAATTTTCTAACCTTTCATTCCTATTCCATCCAAATCCTGAACCATAAGCCAAACCATTAACAAATAATTGTGAATCAACGACAAGTGGATTCATACTTCTGGTCATCTCTCACTCCAGAAAATCAAATATATTGCCCAAAGTTCTATCCACAGGGAGGGTTTTTTGCTTTTTTTTTTTTTTTTTGTTTTTTTTTTTTTTTTTTTTTTTTTTTGGCCACTGACCTTCAAAGTCATCCTTAAATGATATGGTCATGCTGCAGCTTACAACTTACATCTCACGCAGACCCATCTGTAAATTGTGCTTGTATTTTCACTCTCAGTAAACTGATCCTAGAGAACATTACTGATTGCAAGTGCATGAGAGACCTTGAACCAAGCCTATGGACTGGGCAAAATGATAATCAACCTTTCTCTGTAGCAATAGCTGACCTCCACAGCCTCCTCACTCCATCCATTCTGCCACCTCCAGTTTCACCCAGAGGGGGATTTTCAAGATACTGATGTGACAGTACCCTCCTCAGTGGCTTCCTGATGCTCTCAGGACAAGGACAAGCCTTCAGAGGACCTCGCCCCCTACCTGTGGCTCCATCCTGCCATCCTCCCCATTTCATTACCATTGGCATTCATGATTCCAGGTTCTGGCCCCATCAACCCAGCCCCGGATTCTGGGCAGGGCTGTCTTCCTCCCACCCCCATAGCCCTTTACCTGTCTCATTCCTACTCATCTGTCTGTGAAGAAATTAAATCAGTTGATCTAAGAAATAAATGGAAAAATTTATTTGAGCCAACTGAGGGTTATACCCTGGGAAGAGCAAATCAGAACAAAATGTGTTTCCATTCCTTATACCTCTTTACACTGAAAATGTGCCTCCAATTTTCCTTGCACACTGATACATTTCTCTTATTTTAGTAGCTTGTGTTACATGTAATTCTTAAGCTTAAAACCTTAATCTCGGAGTTCCCGTTGTGGCACAGCAAAACTGAATCCAACTAGGAATCATGAGGTTGCAGGTTCAATCCCTGGCCTCCCTTAGTGGGTTAAGGATCCGGTGTTGCTGTGAGCTGTGGTGTAGGTTGCAGATGTGGCTCGGATCCCATGTTGCTGTGGCTGTGGTGTAGGCCAGCAGCTACAGCTCCGATTAGACCCCTAGCCTGGGAACCTCCGTATGCCAAGGGTGTGGCCCTAAAAAGACAAAAAAAGACAACCCCCCCAAAAAAACCTTAATCTTCAGTGAAAACCAATAAGTAAGTAACTGTGAACTGTTTGTCATACCAGCATTGCCTAATTGGCATTTATGAGTCTATTTTATAACCTCTAGAAACATACACCTTCTCACAGAATTTCTTTCCTCAGTGTGGTAAAATGATTGGTAGGCTTTGGATTATTTCTGCAGCCACACCTCTAGTCCTATAAAGACTAGCATTGTGGAATTCCCCTTGTGGCTCAGCAGTAACAAACCCCACTAATATACATGAGGATGCAGGTTCGATCCCTGGCCTTGCTCAGTGGGTTAAGGATCCTGCATTGCCATGGCTGTGGTGTAGGATGTCAGCTGCAGCTCTGAATCAACCCCTAGCCTGGAACTTCCATATGCTGCAGGTGCAGCCCTGAAAAAGGAAAAAAAAAAAAAAAAAGACTAGAGTTGTCTTTTAATTCAATAAGGACAGTTCTTTTTAATTCTGGAAAGAATTGGGTGGCCTCAGTGATAACAAAGGCCTGACATACCCATTTACCTATGTTGGAATGTTCCACTTACCCTCATTTAACTTAGGGGAGAAGCCCCTGTCCCCCAAATTCTTCTCAGGCTCTGAATATCAGCTATGGTCAGTTTAGTCAGACTGGTGGACTCCCACTTTGGTAAAATCCATTTACAAATATTTTTGAGGATCTTCTCTGGGTTTAAAATTTTTCTTTTCTTTTCTTTTTTATTTTATGCTTTTTAGGGCTGCACCCTCGGCATATGGAAGTTCCCAGGCTAGGGGTCAAACTACAGCTGCTGGCCTAGCCACAGCCACGGCAACATCAGATCCAAGCCGCACCTTCAACCTACACCACAGCTCATGGCAACACTGGATCCTTAACCCACTGAGCAAGGCCAGGGATCAAACCTGCAACCTCATGGTTCCTACTTGGATTTGTTTCCACTGCGCCACAATGGGAGCTCCAAGAATTTCTTTAACTGTGGCCTACAGTTTGCGCTTTGATCTGAAGAGGCTTGCCTCTGGTCTCAGGTGGTCTCTCTCTCTCTCTTTTTTTTTTTTTCAGGGCCGCACCAGCAGCATATGGAAGTTCCCAGGCTAGGGGTCAAATCAGAGCTACAGCTGCTGGCCTACACCACAACCACAGCAATGCCAGATCTGAGCTGCCTCTGTGACCTACACCGCAGCTCATGGCAACGCCAGATCCTTAACCCACTGAGCGAGGCCAGGGATTGAACCCGCATCTTCATGGATACTAGTCTGGTTCATTACCATTGAGCCACAACAGGAACTCAGGTGGTCCTGTTTTTAGAGCTATCCATTTAATAGTGCATTCTGAGTGGGATTGCAATTCAGACAGACGATTACTAGAGTGAGTAAGCAAATAAAAGAGGCTAGAGCATAGTTAAAATTTTAAGTACCGTTTAGATCAGTAATCTTTCATTAGCCTTCTACAATGAATCTTTCAATGAGGCTATTTTGGCATTTTGAAGCTCCTGGCAGGTTTCCGCATACTAATTTTAACAGGTACAATAGTTGAGGGTTCTCAAAATTTTAGCAATTTAAATGTTTCTCCACCTCAAAGGGTCCAAGAAGCTATCCCTAAAAAATGTTTCCCCTGCTAACCTAATTTTAGAAAAAAGAAAACCACCACCGGTGTTTCCAGTAGGCCCTGCAGGCACTCAGAATTGTTTTGGAGTGACACAAGAACTCCATCTTGGCTATTTTAGGGCCCGATTACCTTTAATTCCCAATAAAGCACTTACAAGCACACCTAAACCCGGCTGGCATTCCCATGGGTGACTGTTTGCATGGGAACTGTTTGGCCTATGAGACACAATTTCCCAGTAGTAACTTCTTAGGCTAATTCAGATACGAGATAGGATAGGAATGACTTGCTGAGAATGGGGTGGGGGATCACACCTGTGCTGCTTCTGAGCCTAGCTCCCCAGGGCTTACCCTTGGCTCAGTTCGACCTCTCTTCCGTGGCTTGGTTTCCCTCTTTTGTTGCCAGAGCTGTTCCAGGTCTGTGCTCAAAATCTGACAACTGCAGAGTTCCCCTTGTGGCTCAGTGGGTTAAGGACTGGACATTGCCTCTACAAAGACACTTGACTTCGCTCAGTGGGTTAAGTCTCTGGCATTGCCACAGGCTGTGGCGCAGCTTGGATCCCGTGTTGCCATGGTGGTGGCCTTGAGACAGAATACTAACTCAGGTAGTTAGGGTGGGACCAAGGGCTCCGATACATTCTTTTGGTACAGATATTGATTAACTTTTGTGCCTTAAGGGCTCCAGGGAGTAACACCTCCACAGGCCTTGTTTTATTACAGGAAATGCGCGTTCCCCACAGACTTTGTTTACTATAGGAAATGCGAATCTCTAACCCACTCCTCAGCTGACAAAAAAGGAATGAGAGGAATGGTAAAAGAAAAGGAAAAAAAAAAAAAAACCATAGAATTTTCAGGACATTTCCAACCCTAAAACCCCTATTGGACAAGGACTGATGTAGGGAACTGGGCAAGGCCAATGGGGGAAAACCACATCTCTCTGGACCCCATGTTGGTGCCCCCCATCTTTAAGGAATTAAAAACTCCTAAAGGACAATAGAGAAAGGGGACTCTTTCCCCCCTCCCAGCAACCCTGGGAGCTATTTGTTTTCCTTTAATAAAGACTTTGCTTGCTTGCTGCCTGTGTGTTCACGGAGTTCATTCTTCGACTGCCGTGAACAAGAACCCAGATTCCGGTACCATCTTTCTGGTATCAGCCTCAGATGCAGCTCTGATTCAACCCCTGCAGTTCCATATGCTGCAGGTATGAATGTTAAAAAAAAAAAAAATCCAACAACTTCCACCTATAGCAGGAGTATCCTTGCTCAAAAGCTGCCAACCCCTACTCTTTAGCAGAGTAAACATAAATCTTTAAAGAGTCCAGAGATATGGAAGCTACAAATAAAAAACCCAGGTAGAATCATCTGAGATCAAGATGTCAATGAGTCTGATCTCCAACAGACCCTGAGTCTCTTTATATGTTGATTTTCTATATTAACATATTAAATAACATACCCTCCTTTGCCTTGAGTGACCGGACATTAAGGACCAGAAAAAGATAAGAAGGGGGTAATAGCCTCTCCCTCAGAAGAAGCCCTGCCTGTTCCCCATACACACTGATGCATATGCCTCCCCACCATTAGCCTCACTCTTCCTCCCTTTGTCTTTACTTTTTGTTTTGTTCTTTTGTTTCTTTTTGGCTGTGCCTGCCCGTGGCATGGGGAAGTTCTGGGCCAGGGGTAGAATCCACACCAGAGCAATGACAATGCTGGATCCTTAACCCGCTAAGCCACCAGGGAACTCATTCCTTTACTTTTAAAAATTAAATCCCTCTGGCCAGATGGGTGAGAAGTTGATCTATAACTTAGTGTCTGCTTTTCCAGTCTTTGGCCCCCTGTGCAAGGTCGACCTCAGCTTAGGTTTTGTTATTTGTTATTCGCCTACTTGAACCCAAATGGAAAAAGAACCCTCCCCCGTGGAGACCAAGAGACCAAGAACCAGACTGAGCAGGGTCCATATAACTTAATTCAGTAACATTGTGACAGCCTGAAACCATCCTTGCTGCTCAGAGCACTAGGTTATCTGCCTCTGACCTGCCCTCTGAATGAGCAGTATTTACCAAATGTAAATAATGGTTTCACCACATCTCCCTTATTCCTCCCAGCTAAAGAATTCAGTCTCTCATTTCATTAACAAAAGATTTGTTCAGCCCTTGTATCAACTTTTTTTTCCTTCAATTTCAGCCAATTTTAACAAAACCCCAGCCACCTGTTTCCCTGGGCCTCTTGCCCAAACCCCCTAGGTCTTGCCTAAGAAATGCACCTGTGCCCCTTAAGATTCCGTCTTAAGTGAAACAGCTCAAAAATTCAAGATTGTTACTCAAACAATAAGATCTGCATTTCAGAAGGCCTCACCAGAACACTTGCGTAAGGAGAAGCCCATGGGGCTCAATGGGCCCATGCTGGTACCGGTTCCTGGTAGGCCCCAGGTGCCCCCTGGTGGGTATCTCCACTATCCCGCTGGCTAATCATGTCAAAGAAAAAGTCATCAATTTAGGAAAGGAATGGAAAATTTTAATGGCGCCAAATGGAGGATTATAACCCAGGAACGGCATCTCAGAAAACTTCGGGAAGGATTTCCCTTTGTGGCTCAGTGGGTTAAGAACTTGACAGTGTCCAGGACTATCCCTGGCCTTGCTCAGTGGGTTCAGGATCCGGCATTACCGTGAGCTGCAGTGTAGGTTGCAGACACGGCTCAGATCCCGTGTGGCTGTGGCTGTGGCTGCAACTGTGGCTCCAATTCAACCCGTAGCCCAGGAACGTCCATATGCTGCAGGTGTGGCCCTAAAAAGGAAAGAAAACTCTGAGAACAGATCCACACACCTTAGAAGTCAGGGCACAGTTATCTAAGTTTTTTGAGACAGGTTGCTGTACATTAAATTATGTGTTACTGACAGTTTACACAATCAAGAACTAAACATCACAGATCAAGAAGGAACGTTACCTTTTAAGCAATTATCTTGCTGATGCTAGGGGAACGTTGCTCAGGCCGTGGCCAGGAAAAGTGTTTCAAAGAGACTTTGACCCTGGCACTGCTTAGAGCTGGACCTTGACCAGGCACACTCAGGGCCCTGGGACCCGCCCTGCTGTGGGCTGTGTGCAGGGGCCTCCTTCCCTAGAACATTCGGTGCAGCAGCCTTACTGACTGGTCCCCCACCCTCACTCACCCTGTGCCACCACAGGGCCAGTCCTGGGGCTCCAGGGTGAATGCTTGGCTCACAGGCTAGCAGGCTAGCGGGGGGACAGCGCTGAGCATGCTGGCCTCTGGCCCCCTTCCTTCAGGGCCCACTGGAGTCTGGAAAGTACGTTTACCACCCTCAGCTGAGCTTGATATTAGGTGCTGCAGCAACTGAGAATTTTTCAGCTGGAAGTGCCATGCAACCCAGTTTTAACTGGCTTTGGGGGAGGGGGTTAGATCCCATTAGTGACTCTTATAAGGGAAGCGTTTAGAGGTGGGGGTTTGCTTAAGGTGCAGTTTGATTTTGAGCTCAAGGGCTGACTCTCTTCCCCTCATGCCCCCTAATCTTAGTTTCTTTCTCTTCATCCCTCAGTCAGGCCATCTTCTGTACTAATCTCATTCCCACAGCTCCTCACAGTAGCACAATGGCAGCAGCAGCTCAGGGACTCACATCTCAGCTTCAGAGAGTGAGGGAGCAGCGTCTTTCCCTAGAATTCCCAGCACAGGTCTCCCTGGGTCTGTCATTGGGTCAGGCAACCACCCCTCAACCAGCTTCTGTGATGGGGCAAAGGTGATGTGCCAGTTGACTTGCATGTGGCCGTGGAGGTAGAGGGGACCCAGGACTGTGCAGACAGAGAGTGGAGGAGGGATCCCCAGGCAAGACTGAGGGGCACTGCCCGGAGAAGAGGGAGGATGCTTGAGAGGCAGAAGACTCATGGCCAATCAGCTGACCTTCCTCGCTGCCCCTGGCACCCACGTGGGTGGGAGAGAAGTTGCTGAAGGCCTTTTCTTGCTAGGGGAATGGAGGGGCTGTGTCAGGCAGGGGGTGAGTAGCCATAGAGCCAGCGTCCACAAGGGTTCAATAATGTGCGAAGCCAGCCAAGAGAGCCAAACAGAGGGAACCCTGTGCCTGGATTGAGGTGCAAGAGCCAAGGCAGGTAGGACTGGGGCAGGTGAGTTAGAGGGAAGCTGGGCTTTTCTGCTGGAGGAACAGACAGATCAAAAAGGTATGGAGCAGTTGGCAGGGAGCCCAGTTCTATGACAGCCCTTGGCACTGGGGGCAGACGTTGGGGGCAGGTTTGTGGGTCAGACAGTCCCCTAGCTGGGACCACCACCTAAGAGAAGGCTGCGCTCAGGTGCATGCTTAGGAGGTCCTGAATCCCTTCCGGGCCCACTCCCTCGCCGCCACCCCTTCTCCAGGACCTCTCAGCTCTGGTCAAGGGCTAAGCAGAACCTTCCAGATCCCCTCATCTTGGTGACACTGGCTCTGGGTCTGGCCCACGGGCACTGTTCCTGGTGCAGCTTGAACCCTGCCTGTACCCAGCTCTCTTCTCTAATCTCTGAACCCTACAGAGTTCACTTTGTCGGCAGCTAGAGTCTGCACATTCTCTGTACAACCAGTGGATTCAGACAAAGTCCATGAGCTGATCACGGGAAACCAGAGCTGGCTGGCCTCTGGGGTTCTCCTTTACTGAAAGGCTAGGGCCCCTTTGAGGTCCAGAGAGCTGGGAGGGGGGCCTGGGACCTGCTTCAGGCTGCAACAGTGTCCATGGCCTTGGGGGCTTGTCTGGGTTGGGGACTTGTCTGGGATGGAGACGGTTGATGGCAGGGCAGTGAAAAGAACAAGAGGCCATGTTCAGGATGTCAGAACCTGGCTCGGGGAGGGCCCCGTACTAGGTGACTCCAAAGCACAGCTCCTGTCTGGACCATGTCCAGGAGGGAACAAGGAAAGAAAGGCCCCCATACACGCTACATTACATTTTGCATTTAATTTTTTTTTTTTTTTGCCTGCCCCGTGGAACGGCAGGGGGGCGGCTGGGGATCAGATCTGAGCTGCTGTTGCGACCTAAGCTGCAGCTGTGGCAACGTCAGATCCTTGACCCACTGTTCTGGGCTGGAGATCGAACCTGCATCCAGTGCTCCCAAGGCAGGCAGATCCCGGTTGCACCACAGTGGGAACTCCTCCCACGTACTCTAAATGGACATCCAAATACCACGCTGAGGGCTCCTCAACTCAGCTCTCTGAGCTGGTTTCCTCTTGCTTTTTTCACAATTCTATGTGACGTCCAAGTCCTTCCCCAAGAGTGTGGTCCCCAGCCTGTAGATTCCCTCATGGCCTGAATCACTGCCTCGGACTTTTTGCCTTCAGTGTCCCCACAGACTTGAATTTCCCGAAGGCAGAGACTGTGGCTCATCCATCGTGGTCTCCTCACGATGCAGCCCACGCCCGGGGTGTGGAAGGTGTTCACTAAACGCAGAATGATGCCCCCCTTGATGTGGACCCAGCAACTGGGAAGAGCAGGGAAGAGGATCCCTGGGCGTCACTGCCCCGCGGGAAGGAGGCAGAACACTCAGCCAAAGCAGACAGGTAACACGCCCCTCCTTCCTGAGGGGGTCTCTGATGGCCCAGATGTCTCATCTGTCACAGAAAGACCCTGCCCAAAGACCCCACTGGGGGCTGAAAAGGGCATAAGTGGGGTTTTCAAGCTTCTTTTCAGGATTTTCAGAAGCCTAACAGGTAAGTAAGCTGGCTGGCAAAACCAAACAGGCACTTTCTTTGCTTTGGGATGGAATGAAGGCAGCTCCGTGTGGTAACGGCTATGCCCGTTATGCCGTCTAATGAGAGCTATGTGTGTCCCAGTTGGTAAACAGGGCTGAGGGTATGTCCTCTCTCCCGGCACCCAGCTTGGTGGACTCTGACTGTGCCTGTGGAATTGGTACTTGATACAATTTTCTGAGGGAAAATCATGTGGTGAATGTGGTAGAAGTATGAAAATGTCTTTGGGGTCAAAGAAATGAAAAGTAGCTTCTCTTCCAAGTAGCTTCCTGAGAGCCCCGGGGCAGGAGATGGGTGAGGAGGCTGATGTGGGGTGCAGTCTCCCCCTGGTGGTCAACATAGAGCATTGCACCTCTTTTTTTTTTTTTTTTTTTTTTGCTCTCTTTTTTGGCCATTTCTCGGGCTGCTCTCGCGGCATATGGAGGTTCCCAGAATAGGGGTCGAATCGGACCTGTAGCCACCGGCCTATGCCAGAGCCACAGCAACGCAGGATCCGAGCCCCGTCTGCAACCTACACCACAGCTCATGGCAACGCCGGATTGTTAACCCACTGAGCAAGGGCAGGGACCGAACCCGCAACCTCATGGTTCCTAGTCGGATTCGTTAACCACTGCGCCACGACGGGAACTCCAGCATTACACTTTGAAGCAGAGGTTTGGTCTTGAGTGAAGCCTCAGGTGGAGGAGGAACAGGAGCCATGGATGGTCTACATCGTTGACTGGCCATTGGTCTGGAAAGCTCTGCTGCCGAGCAAGGTGGGGAAGGGTACGGCTGCCTTACCCAAAGTCTCTGGCCCTCACTTTCCCGATCCCGTGCTATAAAGTTGGTAAGAAAGGGTCTCCACCATAGGCTGTTGTGAGAGTGGAGTCAAGCCAGGCCTGTGAGATGCTCGGGGTTGCTTGGGACCCTGGGCAGGTCAGCGTGGCCTCCCATGGTGTGGTGCTGAGGGTGGAGTGTGTGGGCCGCTGTGGTCTGACTGCTTCTCCTTCACCAGCCGGTCCTCAAATGGGTCATGGGGTTACCAGGGCACCTGGAGAGCATGACAGATTCATTCCAGCACCTAGAAACTCCTTCTGAAACACCTGCCCTTTCTCTGTGGCTTATTGGTACAAGTCACCCTTATATAGAAAGGGAAAAAATGCATGAAAACCTCAGGAGGATAAGAAGGAAGCATGCGGAGTTCCCGTTATGGCGCAGTGGTTAACGAATCTGACTAGGAACCATGAGGTTGCAGGTTCGATCCCTGGCCTTAGCCCGTGGGTTAAGGATCCGGTGTTACCGTGAGCTGCGGTGTAGGCTGCAGACGCGGCTCAGATCCCGTGTTGCTGTGGCTCTGGCATAGGCCGGTGGCTATGGCTCCGATTCGACCCCTAGCCTGGGAATCTCCATATGCTGCGGAAGCAGCCCTAGAAAGGGCAAAAAGACAAAAAAAAAAAAAAAAGAAGAAGAAGAAGAAGAAGAAGGACGCATGCTTGTTTTATAAAGAGGCTAGTGAAAAATCATATTGCATCATCAGAACAATCCTATCGAGGGATTCTCTGCTCATTTTACAGATAAGACAACTGAGGCTCAGCCAGGTAAACTGACATATACTTAAGGTGAAACAGAAAGCTCCAGAACCACAGTATGGGCCCCAGGCCCTACATGTCACAGAGTCTTAGAGATGCCGAGTTCTGTGGCCCATCATGAAGTGGGCAGTTCAGGGTTTACACCTGGCCTGGAGCCACTTGGAGCCACCATGACCTACTCTATAATGGCTGAGGGGTCCTAACATCCTTTAGCCCAGCTTCCCCATCTGTGCCCAACAGGGCTGTGGCCAGCTTAGGTGAATGCAGGACATCCCACCCCAGGCAGAAAGGTCAAGGCTTCCTTGCCTGGACTGTGCTGAGGCCCTGGGGCTCTGGTAGGGTGGAGCCTTTGGTGTGTTTGGCAGTGAAAAGGGCTCCTAGTTACTGAAGAGATGCCCATTAGCTGAACCTGGTGACCCCTGGAGGTGATGGCACATGGCCTGGGGTCTAGCTCTTGCAGCACTGCTGGATCCCCCAGAGCCTCGGCCTCCCCATCCCTGAGTTGGGGGACCCATTCCTCTCCTCTCTGCAGGTTCTCATTTCTTGCCCCTCCCCTGGGTTTAGACTTTTGGAAATAAAGCCAGGAAAGGAAGATGTTTTCAGGTAAATTCCGCTTCTGTCCTGTGACCTGCACCCTCCAGACAAGGGGACATGCAGAAATGTCTTTCTGGAACTGGCCAAGAAAAAAAGTCTGGGAACAAAATACAAATGGCACCTCAAGGAGTTGCCCTACCTCAAGGCTCTGTACACAGGTTGCAGGGCTGGAGCCTCTCCTAAAGGCTTCCCAAATGTGGGCATCCCCTCCTGACCCCGCCTTCAGGGACAGCACATTGGGAACTTGAAATTGAGTGTTGAAATGGGCAAATGCTGCAATTTGGGGAATGTTAAACATTAACCAGGACAGCACTGGGCAGGAGTCATGGCTAATAGCGGCAGAGGATGGGAGGGGCTGGACCACAGTTCAGAGTCAGGATAAAGCCAACAAGAGTCCCTCTCCTTTGTCAAGTTTATTTTATTAAAATATACAGGACTGAATATTGGTGGGTGCTGAGAACAGGAACCACCCCCACAGGCCGCACCCGAGGGAGACACTTCTGCCATACAGACATGAGGCTGCTCTGCATCCCAGCCTTTTCTGCTGGACCTGCAGCCAGTCTGGCCCAAGGTCAGGGGGTGGGCAGGGCATGGTGGTGACTCTCTCATTTGGCCTTGGCCTCTTAGAATCAAAGCCACACCAGCTGGGAGGGCTGGGCTGGGGGTGGGGGGCAGGGATGTGGGAAAAGATTCCCTGAGCCTGGGAAAGCTGATGCCCTCCTGGAGTGGGGGGAGAGGGAGCCCCCAGTCAGACTGGAGATGGGTGTTGGTGCCACTCCAAGGGGGAGGACCACCCGTAGGGGGTGCCAAGGGGTCCCCAAGGCTGAGCCAGGCCAGTCTCCACGGCCTCCGCCGCCCTGCTCTTCCTCCTCTGAGGGCCCTGCTCACTGAGCAGAGATGGGGCAGCGGCCGATGGAATGTTTGCTTTGGGAATGTTCCTGGGAAGGGCCCCTGTGGCCTGAGACTGGGTTCCTTCCCGGGGCGACCTGGCCAGGCGGGAGCAGCCTCTCTCTCTTGGAAGTTTCTGTTGACCTGCCACCTGACCACAGCCCCTCGACCCCCACTGGCGCTAGCTTCAGACTGACACTGGCCTTCGCCCTCAAGAGCAGAATCCAGCCAAGCAGAATCCCCAGGGTTTGTGCTTTTGAAGGTGGCTGGGCTGGGCTGGGTGGACGGTGGGCTTCGGGTCCCCCACTGCTCTGAGGCACAGAACTGACCCCCCAAGGAACCCCGGGGCCACCTGATCTGGGCTGGTGGGACGCAGGCCTCAGCCCACCAGGATGGCCTTGCCTTGAAGAGCAGAGTGTCCGCTCGTGGGCTGCAGCCTGAGCTGCTAGGGCCCTTGTGCTTTTTGTATGGGGTTGAGGTGAGCCTGTGTGGAGGGGCGGCCACACGGCTTCCGGACCCCAACCAGGAAGGGGGGAGGGGGCTCATTCAAGCTGCTGGGCCGAGGGTGACAGGGGCCAACAGGAAAGACAGATGGAGGAGCCCATTCCCAGGCTGCTCTGCCTCCCTTCCCCCCACACTCCCTGGCTGCCAGCCCTGAGCCGGGTGACCCCTTCTCAGGACCAACAGTGACCTGGGTGCCCCGGTGGTGTAAGCATGCATCCCCACGGAGCCAGCCTGGGCAAAGGAAGGCTTCTTCCCACCCCCAGTGGAGTCAGCAGAGTTCCCTTCAGATTCTCCATCAAAAAACCCAACCCCATCTTGAAAGCCCCTTTCCTGGGATGAAGGAGAACAGAGCCCGCTGGCTGCTCCCCACCGGCACACACAGCTGTGTGGCCTGGCAGATGTCCTGGGACCCAGGGAAGCATTTCCAGGAAAGCAGACTCTGTCCAGTCACCTCCTCCCTGGGCCAAACTCCCTTGACCCTCAGCTGTCCATCTGGGGTCCTGCGCTGAGGGCTATTCTGGAAGTGTAGTCAGAGGGCAGGGAGTGGCTGGGGGACCAGGAGGCCAGCAAACCTGACTAGCATCCATGAGGACGAAGGTTCGATCCCTGGCCTTGCTCAGTGGGTTAAGGATCCAGCATTGCTGTGAGCTGTAGTGCAGGTCACAGATGCAGTTCGGATCTGGTGTGGCTGTGGCTGTGGCACTGGCCAGCAGCTGCAGCTCCAATTTGACCCCTAGCCCAGGAACTTTCATATGCAGCATGTGCAGCCCTAAAAAAGTCCAGAGCAGCTCCCAGAGGCTGGCCCAGGGTGGCCAGGGGCTGTGTGGCTCTCATCACCCGGACCCAGCTCCCAGCCAGACTCGGCCCCTCCCTAACCTCTGCCCTGCCATCTGCCAGCCCAGAGGAAGGAGGTGTGTGTGTGTGTGTGTCTGTGTGTGTGTGTGTCTGTCTGTGTCTGTGTGGGGTGGGGGTTGTCTGGAGCAAAATATTCACTTTTTGCAAATATATTAGAAAAAAGTTTCTCATGGAGGCTGCTCCTGGCAGGATTGAGGTTTCTGTGGGGCAGAGGAGGCCACAGCCACTCAGGGCCTGCCTGCCCCCACCCCACGCGTCCTAGATGACATTCTCGAACAGCTGCATGGAGCTCATGATGTTCTCGTCCTGCGAGGAGAGAGAGGGCGAGGGGCCTGCTCAGCCCTGGGTGGTCACCGCCCAAGTCCAGCCTGACCGTAAGCAGATTCTCATCAGGGGCTCAGAACTTTCCAGTGACCCTGTCTGTCTCACTGGGCAAAGGGGCAGCTGGTCAGGCACAGCTGAGCTCCAGCAGTTCTGGAGCTATTAACTCACTGATGGAAAGCCCCCGGGGCTGAGCACCGGATGGAGGCGAGGGGGAGTGGCAACCAAGGGGCTGCTCGGGGAGCAAGGCAGGTGGCCGAGGCCAGTGGAGGCCCAGTGTCCTGCCCCCGTCCCCCCAGGGGTGCTCGGCAGAGGAGGGTCAGCAGCAATGCTGGGGGGGGTGATGGGGACCCCAGACTCCTTCCCACATCAGGACCCCATCCTGAAAGCCTCACATCTGTCCCCTTTGACCTGAGGGCATGTGCCCGGCTGGACTGCGGGCAGGCAGGAGCGGTGGGCGGTTGGGCTCAAGTGAAAGAATGAAAGCAGTGGTTGGAGGTGAGGAGGGAACTGGGCCGGGTGGGACACGGGGGGGTCCTCAAGCCCTGACGCCGCCTACCTTCTGACACGTCTCCAGGAACTCGTCAATGGTCACCACCCCATCCTGATTCCGGTCCATTTTCTGCAACTCAAGCCATGCCCTCAGTGAGTCTGTGTCCCACCAGGGCTGGCCCTGACCCAGGCCTGAGGACACGGCGGGGGGGTTGGGGGTGCATGGGCTCCCTCAAGTCTGACCTGTCCCCTGTCCCGTCCCTGGGATCCAGGTCACGGAAAGGGTCCTCCCCAGCCCCCTCCCCTGCACAGCCAACCTCTCTGGCATCTCCCCACTCTGCCCCCCTACCCCACCCACTTCCTGGCCACTGTCCTGGGCCCTCACTGCCCAGAACGCCTCCCCTGGGCATCGGACCCCGGACCTCTCTGACAGGCAGCTGAGGCAGGTGGAGCGGCCCAAGCCAGGATGGAAACCCTAGAGGGCCCCCAGTGAGTGGGAGGCAGAGACTTTAGCCCCATAAGTCCCCATGGACACAGGGCAGTCACTCCTACCCATTCCTCTCACAGCGAGGTCTCTGGAGGAGTGGACAAGCTCCTGGAAGGAACCCTGGCCCAGGTGTGGGCTGCGTTGGAATCTACAAGCTCCTGCCTGCTCTGAGATGCAGTCCAGCAGATCTGGGAGTGGGGATGGTTTTAATTTGTTCCTTGAGGATCCTGACAACCAGCCAGATTGGGGGGGGGGCAAGGTGACCCTTCTGGTGGGAGCAGGGAGGCTCAGAGAGGGAGCAGCATGGTGGGGGGTTGCCTTAAGAGCAGGAGCCCCTTCCTCCTCTGGCTGCCCTTCTCCTGCATGGCCTGGGGGTACAGCACTCACCTGGAAGAACCTCTCCACGTGCTCCAGGGGCGCGTCCTCCCGCAGGATGGGGTAGGTGTGGCGGCCCATCATGTCATAGATGGACTTCATGATGGCCAGCATTTCCTGTGGGGAAGGGGGCAGGAAGAGCTGGCATGAGCCTAGCTGCAAGGAGGTGGGGTGGGGGTTCAAGGGTTTGAGGGGAGGGGGCTGTATCTCAGGGCGGAGGGCACCTCCAGGGGTGATGGGTGAGCAGGTGGGGCTGTGGGAGCTGGGGAGAGGAGAGCTCACCTCCCTGCAGTCCAGCCAGTGCAAGCTTTGGACTCTCTAGGAGAAGCTGGACATTGTTTTTGATGTGCAATCTCCAGAATTTGAAACTGTAGCAACTATTTCACAAAGCAAAAAATGTTTGGACCAACAAAAATGACTGTGGGCCTGTGTGGTGAGGGCCCCCCTGTTTGTACCCTGCCTTAAGAGACCACATTCCCCCCCATCGATTGGTGGGGGTCAAGGCCAGCTCCCCAAGCCCCACCTCCAGCTTCTCCACTTATGTCTCCCTCAGGACCTCCCCGTAAGAAAGGATGATCTGGGGAGTTCCCTGGTGGTCCAGCGGTTAAGGATCCAGCATTGTCACTGCTATGGTGTGGGTTGGAAACCTGACCCAGGATTTACCACACGCTATGGATGTGCCAAAAAAAAAAAAAAAAAAAAGAAAGAAGAAGAAGAAAAAAGAAAAAGAAAGGATGGAAGTTTCCATTGTGGCTCAGCAGTAACAAACCCAACTAGTATCCATGAGGACGCAGGTTTGATCCCTGGCCCTGCTCAACAGGTTAAGGATCCTAAGCTGCAGCGTAGGTCATAGATGCTGCTTGGATCTGGCATTGCTGTAGCTGTGTGGTAGGCTGGCAGCTGCAGCTCCGAGTCAACCCCTAGCCTAGGAACTTCTATATGCCACAGGAGCGGCACTTTCAAAAAAAAAAAAAAAAGAGAGAGAAAAAGGAAGGATGCTCCAGGACACTTGTTGAACAGGATGGAGGTGTGTGGTGAACGGCACACAAGCTCCACACTCCCTGCATGCAGGTGTCCAGGATCTTGGGAGAGGAGGAGCCCCCTGGCCATCCCCTAGTCCCCTCCAGGTCCTGGCTGAGAGCCAGGTCTCTGGACCCTGGGGGGCATGTGTGAGGAGAGGGGTTGGGAGTATGGAGCAGGAAGATGGGGGAGGGGTTGACAGGCCACCCTTAGCCCCTGCCCCCACCCCACCCCATACCTCTTTGGTGATATAGCCGTCCTTGTTAATGTCGTAGAGGTTAAAGGCCCACTTGAGTTTCTCATGGACTGTTCCTCGCAGGAGGATGGAGAGACCGATCACAAAGTCCTGTGGAGGAAGCGGGGGTGGTGAGGAGTGACCATCCAGTGCCCAGAGTCTATTTCAAGTTTGCTGTGTGGATTCACCATACGGTGTATAGGTGAGGTGCCTTCCTCACAGAGCAGGCAGATGGTGTCTGCAAAGTCAACACAATGTGAGCGCGTGTGTGAGTGTGTGTGTGTGTGTGTGTGTGCATGTGTGTGCAGAGATGGCACAGTGACCGGTACTGATCGTCTCAAATAAAGCCATTCAAACATAATGTGTCTTAGACCCCTTTAATGCACTGCCACTGGCAGAGGAGGCCTGGGAGCGCTCCTCCAGTGGAGGGGCTGTGCTCTGTGCCTGTGTAACAAGCCTCTGCAGGTCAAGGTGCTTGAAAACACACAGCTTAAAAATTAACCGTGCTCCGTTCTGGGGTCATGCCATACCCATGTGCAGTCACTTCTGAGGTGTGACGGGTAATTCCTAACATGACAAGTCACGAAAGTTCAAATGCCTTCCTGGTTGAAAATGTCAACTGTTTTGTTGTAGCAGTTGATGGAAAGTCAGTCTTTCCTGCCACTTCCAGATGGTTTGCAGGTTAAGCTCCCCCTGCCCCGTGGGGTCCTCCCAGGCTGCTCTGACAGAAGGGGAGCAGAGAAGGGCTGTCTGGGAGGGGGACAGAGGATGGTAGAAAGCAGAGCGACAGGGCTTTGCACTCAAATTGTAGAATTTCTGGCTCAGAGGAAATCTGTATTACCAGAGAGAAAGACTAAGGGAAACAGAGAAAAGCAGTTTGGAATAAACAAAAATTATTCCAGGAGAAAAAAAACTTTAAAAACCTATTAGATTCAAAGGTTAGAAATCTGGGATCCTACAAGAATAGGGTGCTATACAAAAAGGAATCATTGGGAACAAGAAAGAGATCTTGGGAATTAAAAATGAGAAAGCAGGGAGTTCCCTGGTGGCCTAGCAGTTAAGGAGTCAGTGTTGCCACTGCTGTGGCTCAGGTTCCACCCCTGTACCAGGAAATTCCACATGCCACAGGTACAACCAAAAAAAAAAAGAGAGAGAGAGAGAGAGAGTCAGAAAGCAAATGACAGACTTAGAAGGAGGGTTGGGAAAGCAGGTGGAGGCTCTCCCATAAAGCAGCATGAAAAGGCAGAGCTGGAAAATAAGAGAAAAGTGGATAATAGGGGGTCCCATCCAGAGGGACTGACACTTGACCAGCAGGATTCCAGGAAGAGACGGGGGAAATAGAGGGGAGCAAATCCAAGAAGGAATGAAGATATTCCCAGAAGGAAGGCTGTCAGTGCCCAGGTCTTTCTCAGGCCTGTTAACAAACAGCCCATGTTGGCGCCTACAGCCATATATCATGATGACATTTCAGAAAACAATGCAAAGACAAGGTCCTACAAGCTTGCAGAGAGAAAAACAAAACCAAACAGGAAAAAAAAACCCAAAAAACAATAAAATCAGGTCCCATCCACAGGATCAGGAATCATCAGAACAGTTTTCCATCGAAGCTGGTCCCATACAATAGATCAAGAAAGAGCGAGAATGGAACAAAGGTAGTTCTAGGCATCCAAAGACTCAGAAATTGGGAGCTCCCCTGATGGCTCAGTGGGTTAAGAACCTGACACAGTGTCTGTGAGGATGCGGGTTCAATTCCTGTCCTCACTCAGTGGGTTAAGGATCTAGCATTGCTGTGAGCTGTGGCGTAGGTTCCAGATGTGGCTCAGATCTGGCTGGCAGGTGGGGTTCCGATTCAGTCCCTAGTCCGGGAGCTTCCATATGCTGCAGGTGTTGTTGCCCTAAAAAGGAAAAAAGAAAACAACAGAAAAGAAAGGAAAAAAAAAAATCAAAGGCTCAGCAATTACCTCCCATGTACTCTTGTTGGAAACTCCTGGAAGACAGGCTCTTGAAAAGAAAGAGTAAAAGCAAGGAAGAGAAGGATGAGGATTCCAGGACCAGGAGACCCAACCCCAGAAAGAGGTCTTCAGAGGATACCCAGACCTGATGATGGAGCTTGTTGGAGGCTGGGGGTGGGGTGGGGGGGTCTTCTGGGAGCTGCCACTTCAGACAACTGGAGAAGGGCCCAGGCTGAATTACTGATGAGGTCACAGACACCAGGCTAATGACAAATCAGCACCACTGTTAACTGGAGGCAAAATTAAAATGTGTGCAGGAAAGGGAAACGCAATCACAGTCTACTGCAAAAGGCTCAGCTGGGGATCGAAGTCCCATGACCAGAGTACACCATGAATGCGGATCCAATCCAAATCCCATAGTTCTGGGAAGCCAGGGGATGGGAAAGGCTTGTGTTACACAGGACACCAACTCCTTGGCCCCCACACAGAGAGCCAAGGCGGGGGGGCGTCGGAAAGGAGCAATAGGAGGATTCCATTAGGTGCCATGGAGACAAACAGTGACAATGGGCTAAAACCAGAGAGGTGGTTGTCTCCTTGGGTGTCGGGGGCGGCGGGGGCCAGGGGAGGGGGGAGTGGTACCTGCTGTTTTTCCAAAGTTTACTTTGTTTTTCCAGTAAGTCTGCCGGCGCCTTAAAGCCCTGTGCGTGTATGAGCAAAGGCAATGAAGATCCACAAAATGAGAAACAATGGTTTGGTTCTCGGGTGTCTGAGTTTGGGGAACGCTCAGCACCAGAGCTCGTGTATGATTGATTCACAGAAGTGGTGAAGGGTCAGAGCATCCCTGCGGTCATGTCACACCTTCTTCCCTAGGGTCTGGTGGGCTTTCCCCATGGGAAGAGAAGGCAAGGATTCACACTTGGGACCAGCAGGGCCTGCACAGGACCTCCTTTCCCAGGTGGATGCAGGGGGTGGGGATGGCACCACTGTCCTATCTGCTCCTTTCAGATGCTGTGTAGAAGCCCTCATGGTCAGCCACAATCCAGGCCTGTCCCTACCTGGTGTCCCTTACTATGTGTGTATGTGCAGTATAACAGTGACAGCACTAAAAGGGAAGTGGGTGGAATGTTCCCTGCAAGACCACTGGCCCGTCCTCTGTAACACACAGGGGACCCCACGTCCAGCCAGTCTAGTTCTAAAGTTCCAGCCACACAGACACAACTTCATGTGGGCCATGGCTCATCAGAATAACATGCTCTCAACACTGAAGAGTATGAAGCCTGGCACATCTACAGCCCCTGTCTGTGCTGTCCCCCAGCCAGGGCCCAGGGAGGGGTGAGGGGCACCTTGGTGCACAGACTGGGACACCCTGGAGAGCACACAGGGGCGCCTAGTAAGAGTAGAGCAGGAGCTCAGCATGGGATGGGGTGTGTAATCAGATCGCGGGCTGCCAGCTTCCCGAGGGTTCTGCAGTCACCCGAATGGCAGAGGCTCAGGGAGGGGGTGACTGCTGTGGGAGGTAACAGGGCAGCCCCGTGCTGAGGTTGGCTTGTTCTACCGTTTACTTACTTTTTTAGGTGAGGGCAGCGAAGTCACAATGTTTTACAAATCCATAGTCTCTAGTATGCATCTCATCTCCGGAATATACAAAAAGGATTGGGGCCATTGTAAATATAGAAAAGCCAACCTGCCTTTCTTTTTTTTTTGTCTTTTGTCTTTTTTTGTTGTTGTTGTTGTTGCTATTTCTTGGGCCGTTCCCGCGGCACATGGAGGTTCCCAGGCTAGGGGTTGAATCGGAGCTGTAGCCACCAGCCTACGCCAGAGCCACAGCAAAGCGGGATCCGAGCCGCGTCTGCGACCTACACCACAGCTCACAGCAACGCCGGATCGTTAACCCACTGAGCAAGGGCAGGGACCGAACCCGCAACCTCATGGTTCCTAGTCGGATTCGTCAACCACTGCGCCACGACGGGAACGCCCGACCTGCCTTTCTGTTTGAAGGGCACATTGAGAGGTTTGGTCTGTGGCATTGAGGAGGGCTGAGTGTCCCTCCCTCCCTGCCAAAACCTCCGGCTCCTTTCTGATCACAGGGATCCCCATCCTTAGTGCAGCCAGGACTGGGCCCTGCACTTTAGAAGGTTCTTGGGGACACCTGCCCTCCTCCTTTCCTGAAAAAGCCTTCCTAGAACAGAGCACTGATATCAAGAAATCCTGAAGGTAAACAAACAAGAAGGTCCTCAAGGTAAACAAACCTCCTTGTCTGAAACCAGAGGAACAAATTTCATGATAGAGAAGCCCACCAGAGACGCACAACCTTCTGAGAAGGTGCCTGGCAGAGGGTGTCAGCGCCAGCACCCCCAACTCAGCCACTGACAGCACCTCTGTGACAAAGACCCACATCGACCCCCTTAAAGGGACCACAGGGAACAGTGACCATGGGAGGGTGTTCGAAACTTTTCTGCCACCTGCCACTGTGCCCTGCTCAGCTATTTGATCATCTAATTTCTGTTTGTTTGTTTGTTTTTTCTTTTTACAGTTGCACCTGCGGCATATGGAGGTTCCCAGGCTAGGGGTTGAAATGGAGCTGTAGCTGCCAGCCTACACCACAGCCACAGCAACGCCAGATCTGAGCTGCATCTGCGACCTACACCACAGCTCGCAGCAACACCAGATCCTTAACCCACTGAGCCAGACCAGGGTTTCAACCCGAATCCTCAGGGATACTAGTCAGGTTCTTAACCCATTGAGTCACAACGGGAACTCCCCGATCATCTGATTTCTGAACAAGAGACACCATCACCAAAGCTCTGCTTGGGTCCATCACACAACTACTTCTCACACTTCATTCCCCCAAGTTTCAGGTACTTCTTAAAGGATGTGTAAGAAACTGGCCACAAGGGTGGCACCAGGGGAGAACAATGCATTTGTTTGCGCCTTGGTATTGACTGCATTTTTACCATGTGCCAGCAGTACTAAAAATAAAAAAAGTTGAAAACACTGCAGGTTCACAGACACACCAAGAGTGTGGCCTGGGGAGGGTGGGGCCCCTGTGGTCACAAAGCCAGCGGTGGCCTGAGGCTGCCCCTCCCCAGCCTGGTGTCCAAGAGCAGAAAAAGGAACAGTTATTATTATGCTGGCTGGTGCAGGGGCTTTCTGAACCGGGTGCTTTCTCTGCTGCTTTCCTGTCACGCCCTTGGCCTTGGAAGTCGAGCCGGGTGGTTATCGATCAAGCCCAGCTCTCAGCAAGGTTTTCCTCTCCGAAAGAGGTTTCAGCTTTTCGCAGGCAGCTATTTTTAGGGGCTTGGGCTCCACAGCTGGGGCCTCTCTCAAATGATCCCATGTGGCTGGGCCTTTGTGGAGCCCACATGGAGCCCAGGCGAGGTCCTCCTGGGGGGCAGGTGTCTGGGGGTGAGGGAACAGGCTTCTATTTCCTGACAGCGGGGAGCACCAGGCTCGCTCACAGTGCCTGCTGGGACAACCCCCACCCCCAGCCTGCTCAGGCGGGGGTGCTTTGCCTGTTTTCTGGCAAGGGGGTACATTCTGATGTGGGGGTGCCCAGATCCCATTAGCACAGACAGTTAGACTTTGTCCCCTTTTCAAATGCAAATTCCTGTCAAATCCCTGTCACTTCAGTGTGTCTTAATAGCTCCCTTGGCTTGGCGGGGCTGGAATGGAAGGAAAGGTGGAGCATAGGAGGCCAGACGGCAAAATCAGATTTCACTGACTCCACAGCCAGACCCAGGGCTGGCCAAGCAGAGTCCACTCTTCCCTGGGTGACACACTGGGTCATTTACACTAGGGTCATGTCTGAGTCTCTGGAAAGCCCTGAGAGGGTGGGACCAGGGGACATGGTAGGGGTGGACAGGGACCTACCTCAAAGCGGATGGCCCCATTCCCGTCAGCGTCGAAGGCATTGAACAGGAAGTGTGCGTAGGTGGTGGCATCTGGGGAGAACAAGGGGAGGGATGGGGGTGCTGGGGCGGCCCAGCCCCCTGAGCCACCACCCCAACCAGCTCCACTGGAGGTTCTGGCTGCCTCCTGGGCTGGAGTTTCTGCTTCTTGCAGGACAGAGGTAGCGCCAGGCAAGGGGTTGCGGGGAGGGTTGGGGGGGAGGGACCTCTCCCCATGAAAGGGATGCCCACCTTCCGCAGGGCTGTCACAGGGATGTGGGGACTTGGGGAGGAACGGGGCCCCGGCCTCAGACTCACCTCCCTGAGGGAAGAACTGTGAGTAAATGAGTTTGAACGTGTCTTCATCCACCAGGCCTGTGGGGCACTCCTGCAGCAGGAAGGTCTCCCTCTCAGTGACCCCAGCCACCCCGCCCCACACCCCAAGCCACAGGGCTGGCCTCTCTCCTCCCCGTGGGGGACGCCTGCTGGCTGAGGCACCACTGGGCTCTACCAGCCCCAGGTGGGCCTGGCGGGAAGCTGGATCCCACTGCGTGTTCCTCCCCCACACCAGTACTGGGACACACAGCAGGGAGCCTTTAGAACACTGATTCTGGGGCAGCCCACCCCCTAGAACATGAACTCTCACAAAAGGTGAGCCCCATAAAGGCCCTGGGATATCTACCATGCCATGGAAAATTTACAGAAGGTCCTCCTGCATCAGAGTCCCTCCCTCCTGGGTCCAAGGACAAGAGGGCCTGGGGAACAAAGGCCTCTCCCAGGGGAATGGGGAGCACTCACATTCTTGAAGCCCCTGTAGAGGGACTGCAGCTCCTTCTTGGTGAACTTGGTCTGGGCCTGTAGCTGGTCCAGCCCCTCAGGCTGGTGGCGCACGGCAGACAGCTCCAGCTCACTGTCGCTGCTGTCTGGAAGGGGACACAGAGCAGGGAACATATGGACTTATTCCCCCATCTTGCTGTAGTGTGGACACCAGGCCGTGGGTGGAAGTGAGGGCTGGAAGGACTCTCCTGTGTGACTACCACGTACAGTCACCCAGGCTGTACACTGCACAAATGGACGGGCTGGGGCAGAACGACACACTCAGGAGTCTCCCTGCTGCCCTGTTCCTCATACAGAGTAGACCTCCCCTTCTCGCCTTACCTGGAGGGGGCCCACCCTCTCAGCCACACGGTGGGATGGGGGGTGTGGGGTGGAAGCTAGTCTTGTCCTGGAGAGACACTGAACAAGGGGAGGTGGAAGGGAAAAAAAACAGAAGATGGGCAGAGGAGACCCTCCGTCTTCAAGATCCAATTCCTGGGCTACCTCCTCCATGCGGCCCTCCCTGATTTCCCCCAGGAATGGGGAGGGCACCCACCTTGGCCTGGCCTAACATGTTGCTGCCTAGATGCATTTAGTGTGGGGGCTTTATTCCCATTTAAGTGGCAGGTCAGACTTCAAGGGCCTGTAGGGCAGGGAGTGTGTGTGTGTGTGTGTGTGTGTGTGTGTGTGTGTGTGAATGTATATATATAGATACTTGGCTTTTTAGGGACACATCCGAGGTACCTATATGGAGGTTCCCAGGCTAGGAGTCAAATCATAGCTACTGGCTTACACCACAGCCACAGGAACATCAGATCCGAGCCGCATCTGCGGCCTACACCACAGCTCACAGCAATGCTGGATCCTTAACCCACTGAGCAAGGCCAGGGATTGAAACTGCAACCTCATGGATATTAGATGGATTCGTAACCCACTGAGCCACAATGGGAACGCTCCAGGGATTAGATCTTTAATACCAACACATCAAAATGTTAACTTACCATGGCTCCCTTTATGTGGGGGAGGTAGATTTCAGGTGGTCTTTACTTTTTTACTTTGGTACAGCACAGATAAATTATAATATAAAACAAAGCTCCAGACAAAACGGCATTGAGTCCTCTTGCCGGGCCGCAGGCTCACATATTACAGAACTGAAATGGGCAGCACCACCCCCAAGGCTGTCACCACCCAGCCTCCCTTTGCACCCTGACAACTGTGAGTCCATGGTTAGCTGCACTGCTGTTTGCCTGCCCCCACTGCAGGGCGAGCCCTGCAGGCAGTCTCCCTGCACCGCCCGCCCTGTGCCTGCAGAGCCTCGCACACCTAAACCAAGCCCACCTGCTCCATGTCCGGGTCTCTGGTGGGAGCACTGCCCACCCTCACTAACCTCAAGAGCTCCCTGCAGACTACCCGTCCATCAGGCTCCGTTGCCTTGGTCCACGAATGTACTCATTCTGCAAGACAACCATTTCCTACCTTCCATCTCTTAATTTTCCAGCACCTCCTCACCCTCCAGCTGCTTCTCACTTCACTGAGAAGACAGAAGCCACAGAAGGACGTTTCCCCAAGCTTCCACCATCGCACCTCCTCACCCACGTCTGGCCCAGACATCCTCCTCCTTTGGGGTTAACCGTCCCTGTTCCAGCCTAAGGCAAACCCCTCTCCTTGCTCAGTGGGACCCAGCCCCTCTCACCTACTCAAGCATGTGGCTCCAGCAATTCTCCCCGCCCTTTCTTTGGTATCTTCCTTCCTATTCTTTAGGATCCTTTCTATCATCATACAGACACAAGGCTAAATCCGGCAATCCTTTATCAAGTTAAGTATAAGCAAACCTTGCAAGCCAGAAATTCCACTCTGGATAAACATCCCCAATAGAATCATAGCCAGCTAAGGTGACCTGTACAAAGATACTCCTGGCAACAGGATTTTTGATGAGGGAGTTGGAGGTATCCCAGGGGTCCATTACACAGGATGGGAAGGCACAGTAAGGGGAAGGCACACCAGGGAGGCCTTTGCAGGGAACTGCAGATACATAGTGCAGCATGGATGGATATGAAAAATAAGGTGCGTATTAAATCAAGAGGCAGATATTTCAGACTGGATGAAAAAGCAAGACCTAACCATATGCTATTTACACAAAGGATCACCTTCAGACAAAGGCACAAATACCATAAGACATCACTTAGATGTGGAATCTAAAATATGGCACAAATGAACCTATCTAGAGAATAGAAACAAACTGATGAACATAAAGAACAGATTTGTGCTTGCCAAGGGGGAGTGAGTGGGATGGACGGGGAGTGTGGGGATAGTAGATGCAAACTACTGCATTTGGAGTGGATAAGCAATGAGGTCTAGCTATACAGCACAGGGAACTATATCCACTCACTTGCGATGGAAAATGATGGAAGATATTATGAGCAAAATAATGTGTGTGTGTATATATATATATATATATATATATATATATATATATATATAACTGGGTCACTATGCTGTACAGCAGAAATGGACAGAACATTGTAAATCAATTATAATAAAGAATTTTTAAAAAGAGTGGGAAAAAGATAAGAACCCTGGAGTGACTATATTTACAAGAGTAAAAGTAGGCTTCAGAACAAAGAACTCTACTAGAGACAAGAACATTTTGGAATGATACAAAATTAATTCATCAAGAAGTCAGAACGACACACACACATATATATTTATATGCACCTAGTAGCAGAGTTTTAAAATATCTGAAACAAAAAAAGTTACAACTAAAGGGAGAAAGGGATAAACCGCAATCATAGCTGAAAATTTTAACATCCTTTCCAGTAAACGGTAGGACAGGTAAAGAACACTATGCCCAGCAACTGTAGAACCACATCCTGTGGTTACCAAAATATACCAGCTGTTGGAACTTAAAACAAGACTTTGACCACAGTGATATTAAATTAGAATCTAAAACAATAAGAGATCTTAAAAATCTCTAAAACAGTAAGAGATCTTAAAAATCCCAAATATTTAGAAATTAAACAACGCATTTCTTTTTTTTTTCTTTTTTCTTTTTAGGGCTGTACCCATGGCATATGGATGGCTAGGTATCTAATCGGAGCTACAGCTGCCAGCCTATGCCACAGCAACACAGGATCAGAGCCGCATCTGCAACCTATGCCATAGCTCAAGGCAACGCTGGATCCTTAACCCACTGAGCGAGACCAGGGATTGAGCTCATAACCTCATGGTTCCTAGTCGGATTCGTTTCTGCTGTACCACGACGGGAACTCCAACAACATATTTCTAAATAACTCAGAAAAGAAAAATCACAAGGAGAATTTTGAAATATTTTGAATTAAATGATAATGAAAACGTGACATCAAAATTTTGTGGATGTATGTAAATTTGTGCTTGGAGGGAAATTTTTAGATTTAAATTCTTTTATTAGAAAAGAGGATAGGTGGAGTTCTCGTCATGGCGCAGTGGTTAATGAATCCGACTAGGAACCATGAAGTTGAGGGTTCGATCCCTGGCCTTGCTCAGTGGGTTAAGGATCCAGAGTTGCCATGAGCTGTGGTGTAGGTCGCAGACGAGGCTCGGATCCCGAGTTGCTGTGGCTCTGGCGTAGGCTGGTGGCTACAGCTCCAATTTGACCCCTAGCCTGGGAACCTCCATATGCCTTGGGAGCGGCCCTAGAAAAGGCAAACACACACACACACACACACACAAAAAAAAAAAAAAAAAAGGAAAAAAAGAAAAGAGGATAGGTGATATAAGCTCTAGAATCTACAAATAAGAGCAAATTCAACTCAACATTGTTATAAGAAAGGACATAATAAAAATAATTGTGGAAATCAATGAAAAAGAAAACAGAAAAACAGAGAAAAGGCAACAGAGCCACTAAGACACTCAATAGGCAAGTCATAGACTGGAAGACATATCTGCAGTATACATATCTGACAAAGACTCATTTCCAGGATATAGAAAGCACTCCTGCAAATCAACACAAAGAAAAATAATAACTCAGTTTTTTAAAAAGGCAAAAGACTAGACCACCTCACAAAAGAAGACATAGAAATGGTCAAAAAGCCCAGGAAAAGATGCTTGACAGAATTAATTTGTCAGAGAGGGAGTTCCCGATGTGGCTCAGTGGAAACAAAACTGACTAGCGTCCATGAGGACGCAGGTTCAATCCCTGGCCTTGCTCAGTGGGTTGAGGATCCAGCGATACTGTGAGCTGTGGTGTAGGTCTCAGATGTGGCTCAGATCTGGCTTTGCTGTGGCTGTGGTATAGACTGGCAGCTGTAGTCTGATTCAGCCCCTAGCCTGGGAACCTCCATATGCCACAGGTGTGGCCCTAAACAGAAACGAAACAAACAAAAAAACACCATACTAATTACAATCACCACTTAAATGAAATAAGGAAAACAGGTTAAAAATATAAACATAAATAATGATAATATAAAATAAAAACATAAAAATAAATAGGTAAAAAAGCCTAACAAAACATGCACATGATCTATATGCTGAAAACTACAAAATGCCGATGAGAAAAATCACAGAAGATGTAAATAAGTGATGAGATACACTATGTTCATGGACTGGAAGACTCAACACCATAAAGATGTCAATATCCTGAAAACTATTTACACATTTAACATAATTCCAATAAAAATCCCAGGACATTTGTTTTAGTAGACATAGACACGCTAATACTAAAATTTATATGGAAAGACAAAGGAAACAGATTAGGTAAAAGAATAAAATGAGATAAATCAGTCTGATTTCAAGGTTTATAACTATAATAATTAAGAATGTGTGGTAGTAGAGAAAAGACAGACACAGATCAATGAACAAAACAGAGAATCTAGAAATAGATGTACATAAATATGATGGGCTGGTTTTTGACAAATGTGCAAAAGCAATTCAATGAGGAAAAGATTGATTTTTCTTCCCTTCTTTCTTTCTTTTTTTTTTTTTTTTGGTCTTTTTAGAGCCGCATTTGTGACATATGGAAGTTCCCAGGCTAGGGAACTGTAGCTGCCAGCCTACACCACAGCCACAGCAATGCCAGATCTGAGCCACATCTTCAACTACACTGCAGCTCAAGGCAATGCTGGATCCTTAACCCACTGAGGGAGGCCAGGGATCGAGCCCACATCCTCATGGATACTAGCCAGGTTTGTTACCGCTGAGCCACGATGGGAACTCAAGAAAAGGTTGATTTTTTTTTTCAACAAATGGTGCTGGAATAATTGGAAAAAGTGAGGGAGAGAGAGAACTAAGACCTAAAACTTATATCTTATACAAAAATTAATTCAATGGAGCATATACTTAAATGTAAGATATAAAAATTATAAAATTTCTAGAAAAACATAGGAGAAAATCTTTATGGCCTAGATTTAGGCAGAGTTTTTAGACAAGATATTAATAGCATGAGTGGGTTAAGGATCCGGCAATGCTGTGAGCTCTGGTGTAGGTCTCAGACACGGTTCAGATCTGGCTTTGCTGTGGCTGTGATAGAAAACATTAAAAAACTGTACTTTTTAAGAAAAAATTAAAAGTTTTGCTCTGTAAGAGATATTGTTCAATAAAAAGGGAAACTACAGATGTGCAAATTACATACCCAACAAGGGATATCTTGAATTCTCAAACTTCAGCAGTAAGAAAACAAGCAATTCATGGAGTTCCCATTGTGGTACAGTGGAAACGAATCTGACTAGGAACCATGAGGTTGCAGGTTTGGTCCGGGCCGCCCCATCCCCTACCCACGCGCTCAGCGGATTAAGGATCCGGCATTGCTGTGGCTGTGGTGTAGTTGTAGCTCCAATTCGGCCCCTATCCTCTATATGCCATGAGTGTGGCCCTAAAAAGCAAAAAAAGTAAACAAGCAATTCAAATTAACAAATGAGTGAAAACCCCGATCAAACACTACACCATAGAGGATAGACAGATGTAAAAAAAAGCACATAAAGAGAGGTCTGGATCCTTAATCCACCGAGCGAGGCAAGGAATTGAACCTGCATTCTCCACAGGCACTGTTTTGGGTTCTTGACCTACTGAGCCACAACAGGAACTCCACAAACTGCTTTCCTAAGATTACAGGTGATCTCCATACTGCTAATCCCGTGGTCAGTACTGTCATCTTTTTTTTCCCTTTTTAAGGCCACACACACCGGAGCTGTAGCTGCTGGTCTATTCCAGAGCCACAGCAACGTCAGATCAAAGCTGCATCTGTGACCTACACCACAGTTCACCACAAGGCCAGATCCTTAACCCACTGAGCAAGGCCAAGGATCGAACCTGCATCCTCATGGATACTAGTCAGATTCATTTCTGCTGAGCCATGATGGGAACTAAGGGGGTAGATTGTAAATGTTCTCACCAACACCACAGGAACCAAAAAATGGTAATTGTGTGAGGTGATGGACATATCAACTAACCTCATTGTGGTGATGATTCATAAGCTTACACAATGTTAGTGTCAAAAACATCTCCACACAGCTGGAAAAACAAATAAAAAGAAAATCATATGCCTAGTTCATTTTTGAATATAGATGCAAAATCTTAAAACCAAATGTTAGGTAACTGAATCCAACTGTACCAAAAAAGGAAAAAAAGAAAAAAAAAGTACATTGGGATCAAGAAGGTTTTATCTGTAAGGGTGTAAAGAGAGAAAAATCATATGAAAATCCTGTATAGAAAAGGCATTTGGTAACATCCACATCTATTTATAATTAAATAAAAACTCTTAGCAAACTAGGAAGCAAAGGGGAACTTTATTAATGCAGCTTAGATTTGCAAATCAAATGTTTATTTACAGAAAATATTAGGTTTAATGACAAAGGCTCAGACACATACTCTTTAAGGTTTGGGACAAGCCAAGGTTGGCCACAATTACCACTAAATGATGTCTTGCCAATGCTCTAAGGAAATTTAAAAAAAGGGAAAACAACAACAAAAACCAGTGTAAGAGTTGGGAGATATAAGATAAAACTAACTATTTGTAGATGATATGGTCCCTACAGGGACCAAAAGAATCAATATACGTGAGAGTTCAGTAAAGTTGCCAGATGCAAGGTTAATTTATGAGAATCAATAGCAATTTCCTGCACCAGTAATAACCACCTAGAAAATATAATAAAATACAATAAAATATGAACCTCCATATGCCACGGATGCGGCCCTAGAAAAGGCGAAAAAGACCAAAAAAAAAAAAAAAGAAAAGAAATCCAGACCCCTTCCATATACCACAGGCAAAAATGGGCTCCGGATGAACTAAAGACTCAAATGTGAAGGGTGAGCTGTAACGTTAAAGTAAAATGTAAAAGGGGTATCTTGCGGGAGTTCCCGTCGTGTGGCTCAGTGGTTAATGAATCTGACTAGGAACCCTGAGGTTGCGGGTTCGATCCTTGGCCTTGCTCAGTGTGTTAAGGATCCGGCGTTGCTTGTAAGCTGTGGTGTAGGTCACAGACACAGCTCAGGTCCTGCTTTGCTGTGGCTCTGACGTAAGCCTTCGGCTACAGCTCCAATTAGACCCCTAGCCTGGGTACCTCCATATGCCACGGGTACAGCCCTAGAAAAGACCAAAAAAAAAAAAAAAAAGAGTATCTTGCTAACCTAAGGGTGGAAGATTTCTTAAAATGAAAAACCAGAAAGAAAAAAAAAAAAAGGATGAATTCCATTACATCAAAATCAAGGATTTCTGTTTGATACTGGGCATCATGGGCACTTTGGGACACTCAACAGATGGGAGGAAACAGCAGGCAGTATTTACAGCTGATGAAGGAAGAGTGTCCAGAACTAATAATGATCAGAAAAGGAAACCAGAAACATGAATAAATACATGAAAGATGGTTCAACCTCATTAATAACAGGAAAATGCAAATTATGTTGAGAAGGCAACACTTCCTGGATTGACAGGAGACAATGACGATGAAATAAGAAGGCTGAAAACACCAAGTGCTGGAGAGGACATAGATCAATGGTCTTTTTTTATGTTTTTATTATTGTTTTTAATTTATTTTTTTTGTCCACACCTGCGGCATGTGGAAGTTCCTGGGCCAGGGATTGAACCTGTGCCACAGCAGTGACTCAAGTAGCTACAAGGATAACACCAGATCCATAATCCACTGTATTCCAAGGGAACTCTTCAATGGTCTTTTTTTAGGGCCGCACCTGAGGCATATGGAGGTTCCCAGGCTAGGGGTCTAATCGGAGCTGTAGCCGCCGGCCTATGCCACAGCAATGCCAGATCCAAGCCACATCTGCGACCTACACCACAGCTCATTACAGCGCCAGATCTGTAATCCACTGAATGAGGCCAGGGATCGAACCCGAAACCTCATGGTTCCTAGTCAGATTTGTTTCCACTGCACCACAACAGGAGCTCCCTCAATGGTCATTCTTAAACATGCCACTGAGTGTGCAAACCGGTATGACCACTATGGAAGATCATTTGCATTTTCATACTAATGATGTATACATTTGCATACCGCAGGGCTCTGTAATCCTCCCCAGGTTTACATACCAGAGAAACTCAATGCCAGGGGTCCCTAGAGCACTCCAAGGTAACAAGAGCTTGAAACAACCAAATCTCCACTGACAACAGGTAGAAAAATAGATTTGGGGGCATCCACTGGAAGAAATATCATGCAGCAGTGAAAAAGGAATGAACCATAATTACTCACAGCAGTATGAGTCAGTCTTGGAAACAGTGTTGGATGAAAAGACAGTTCTAGGAAACTAGGATTCCTTTTTTTTTTTTAATTTTTAAATTTTTTTAGGTTTCAGGAAAGCATTTTTATTTTTTTCATTATTCAATTATCTTTTTAACTACTCAATGAATTTTATTACATTTATAGTTGTACAATCATCACAACCAAACTTTATAGCATTTCCAAGATTCCATTTTTTGTAAATGAAATTCAAAACCAAGAATAACCAAATAATATATTTACAGGGAGATATGAAAGATCGTATTACAAATAAGAATAAAAATCCCGGAAGGACAGGTAAAAATCTGCTGTCTCTGCAGGTGAGAGAGAAAAGAGCTCAGAGAGGCAGGCTGGTGATGCTGGTGATGCTCTAGCCCTGGGGGAGGATGGGATCACTGGTAATCATCACATTATTCTTTATAACTCACATATCAAATATATATATGAAATTAACTGAAATGTTTAAACCTAATTAATTATTATTATTTTTTTTTTTTGGTATTTCTTGGGCCACTGCCGCAGCATATGGAGGCTCCCAGGCTCGGGGTCAAATCGGAGCTGTAGCCACCAGCCTACGCCAGAGCCACAGCAACGCGGGATCCGAGCCGCGTCTGCAACCTACACCACAGCTCACAGCAACGCCAGATCGTTAACCCACTGAGCAAGGGCAGGGACCGAACCCGCAACCTCATGGTTTCTAGTCGGATTCCTTAACCACTGCGCCACGACGGGAACTCCTAAACCTAATTAATGTTAACCACAGCAATATCTTCTCAGTTCTACCACCTAGAGTAATGACAATAAAAACAAAAATAAACAAATGGAACCTAATTAAACTTAAAAGTTTCTGCACAGCAAAGAAAACCCTAAACAAAATGAAAAGACAACCCACAGAATGGGAAAAAATATTTGCCAATGAAACGACTGACAAGGGATTAATCTTCAAAATTTATAAACACCTCCTGCAGCTCAATACCAAAAAAACAAACAACCCCATCAAAAAATGGGCAGAATATCTAAACAGACAATTCTTCAAAGAAGACATACACATGGCCAAAAAACACATGAAAAGATGTTCAACATCACTCATTATTAGAGAAAGGCAAAGCAAAACCACTCTGAGGTACCACCTTACACAGGCCAGAATGGCCATCATCAAAAAGTCTATGAACAATAAATGCTGAAGAGGGTGTGGAGAAAAGGGAACCCTATTACACTGTTGGTAGGAATGTAAATTGGCGCAACCACTGTGGAAAACAGTATGGAGATTTCTCAGAAAACTAAAAATAGAATTACCATTTGATCAAGCAATCCCATTCCTGGGCATCTATCCAGAGAAAACCATGACTTGAAAAGACACATGTACTCCAATGTTCACTGTAACACTATACACAATAGCCAAGACAAGGAAACAACCTAAATGCCCAGCAATAGAGGAGTGGATAAAGAAGATGTGGTACATATACACAATAGAATATTACTTAGCCATTAAAAGGAATGAAATAGGAGTTCCTGTTGTGGCTCAGTGGTTAACGAATCCGACTAGGAACCATGAGGCTGTGGGTTCGATCCCTGGCCTTGCTCAGTGGGTTAAGGACCCAGCATTGCCGTGAGCTGTGGTGTAGGTTACAGACGCGGCTAGAATCCCGCGTTGCTGTGGCTGTGGCATAGGCTGGCAGCAACAGCTCTGATTAGACTTCTAGCCTGGGAATCTCCATATGCCACAGGAGCGGCCCAAGAAATGGCAAAAAGACCAATAAATAAATAAATAAATACATAAATACATAAATAAATAAATAATGGTATTTGCAGCAACATGAATGGACCTAGAAATTATCATGCTAAGTGAAATTAGTCAGACAGTGAGACACCAGTATTATATGCTATCACTTACATGTGGAATCTAAAAAAGAACACAATGAACTTCTTTGCAGAACAGAAACTGATTCACAGACTTTGAAAAACATGGTTTCCAAAGGAGACAGGTTGGGGGTGGGGGGTGGGCTGGGGGTTTGGGAAGGAAATGTCATAAATTTGGGTTGTGATGATCATTGCACAACTACAAATGTAATAAAATTCATTAAATTAAAAAAAAGAAAAAACATTGGAAATGTACCGAAATGCTAGCAATAGTTATGTCCTATAGAGGGGTTGGGGTCTAGGTAATTTCTTATAGTAATTTCAAGAAATAAACACACTAAGTATAAACACCCAAATTAATGGCTGAGAATTTTGAAATAATAAAGCAAAACTTTAATTTTGGTTTTTAAAAAAATAATAAATGCAATTAATGTTTAATAGTAATCCAAACACCTGTGGTCTGCATGAAACATCAGACACTTGGAAAATAAGCAAAGGACAGCAAGAGAAAAGGTTAAACGATACATATTGGAAATTTATAGATAAAGAAACAAAAAGCTAATAAGCACACATACAGGTGTTCAAAATTCTGAGTTTGAAAAATGCATGTCAGGACAATGAAGAAAAAAAAATTTACCCCCATTGAACCTTCAAAATCTGAACGTTCCTCCCAGAGTCAAGCCCAGGATGCGGCTAACTTCTCCCGGAGCCCCAGACTCCCCTGCCTACTTGCCACCTGCACCTGGAGATCCAGGAGGTTCTCAAATGGCACAAAACCATATTATGCTTCTGATCCCCCCTCCCCCACCCCAGCTCCCCCTGCTCCATCCCCAGCCTCCCTCAGCTCAGCTACAGCAGCTCCCATCCCGTGGGGTGCTCAGGCCCAAACCCTGGGCATGAACCTTCCTGCCAACACACAGTCCCCAAGCAAACCCTACTTTCAACCGGAATCTGCCTCTGAGCGCTCCTCCCACCTCCACTGCCCCTACCCAGGGCCACAAGTCCATCCTCCCTCCTGGCTTGTCTCTCTGCTTCTGCCCTGGATCCCATGGGTTGGTCTAGCCTTCAGTAGTGCTGGAGGAGGCTGCTGAAAACATATCCTCACGTTCTCTTCTGCTAACAAGCTCCCCAAGCTCTGGGTGTAAACGACAAAGGAAGTGCCAATAAATGTGCTCCCCAGCCTGCAGCTCTGACCTCATCTCCCAGGTCCCTCTGCGTGCAGCCCCCCTTTGGCCATGCCGGCACCTCAAAACCACCAGCACCCTCCCTCACTGTTCTCTCTGGGTCCCGATGCTCTTCCCTCAGAACCCACACGTCTTCAAGTCTCTGCTCAATCGTAACCTATTCAAAGGCGCTGCCCCCACCATTACTATCTATCCATGTCTCTGTTTTTTCTTTTTGCATTTTGGGGCCACACCCGCAGCATAAGGAGGTTCCTAGGCCAGGAGTCAAATTGGAGCTGCAGCTGCCGGCCTACACCACAGCCACAGCAACGCGGGATCTGAGCTGTGTCTGTGACCTTCACCACAGTTCATGGCAACACCGGATCCTTAACCCACTGAGTGAGCGCAGGGATCGAACCCGCATTGTCGTGGATGCTAGTTGGGTTTGCAACCTGCTAGGCCACAACAGGAATTCCCTGTTTTCACTTCTTCATCTGGCTGTGATCCTGGAAGATGCACATTTCTCTGTTTACCAGTGCTATGGACTGACTTGTGTCCCCCTCTTCCCCGAGTCGCATGTTTAAGCCCTAACCCCCAATGCAGTAACATCTTTAGGAGATAATTCAGGTTAAATGAGGTCATTAAGGTGGAGTCCTAATCCAATAGGATCAGTGACCATGTAAGTAGAGGAAGAGAGACTTCCCCTCCAACAGGCATGCACCGAGGAAAGGCCACATAAGGACACAGCCAGAAGGTGGCCATCTGCACCCCAAGAAGAGAGGCTTCACCAGAAATCAGCCCTGCTGGCACCTTCATCAAGAACTTCTGGCCTCCGGAATTATGAGGAAACAAAATTTCTGTGGTGTAAGTTCCTGAGTCTGGGCTATTTGCTTACGGGGGCCTGAGTAGAACAAAACAACTGGTGTATGGTCAGTCCCTCCCCCTGCTCTGGGGACCTCAGCAGACCTCTGTCTGCTCCCTGCTGCACCCACCCCTGAAATAGCACCTGCGCAAGGGGGGGGGGGGAGGTGCCCTGTTCCACATGCCAGGTGGGTGGATGCTCCACAGCGCTGTTTCCTTGAGGAGAGCGCAGGGGTGTTCGTGGATTATTGCCTCGGGAGTTAAGTTTAATGTCACAGGCCGGAGCAATCTCCTGCAGATTGGCCCCAGGGCCCCAACACTCCCTGCGGCTTATACCTGATGGGCACAGAACAGTGGGGAATCAGAGAGAGAGGTGATGTTCCACGACTCAGGGGAGATGACAACAGGGTCAGAGGGCACCCTGGGCAGAGGGTTGAAGGTAAGCCAAGGGATATGTGGGCACAGGAGCCACTGAAGGGCCAAAGCAGGGGAAGGGCTTGTCTGATCTCCATTCCAGAACAGCCACTTTGGCCTCGAGTGTCAAGTGAAGTGACACAGAGAGGAGAGACTGGCAGGAAGAGGAAGCCATGGAGTTCCCATTGTGTCCCCGAGGTAAGGAACCCGACTAGTATCCATGAAGACATGGGTTCAACCATAAGTTGCAATTCAGGTCACAGATGGGGCTCGGATCCAGCGTTGCTGTGGCTGTGGTGTAGCCCGGCAGCTGCAGATCCGATTCAACCACAGCCTGGGAACTTCCATATGCTTCGGGTTCGGCCCTAATAAAAAAGGGTGGGGGCGGGGGAGAGCCACTGTCCGTAGCTACCAAGCATACCAGGGTATGGTGGGCAGAGCCCAGGACGACCCTGTGCTTCTGACCTAGAAAACCAAGTGACTGCTGGTGCCATCCACCAAGACTGGGTGTTAATTACCCAGAACTGGAAGATAAGGCAGGAGGATGGCTGAGGGCTTTCCAACATCACGCTAGACATTGGCTTTAGGAAATTCTGTTTGACTTATTATTGTCTATCCATCAGAACCCAGGTGCTGTGAAGCCAGATGTGAACTAGACTGACAGGTTGCAAATGATTTGTGGCCACTAGGGATTCGAGTGATTTCCATCCTTAAAAAAATATATCCTATAAAGTTAGTGGCTATTAACTGCCCCATTGGACATCCACCAGTTGTTTTGGTTTTTCAGTTTTTTTGGCTGCCCTGCAGCATGCGAAAATTCCCAGGCAAGGGATCGAACCTGAGTCACAGCAGCAACCTGAGCCACAGCAGAGACAACGCCAGATGCTTAACCCACTGAGCCACCAGGGAACTCCAATATTCACCAGTTTTGAGTCCTATGTTGCATCAGTTTCTGAAACAGCTTTGCTCTCCTGTTCCCTAAACAAGTGAGAGTCAGGTTTTTCACTTTGACACTTGCGTTTAGGCAGGCAGGACAGAAGAGGCAAGGAAATCTCTCCTTTTTCCTGGCTTAGGAAACTGTTCTCGGAGTTCTGGTCATAGCTCAGTGGTTAATGAATCCGACTAGGAACGATGAGGTTGCGGGTTCGATCCCTGGCCTTGCTCAGTGGGTTAGGGATCTGGCATTGCCGTGAGCTGTGGTGCAGGTTACAGACGTGGCTCGGATCCCGCATTGCTGTGGCTCTGATGTAGGCTGGCAGCTACAGCTCCGATTGACCCCTAGCCTGGGAACCTCCATATGCCGCAGGAGCAGCCCTAGAAATGGCAAAAAGACAAAAAAAAAAAAAAAAAAGGAAACTGTTCTCTACATCCACCCGAGTCCCTGGCTCTGTGGACCCCTCCCCACCCTGAGTAGCTGGCTGCTCCTTCCTCAAGGAGCCTGATCCCCACCCACGGTTCTCACTCTGGACCGTGTGGGGCTATCTAAAGAGCAGGTTGCCTGGCCCTTTCCTGATGCCCACAGCATCAGGCCCCATGCTGGGGCCCCCACCTGCTCCCAGGGGCCCTGGAGTCTCTCCTGGCTCTTCCACAGGAGAAATCCACAGGATCTCCCCTCTGGTATGTTTCAGTGGAGACACAGCTGGATCTTTCAGGAGCTGCCCGAGACATCACACACACCTCTGCAATCACAGTTGCGCTGGCGACAAATGGACCTAAACAGCCACCTGCATGGGTTTCCGCTGAGAAGCCTTGTTCACAAAACTGTGAAGTCATCCTCCCTCTGCCATCTCCCTGTATCAGCCCTCCCCACCCCTTCCCTCCCCAGCAAGTATCCATTGATGGCCAGGGGGTCGGCAATACAGATTTAACCTCTCTATCACACAAGCACTTTGTCCAAGGGGTGAAAGCACAAGGCTTTAAGAAAATTGTTTTAAGGCTGAAAGTCCCAAAGTTGTACCATCACCTGACAGCTTACAAACTGGACTTTCTGCCCATGGCGTAAAAGTCTCAGTCCCCATCCCTGTGCCCCCCTCCATGCAGCTCCCTCTGCAAAGGACCCACCTGCAGGGGCGTGGGAAAGGCGGCTCCATATCTGTAATTCACTGAGCTAAGGGGCACCAGGTATTGAGTGAGGGGTGCGTTTTGCCTGCCTCAGTGCAAGAGCCCGGGGAAGCCCCACCCCCACCCCGGGCTGCCCCGACCAAAGGCTCCCCTAGGGCTGCCAGCCAACATTCAGCTTTGCTCCCTTTGGAAGCAAAACTCCAAACTGCTGTCTACACTCTGTGGCTCCAACCCCTCTTTTATTTTCTTTTTAGGGCCGCACTCTTGGCATACAGAAGTTCCCAAGCGAGGGGTTGAATTGGACCTGCAGCTGCTGGTCTAAACCACAGCCACAGCAATGCCAGATCTGAGCCACATCTACAACCTACACCAAAGCTCACAGTAATTCTGACTCCTTAACCCACTGAGCGAGATTGAACCCTCATCCTCACGGATACTAGTCTGGTTCTTAACCCATCAGAGCCACAGCAGAAACTCTTCAACCCCTCTTGAACCCAGCCGTTGGTCAGCATGCCCTTGGTGCCAGGCTTGGTAGTGATTGAAAGTGACAGTTTAAAAAGCATCTATGCTGTCACCAAGGGGAAAGCCCATGGACTTCCTTACCCCAAGGCTGGGTTTCAGCATGAAGCTTAATTTGATTTACTGATAGGAAGCTCTACAATTCTGTATTTGGGGGGCCTTGGAGTCCTCCATGTGGTCCCCACACCACTGCCCTAATGTCACACCCCTCCTTAGTGAGTACCTCTTGAGGAGGAAGGCTGGGGTGATATTGCATAATCCAAATTTGGCCTCTGGGGAATGGGAGGAAAGTTGGCCCTAATATTGCCCCAGGGACCAGCCTCCAAGAGCTGCAAGAACTCAGCTCCTGAGATACAGTGGAGGCTGGAATTACCTACAGGTGCCTGTGGCTGACAGTTCACAAGGGCTCAGGGATGAGGAGGCTGGGTCTCCAGCACACCATGAATGGGCTCCTCATCCTGCCCTGTTGTGGGTGAGGGGTGCTTTTTGGTCTTCCCCAATGCATGATCCTGGTGTGGACACCCCAGGCTTCCCCCAACACCTTTGCAAGGCACCCCCATAGGTTGCGGGACCCTCTCCTGAGCAGACCTCGCCTCCATCCATCACTCATCTTTGTTCACACCTGCCGGCTCCAGCACCTCTGGAACCCAGCTGGTGGGTCGAATCCCTCATGTACTCTTTGACGGTCAAGTGACGCTTGGCCTTGGGGTTCCCAGAGCAGAGCCACAGGGACCACCATGGGTTAAAGAGAAGCCCTGGGACTCCCCCTCAATCCTAGCAGTGCCCTGAGCACTGTCCGGGTGTGGGCTTCTATGCCAGGCTTCATTTGGGGTCCCCGGCTAAGCTGTTTTGAAACCTCTGTCTAGATGTGCAACGGTCAAGACAGTGACTTAAGGAGGGAGGGAGGGGGGTCTTGTGCCAGCCCCCAAACTGAAGCAACATTAGGCTGGGCTCCAGCCCACCTGCCTGTCCTGCAGAAGCCACTCACGCAGAGCCCACCTCTCTCCTTCCTTTTCCCTGGCCCGGCCTAGTGTGCCTGTGGGCAGCAGCCTCTGGCCAGTTGGGGCCCAAGGGCCCCAACATTACAGAGCAACACACAGTGAAGGGTGTCCACCATTGTGACGAGCCTATCAAGTGCATCCTCCTTTTATTTTTCTTTTTGTCTTTTTAGGGCCACACCTGCTGCATATGGAAGTTCCCAGGCTAGGGGTCGAAACATAGTTGCAGCTGCCAGCCTACACCATGGCCACAGCCACACCGGATCTGAGCTGCATGTGCGACCTATACCACAGCTCACGGCAACGCTGGATCCTTGACACACTGAGTGAGACCAGGGATTGAACCTGCATCCTCATGGATTCTAGTTGGGTTCTTAATGCACTAAGCCACAACAAGAATTCCCATATCCTCCTCTTCCACTAACTTTCAAGTCCACAGTTAATGACATGTGACCCTGGGAGGAATCTGGGCTAGGACATTTTTGGTAAGCAATGACAAGAGCTAACAAACGGCATGTACATGGTGCCCGGCCCTGCTTTACGGGCTTTGCACACATTCGTGCAGCTCTACGAGGGAGATTCTTCCCCACTTTGGATTTGACCCAGCTGCCTGCACTTTGGGCTCCCAACGCTTGCACTGTAGGAGGCTGGATGCACTGCTGTAGCCAAAGTCCCCTTGGCCCTGCATAGTTAGAGACACACTCAGGATGGGTGTGCCAGGGTGCAGAAAGGTCTTGGCTCTGCCACTCCTTGAGCCTCAGTTTCCTCATCTGTAAAGTGGGCCTGCTCTTGAGGACAAACTTATGATACCTATGAAGTACCTAATGCAGAGAGCACTCTCTAGATGTTGGCTACTGTCATCGTCACCAGCATCTCGGATCTGGAGACTCTGCTCAGGGGCTGCAGGAGTCCTGAGGAACTTGCAGTTTACCAAGAGTGGTGGACCCTGCCAGGGAGAAGGGCATGCAGGCTGCTAAGGGCATCACCAGACCCCCGGAAAAGGCAGGAGCTGGTGCTGGGAGGAGGAAGACAGGAGAAGGAGCAGGAGAAGAGGGGGGGCAGACCCGTGGGCTTGCTCCAAGCCAGCAGGTGACCATGGGCCCACCGGCCCCCCAGGTCACCTTTGCAAGGTCAGGCCCCTGTGGGCAGCTGGGCACAGAGGCAGCTACAGAGGGCTGGGGATGCCTCCCAGAGGGAGGAACGAGGGGTGGGCAGGCTGTGCACATCTTCCCCCTCACCCACCCTGTTCTCTTCACCCACCTATACTCAGGCCCTCACAATCCAACCTCCCTGCCCCCACCCCAGCCAGAGGGACCCTCCCCTAAGCAATCATCTCCCAGGGATGCCCTAAAGGGAGGGCCAGGATCCCACACTGCTTGTGTTCCTGGTGGGTGGCCTCACACTGCCTGGTATACAATAGGTGCCCAATAAGTGTGGCTGAAAACAGCATATGATTTACACAGACTCAACATCTGTTGTTTGCTGGGCAGCGCTGGGCACACTCTGGGGCCACAAGTATATGGACACAAGTCCCTGCCACCCTTGGAGAGCTCACATTGGGTGGGGACAGGAAGAGAAAATTTCAGGATTGCATCATCTAACACAACCCAAGGAGTTCCTGCTGTGGCACAGTGGATTAAGAATCAGATGGCAGGAGTTCCCGTCGTGGCGCAATGGTTAACGAATCCGACTAGGAACCATGAGGTTGCAGGTTCGGTCCCTGCCCTTGCTTAGTGGGTTAAGAATCCGGCGTTGCCGTGAGCTGTGGTGTAGGTTGCAGACGCGGCTCGGATCCCGCGTTGCTGTGGCTCTGGTGTAGGCCAGTGGCTATAGCTCCAATTCGACCCCTAGCCTGGGAACCTCCATATGCCGCGGGAGCGGCCCAAGAAATAGCAACAACAACAACAACAACAACAACAACAAAGAATCAGATGGCAGAGTCTCGGGTCACGGCAGAGGTGCAGGTTCCATCCTTGGCCCAGTGCAGTGGGTTAAAAGATCTGGCGTTGCCGCCTTGGTGTAGGTCGCAGCTGCAGCTCGAATTCCATCCCTGGCTCAGGAACTTCCATATACCAAGGGCGCAGCCACTAAAAAAAAAAAAAAAAAAAAAGAGAGAGAGAGAGAGAGAGAGTTCCACTTCTAGCGTACCCTGACAGGCAGGAATCCAGAAGGTCAGGGGAAGATGGTGCCTCTAATCCCATCCCCCACTTTTACATACAAGGAAGAAGAGCCCAGATAGGAAAAGTGACTTTCCCAATTAATGAGAGCATGTCAGTGTCCACATCAGAGCTGAAAGGCAGCTCTCCCAGCCCCAGCCAGTGCTCCTTCTAGAACCAGGCTTCTCAACCAGACACTAGGGCCTGCCCATCCTCTGTGGTGAGGGGCTGGCTGTGCCTTGCAGAATGTTTAGCTGCATCCCCAGCCTCTTGCCCCCTGATGCCAGTGGTATACTCCCCATCAACTGTGCCAAATCAGTGCCTCCAGACATGACCAAATGTCCACTGAAGAGCAAAAGCGCCCTCAGCTGAGAGCCACTAGTCTAGAACCTGGGACATCAGAACCAAGATCAGAGAGGCAGCCACCAGAGTCAAGCCTTGGGCCACAGGACAAAAATGTCCGGTGCCAGGGCTGTGCCAGCCATGCAAACAAGCAGCAAACTTACCAGCCCAGGCTAGGCTCCCATTTGACTAGTGTGATCCCTTAGATTGGAGTCTTGCTTGTAACTTTTTCAAAGTGCTTCAGTTCACCACCCCCCTGTGAGGGGTATAGAGGAAAATATTCTATTACCATCCTCATTCTATAGATGAGGAAATTGAGGCTCCAGAAGGTTTGATGCACCAAAGTCACCCAGTAACCAAGGGGCCAACCCAGGCTGGAACTCCCCTTGAGAGAGTCACCCAGAGACAGAGACCAACAGGGCCAAGAGAGGAAAGCCTTTCAACTTCTGCATATACTTCTAGAAGTCTGCTAGAACCCAAATCCATTAGTTCCTAACACTCCCCAGGGGCACTGTAACTCTGGTCTCTTACCTATGAGAACTACAGAGGCTCAGAGAGGACAAGAGGCACATCCGATTGCACACGCACGCTTGGAGGGGAGCTGGGCCCAGCCCTCAACCGCCAGTGCCAGTTCCCTCCCAGGCTGGGGCGGAGGGTCCTGGTCTCCTCATAGCCCACAACAGTCCCTTTGATGCTGCCTGGCCAATGGGCCCTTCCAGGCACTTAGTGGGCACCATTTCTCATCCACATGGAACATCTGGGAAACAGATAACTCCCTCCCTCTGATGCAGGCAGGGGAGACCTGCCTGAGGGAGACAATGTTTTCAACCATCAATCAGTTCTGATCTCAGCTAATTACTGTTGACAGCAAAGGTTCACAAAGTCTGTGCATTTATTACACACCAAAAACCATCCTAGGGTCCAGTAAAGCCCTACTGACCCAATTAGAAGTCTGCCACAGCTCTGCAGGGCAGGATTATTATTGGCCCCACTTTACAGATAGTCAAACCAAGGCTCAGAAAGGTTAAGGAGTTTTACAGCCAGTATGTGTGGGATGACAGGATCCCAGCTCAGGCTGATTCCAAGGCTCCATGCTCCTCCCACTGCAGCCAGACCCCAGAACTCCAAGGGGCACAAGCGGGCAAACAGACCAGAAAAGACAAATTCATTAGTGCCCAAAGTGGGTTTTTTAGCAAGTTGAATAAAGTATCTATAGTCCTGTGCATCTGATCCACTTTGAAAAGAAATCCCTTCTCCTTAGAAGTGAAGTCACAAAGGTAAACTTCAGGCTACCAGACTGGGCTCCCATTAAGAAGGGTTTGTAGTACCAAGTAGAGTGAGCCTGGCTGGTGCTCCTGGGTCCCACGTGGGACAATGCAGGGAACATGGCTTCCCAGATACCATGGGCCACTATGCCCACCGCAGGCTCCAGTTAGGGATAGGGTAGGGAGTAGAGGGTGGGCTAGTGGCCACAGGAGAGATGGGTCCTCAAGGCATGGCTTGTGGGATGCCCACCCAGCCCCACCTGTATTTCCCACTAAGTCCCCTGTCAAAGATTCCCCCTGCCAGAGGCCGCATCCATCCAGCCAAGTGCAGGGCCAGTTTGGGCAATTTTCTTCCTGAACCAAAATGTACAGTTCAAGGTGATACCTCTCAGAACCATCTTGAGCAAGACCTTTCTCTCTAGGCCTCCTGAACTCACCTAGAAAAGGTGCGATGCAGCCCAATGGCCTCTGAGGCGCACATGGCCATGGACTTCAGATAAAGAGCCAGCCCTTGGCTCTGAAGGCCAAATGGGGGCCAGGCCTTGCTTTCTGGCCCTCTGCCCACTCCTGCCCTCAGCAGCCCTTTGTAGAGGATTAGAGTACATCCCCAGGCTGGTGGGGCTGCCTGGAATTCAGAGGCAAGGGCTGCTTCTCCCTCCTCCCCTCTCTGGGGCCTCTGGGTTTCAGTCCCAGGAGCTGGAGCCTGGCAAGGTCAGCAGAGTGCTGAGGCAGGCAGGACACATATCCTCCTTTGAGAGGACAGCATGGGCACACAGGTGACAGGAATGGGACAGACGACCCCCTTCCCCATAGTCCAGGGGCACAGGGCTTCAGCAGGAAAGTTACAGCCCTTCACCTGTCACCTGCCCAGAGGTCATGGGGAGGGACCTAAGGATCCCTGTCAGGGGTCACACGCAGGAAGGCAACGTCTGATTTAAGAGATCTGTCCCCTCAGTATTTTATTGGGACAGAAGGAAATGCGGCGCCGAGGGTTTGGTTACTGATCCCCAAGCCTGAGCCTTGGCTGGGGAAAGGGAACTGGATGTGGGCTAGGGGGCGACAGGGATGGCCCCGTCACGCGGCAAAGGTTTTATATTACTCACCGCTGCTGCAGCGGACACCCTGGGCTGAGGGTCCTTCCTGTTACCTTCACCCTGTGCCACCTCCCACTGCCGGCGGCCAAGCGGGCTGTGCTCACCGGTGGCGGAGGCTCAGACCCAAGGGCCTAGGACTGTCAGGAGTGCCCACTCAAGGTGTAACCCGGCATCTCTCTCACGCCCACCCCAAGCTCCGCGGCCCCATCCCCTCTGGGGCTTCTCACAGCCCCAGCCCTTTCTGCTCCCTTAGTTCCAGGCCGGCCCTCCAGAGCCGGGAGGGGGCGGCTGCCGAGGCGAGCAGGGCGGCAGAGCGCAGAGTCCCCGAGGGTCGCTCCTCACCGGACTCGGGTGCCCGCGCCCCGGACTCCAAGTGCTGCTCCCCTACCCCACTGACCGCTGGCCCCCGGTGCAGGGCAGTGGAGGGGCGGGTGGCCAAGCGTTACCTTCCATGGACATGGGTTCCAGGATGCCGAACTGCTTGAGGACGGCGATGAACAGCAGCACCACCACGGCCATGGCGCACAGCTCCATGCCCTGGATGCCCATGGCGGCCCGGGCTGCCTGGGGCCGGGGCGTGCCCCTCGCCCGCGAGCTGCCTCGGGAGGCGCCGGGCCGGTGCAGCCCGCCCGGCCTCTAGGGGAGACCGTGGCTCACATGCCCCCGGCAGGCGGGGCTGCGGGTGTCGGCGGGGCCGGGGCCCCGCAGAGGGCGGCGGCGGCGAGTTGGGGCCGGCTGGGAGGTTGGACGCGGCGCGGCGGTGGAGTCCGAGCGCAACTTTCCGAGTCAGCCCGCAAACTTCGACGCGCGGCGGCAGCGCGGAGCACAGCTCAGGTGGCCGGCCTGGGCCAGAGGTGCCTCCATGCCTGGCGCGGACGCCTCGCCTCTTCCACCCCCTCTCCAGCCCCACGGGCTTGGGGGAGCGGGGGCGCTACGGCGGCGGGGGTCCCGGGCGCTCCCGGCTGCCCCAGCCTCCATCGCCGCTCCCCGCGAGCTCATTGGCCTAGGCGCAGCGACCACCCCGGGAGGAGTTCCCTGCGGCCCCCCCGCACGAACCCGAGAAGGGGCGGAGGGAGGCGGCCCCTCCCCTCACGGTCCTGCCCCCAGACGGAACCTGGCGCAAAGCCACCGCTACCCGGCCAGCCCCTGGGGAGGCCGCGCGGTCCGCGGTTTCACCGAATCTCCCGTGCAGGGTGGGGCCGAGTGGCTGAGGAGGGGGCTGGGGCCAGAGAGGAAGGGAGCCGCAGTGCCACTCCCCTTGGGGAATCAGGATCCACTCTCCTGGCTGAGGGCTCCGAGTCTGGCCACCGCAGCTCTCCGCTCCGCAGGACAGCGCAGAGCTGGCCTTTGGAAGATCCGGGAAGCACCCTCGCCCCAGGGTATTTCCCACAACAATCAGAGCCCTTGGCCGGAGATTGATTGGCCGTGGTCTGCCCCCCGTTGAAAACAAAAGTTTGTGTCCAAAGTTGGTGTCCAAAGTATGCGCTCGAGGCTTTAGGAAGGAGTTGGGCCTTGGCATTAGAGTCCACGAGCTGAGTTCAAGTCCTAACTTTGCTGCGTGACCTTGGTCGAGTCACAGACTTGCAGCCTCCTCCTCCTCCATAAAGAGGGGCTGGTGCCTGCTTTTCCGGCTGTGGGAAAGAGCTGAGCGGATGCCAAGTGCTACGCTCGGGCAGGGCAAGGGAGTGCTAATTCGTTTGTGGATCGCTTTCTTCCTGCCTGGGGACACCGGGTAGGAAAGGAAAGCCGCGGAAAGGAAGGAGAAAGGAAGGGGAGAAAAGGGGGCGTAGTAGGGCGGAGCCCGCAATCCTCTAAACCCCAGATCACTGGGAGCTTGAGGGCCGGAGTCGTGACTCTCTGCTGCCCCCCAGCGGGCGCTGTGCACCACGATGTCCTCACCACCCCAGGACTAAGGTCTGGAAGCCCGCGCAGTTCTGTTCTCTTAGTGGAGGGGTAAATCCAGCTCTGCACCACGCTCGTAAGCGTGAGTCCTGTTTGGACCTAGGGTCCTAACAGCAGCAGCTTCCATTTATGGAGCCTCTGCTACCCGTTCTGTCACTTATTCATCAAATACCCAGCGTGTTCTGCGCCCCAGGTGCAGAGGCCCGTGCCGGGAAGGGTAGGAAACCCTAGCGGGCGCGGCTGAAAACCCTGCTGGAGCTGGTGAAGGTGAGCCAAGCCTTTAGGTTTACTTGTAATCCTTAAGGGCTCCCCCACGAGGCATTCCTCCATTTTACAGGTGAGAAAACCGAAACCTAGAGGGTGGAGTATGGCAGGGGATACCAACGCAGCCCAGGCCCACTGAATTGCAGAGATGCTGTCTCCCAACCCCGCACTGCTTCCGGTGAAAAGTGAGGAGAAAGGCGGAGGCTTCTCTTTCTCCCTGCAGTTCAACCTCACTATTTAACACACCTGGTTAAAAGACCAAATTATTGGGGATATTTTTAAAGACCTGCAAATGCACAGCTTTCAATTCCATTTAAGTGGGCATGTGGTTAGTCTCCACTGACCAAAGGCATGAGTTCTAAGTAGAGATGCTAATGATTGTGGGAGAACACTGGCTCTGCTGGAGCCCACAAGTTGCTTGTGAGTAAAAGTCTAGAAAGGTTAAAAAGCCTCCCATCTAATTTACACACTTAAGTGCTGAGCAAAATCTAGCCTGTGTCCCAACTAGTTCCCACCAATCAGTAGCCTGGTTAAGAGCCCCATGGTATATGACCTACCTGTGCCTGCTCATTCATAAAATGCAGGTGGTGATCCAGCCTTTCCAGCGGCTGGTAAAGGATTGAGTGAGACAAGAGCTGGCCTGTGTCAAGGCTCTGATGGCCCCTATTCCAGGATTGTGGTGTGTACAGGGTGCCAGACCTAAGAGAGATTGGGGATGGGGGCGGGGGGGGGGTGGTGCAGAGAAGAGAGCAAGCAAAGGACACCATCTCAGGGGTCCTCCTGAGCTGCCCCCGCCCTGCTCCCTGCCTCAGTTTCCCCTGGTGCTCTGAGCTTCTCCCCAGTGAAAGCGTCAATGACTGCCCATAAACACCGAGCTAGAAATGAGACATTGATCCCCTGGCTACGCAGTGTAAAATATTAACGATGCCTAAGTGGATACCAGGGCTGAGAGCAGAATGTCCGCTTGGCATTAGCAGCCTGGGCCAGGGGCCTAATGGATGGGAAGCTGACTCCCCTGCTTGCTCACTAGCCTGGGGCCTGCCAGCTCTGGGGCCAACCCAGGTCCACTGAGGCTGGGCTGGCCACCCTCTTCCCAGGATCTGGAGAGGGGAGCTGGAGGCAATCCCCAATGCCCCCCCCCATACAACCTCCAGGCACCCATGAAGTGCCAGGCCAGGTCTTCCCAGCTGCCTCAAGCTCCCCTCCCAGAGGGGCACATAGGCTGGCATGCATCCACCCCTCCCCCACCCCCCAAAGGCCTCATGGGGCAGAAAGCAAGCTGGGTGTTGGGCCCCTGCCTTGGGGGAGGGACAGGCTCAGGGGAGGGGCACAGACTGAGAACTCTCTGTGGGGGTGGGGGTGTGGCCACTGAGGGCTGCCTCAGAGGTAGGGGAATGAGGGCCATTTTGGAGGGGGCCAATGGCTTTTCTTCAGATAAGGGGGGAAGCCTAATGGGGGTGGCCCTGAGCCCTAGTTTGAGACCTCAGGAGGTATGGGAGGCCCTGGAGGCACTGGTGTCCTGGTCCCACTTAGAAAGTTCCAGAGACCCAGCTGCTTTGGGGCGGGGTGGAGTGCACTCCAAAACCTAGGCTTGCACCCCACACCTACAGTCATGGTCTTCCTTTTGCCTGGAATAATTTCTTTTTTTCTTTTTAGGGCCACACCCACGGCATATGGAAGTTCCTGGGGTAGGGTCTGAATCAGAGCTGCAGCTGCTGGCCTCCACCAGAGCCACAGCAACACCAGATCCTTACTTAACGCAGTGAGTGGGGCCAGAGATCGACCCCAAGTCCTTGTGGATACCAGTCGGGTTGGTAAGTGCTGAGCCACAATGGGAATAATTTTGATGACACTCTAGTTCTGCCTCCGGGAAGCCACCCTGGATTATGCATTAACCCTCTCACCTCTGAACGCCCTGCTGCATGGGCCACAACTTCTGCGCTGTGTGTCTGCAGCCCAGACATCTTCCATGTCATCCATGCTCCTCTTTTCTCACTCCTGTGGGCTGGGACCCTGTTGTTGAACCAACATTGACTGGCTGCCCCTGGCCTATGGTTCCTGACCCCCCAGCTGCACAAGGATTTCAAGAGGTGTTTTGAGTCTTAAGGAAGGGGATAAACACAGGCCGTTTAAGGAAACCATTCCTTGCAAACAGCCCAGCAAGTTGTTCCTGCCCCAACATTCTGGAGGGCAGGCCTCCCTTGGTTCTAGTGCATTCTACTGGGAAGACCAGGCATTATGCAATTATTCATCCTTCTCATATTTCATAACAACCAGACAAGAATGCCCAGGAGTGAAATCCCACACCCCAAAGAAATGCCTCCAGAACACTTCCCCGTGACGTCCTGGGGCTCCTCCAATGCAGGATGGCCAAAGCTGGACACTCCACCTTACCTCAAATCAACCCCTCCTCGAGCTCCCCATCTTGGCTGCTCAGGCCAAAACCCTGGCTTTTAGACTGGGCTCTGCCTGTCCCCACTCTACACAGTCTGTCATGAAGCCCCGGCACTGTGCCTTTCTCATCCATCTCTGCTCCTTATGGCAAACCAGCTGGGCCACGCCATCGTCTCTTCCTCCTGGACCCCCAACACCACCCCCCACTGTCTCGTCCCACCTCCACTCTGACCTCTTGTCTCTGCTCAGCAACCAGAGTGGTCATCACAAGATAAATATCAGATCCTGGCCTTCCCTTGCTTGAAACCTCCAGTGGCTGGATCTCACTCAGCACTTGTTGTGGCCGCCTGCTCAGTATTCCTCTCCCTGACTGGGTAATAGCACCCCAATTTCCTTTGTAGACTCCCCCGCCGCTGCCAGCCTCAGGCCAGTGGTTTCAGACATGTGGGGGTATGACTGGTCCATCAGCATTCCTCTCTTCCCTACTCCATGACACCCCTCCACTGCCATGTGACTGACTCAGGGATGGGCACCAGATGGGAGCCAGGACGACAAGAGACATGCAGGAGACTGGCCCTGGGACAAGCAGGAGAGAGGCACTCTCTTTTACTACAGCAGATATGTGGTCACCCTGCCACTATGTGAGGATAGTGAGCCTGAGAATGTAGCCACCTTATGAGAAAGCAGAGCAAAAGGTGGAGAGAAAGAGACTGAATCCAGCTGACAATGCTATGTGTCTGGGAACAGCTATTCCTGATGGCCCATCCAAACCTATATCTCTCAGCACATCCAAACCTATATCTCTCAATAAATCCCCCTAGTGTTGCTTAAGCCATTGTGAGTTGGGTTGCTGTCCCTTGCAACCAAGCTGATCCTAATGGGTGCATTTTCCAGTACTCATAGAACAGACCAAAAGCCATAACGAGCCCCATAAGAGCCGCTGACATCTACTGAGCCCTTACTATGTACCAGGCACTTCGACACAACTCATCTCACTCATTCCTCACAGATCCTGGCAAGGTAGGGGGTTGACAAGAGGAAGAAAATGAATCCAGAGTGGTTAATGCTTTGTTTAAGGGTACACAGGTGATAAACCACAGGGTCAGGATTTGAACCTAAGCAGTCCAGCTCCAAGAGCCCCCAGGTCTCTGTGCAGCTCTTCCCTGAGCCATGGTGCCCTTCTCCTCCTCGTCGTCACCCACTCTGCTCATCCTTTGGGTCTCAGCTTAATGTCACATCTGCAGACGTGACTTCCCTGATCTGCTCCCCCTCGTTAGTCTTTGCATGGCTCCCATTCTGTTCCCTTTTGCAATTATTACAATATGAACTTGGGTATTTACTTGTGTGTTCATTTGTTTCTGCTCTCCCACTAGATGGTAGGCTTCCTAAAGATATGGGTTTTACCTGCCTCATATTAAGTATTTATTAAATGTCAGATGATTCTTTTTCTCCAATTATTACAGCAGAGGGTGTCCTGTGTAACCATCAAGAGCATTGGACCAGGAGTCTAGGAGAACCAGGGCCAAGTCTGTGGTTCCAACCCTAACCTGTTATCAGACTTGGCCAAGGCACACTACCTCTCTGAGCCTTCCTTTCTTTCTTGCAAAATGGGGTCACTTGGTGACATTTACCTGCTTGTTACACCGTAGCCATGAGCATCTAACAAGCTGATGTATGTGACAGCATCCCAAGACACCCACGAGGGACCTTTGTTCTTGAAGGAGCCCACTTCTTCAGAGCCAGGACCACCTAGGGAGTGATAAGGGGGTCTGTTTCTTTTTGCCTTATGGTATCACCCAAGCCCTCCCATCAAACAGACCTGTGGGACCACACAGAACCCATTCACACAACCTCTGATCCAGCCCAAGTTCAGCTGAAATGTGAGAGATTTATGGCCACAGATAACAAAGCCTCCATTTATTAGCTTAAACCATAAGGAAAAGGAACTGTATCATGTCACACGCAGGAAATCCAGAAGGAAGCTGGCTCCAGGGGCAGTTAGCTCAGATCCAGCAGCATCATTAAGGATCTGGGGTTCCTGTATCTACCTGCACTGCTGGCCACAGAGTGTGTACCATATCCACAGTATGCTGTCCTCACTATCACAAGATTGATGCCAGGTTCCAGACATTGCACTCTGACATGACAATGTCCTGGCAATGAAGAAGGGACCATGCCTTCCTATGTCTCTTTCTTATAGCAAGGAAGACTTTTCTGTTAAGCTTCTCATGAACAATCCCTCATTTTGCATTGGCTGGAAGTTTTTCCCATGCCATCCCTAAAACAGTTGCTGGCAAGAGGAGTGAGACCTCCACTGTAGCAGAGACTGCTAGCCCCCCATCAAAATTCATTTTCTTCTACAAGTTAAAAAAATGTCTTAACCAGGTACATGGCACCTGATGGCAACAGCATTTCTCAGACCCCTTGGCAATTAGGTGTGGCCGTGTGACTAGGTTCTTGCCAATAGAAGTGAAGGGGTCCTTTGGACACAGAGGCTTAAGACAGCAAGTGAGTCTCCCACTCATTGTCTCTTCTCTTTTCTCACTGGCTGGAAGCGTGACATGTTGATGACCAGCCTCTGCCATGCAGATCATGTCAAACCTGAGGAGGCGGGAGAGGGGAGATAAAGACCAAGATGAAAGGACCCTGGTTCCCTGAAGGACCACATGGAACAGAGCCTCCCACCCATATGGACCATTCACTGTGAGCTGTGAAGAGAGACAGAAATAAACTTTTAAAAAATTCCTTAAGGAAAGAGATGGGATCAGGCAAGAGCTGGCTATTTTGAAAGTAGAGGGAGAAGAGAAAAGGGGGATACCAGGTATTGAAGGCTGTTGGAAAAGGAAATGGCTTTTGAACCAAACAGAATAGAAAAATGCAAAAAAAATCTTTCCAATGTCCTTTAAGATTTATGAGCTGAACATTCAGCCAAACAAAGGTGAGAGTGAGAGAGTGATGGGTAGGATGAGGAAGCCAAGAAACAAAGCAACTCTAAGAGCTATATTGAGAAAAGAACTTTGGTAATGGTTACTGCCCAAGGAATTGATTGGAAGCAAATGCACCAGAAACTGACCAGATCTTTGAGGGAATTATATTCTGGTCAGAAGCCTAGTCCCCAAAAGCCCATGACTAATGAGGACTTACAGTAACTCTTGGGAGTTCCCGTGGTGGCTCAGTGGTAATGAACTCCACCAGTATCCATGAAGACATAGGCTTGATCCCTGGCCCCACTCAGTAGATTAAGGATCTGGCCTTGCTGTGGCTGTGGTGTAGGCCAGCAATTGCAGCTCTGATTTGAGCCCTAGCCTGGGAACCTCCATATGCCACAGGTGTGACCCTAAAAAGACAAAAATGAAAATATATATACAATAATTCTTAGGGCTCCCAGCTTGCACCAGCAGAAAACTTGGGCAGTTTTACAGCCCCAAAGGAGGGCACACCTCCCAACACCTACTTCCATTGTGGTCAGAGGGATATGGACAGGAAGGGTTCTGGAGGGCAAGGCTGGGGCCTTGGAGGAGGGGACAAGGGGGTTGGTCCCAGAGAGCAGAACCGAGGTGGCCAACTGAGCTTTATCATTTCACTGCCAAGGCAGGGAGCCCAGGAATCCTCACTATCCACATCCCTGTGTTTCCTGAATTCAGAGAATGAGGGTTATTTTTAGTGAGTTCAGGTCATGGGTAGTGTAATACATTATCCAAATCTATCAGAGTCCTGAGTTTTGGATAACAAGCATGAGAATTCATGAAGGAAAGATAGCTCCAGAAATTATCTGACTCTGTTCAGTTCCTGACTTTGGATAAGGAGAATTCTGATGGCAATGATACATGTATTTGTAATTTCTGTCTGGCAGGATTTAATCATTGCAATGGACCACTGTCTACTGTGTGTTTTCCATTCTTACTTTATCTCCCTGGGGGCAGGAGGAAGTGTGGGGTTTTTATTTTTGTTTTTGTTTGTTTAATTAAAGTATAGTTGATTTACAACGTTGTATCAATTTCTGATGTACAGCAGAGTGACCCAATCCTACACATATATACATTCTTTTTCTCACACTGTCTTCCATCATGGTCTATCGCAACATGTGCTACACAGCAGGACCTCATTGCTTATCCATTCTAAACAGAAGGATGGGCACAGGTGTCTGTGGGTGAACAGGGGCAGAGTCTGCCAGTCCCCCACCAAACCCATTCCCCGCTTCTGTGGTGACAAAAAGAGTTCTTCCTGAACACATGTAGCTTGGGACTGTGTTTCCGAAACCCCTACAGTCTGGGAACATGGTTAAGTTCCCTCTGGCAAAATGTGAGCAGAGGTGAAGTGCGCCCCTTCTGGGTGGAGCCCTTACTACCCTGGGCATTTCTCCCCCCCACCCCAACCTCCTAACCCTACAGCTGGTGCCCAGACGTGGCATTGACCAGGCTTAACCATGTAACAGTGACACAACTCTAGGAGTTGGCAAAGCTACAAGGTGGAAGGCACCTGGGCCCTGAATGTCTGCGTAGAGCAGAGTCTCTCACTAACTTGAACACTGAGCTCAAGATGGCCACACAGAGAGAAAAAAGCTTCTTTGTTGTTAAGCAGCTGGGTTTAGGGTGCCGCATAGTTACAGCCCTTAGGTCTACCCCAATTAATACAAACACAATGGCTCAGATCAATCAGGAACAGCCCCTGGGGTAAGAAAGATGGCCCAGCTCCTCTTGTGGTTGAATCTGGGGCTGAAACCAGAGTTCTCTAAAGAGGGAGAAGGAAAACAAGCAACAATGAATACCCCTCTCCTTATCTAGGCCAAGGCCCTAGCCCTCTAGCCCCTGGGTAAAGAGATATTAAATCAAAGAGTCAATTTCCTCCAATGCAGTGTTTTTAAAAGGCCCCAGACTGTGTCTCACCAGCCCCTCCTTAGAGGCCTCTCTTTGGGTGGGGCTTAGAGGAGTCAAGGCAGAAAGTATTTATTGAGCCCTCACCCTGTGGGTGGTCCTGGCAAGCATTCCGCAGAGAAGCCAGCCTCTTAGATGGGGCATCAGAAAAGTTCTTCAAGTTCAAGAATACTCACTGCCATTTATTGAGCCAGGTACCTGCTAAGTATTTGACAAGAATTACCTGGTTTCATCCTCACATCAACCCTAACAATGGAGGAAATAACAGCAATCTGGTTACACAGACTTAGTATCTGGTCTTCTTTCTTTCTAACAGAATCCTAATTTTGTTGGGGATGACAATGTGTTCTACTAAAAACTACATTTCCCAGCTTCCTTCATGGCTGGAGATGGTCATGTGATATAGTTTGGCCAATGAGATATAAGCAGAAGGTACTGAGGGTGGCTCCTAGGAAACTATCCTAAAGGGAGAGGGATTTGCTTTTCTCCCTCTTTCTGAAATGGGGTTATGATGGCTGTTCCTGGAGCCATGAGATAAGAATAGAGGTTCCTGGATTCTGATGACTTGAGCTGCCAAACTAAACCTAACACTGCCTACCTCCGCATTTCTCATTACTTGAGAAAACGAAACCTCTGTCTCATTTAAGTCATCATTACTTAGGTTTTTTGTTTCATGAAGCTGAGGAGAAACCAAGCCTTAAAAAACATGCCCCCGGAGTTCCAGTCGTGGCTCAGCAGGTTAAGAACCCTACTAGTATCTATGAGGATGCGAGTTTGATCCCTGGCCTCACTCAGTGGGTTAAGGATCTGGCGTTGCTGTGGCTGTGGTGTAGGCCAGCAGCTGTATCTTGGATTCAACCCCTAGCCTGGGAATTTCCACATACCATGGTTGTGCCCCTAAAATTAAAAAAAAAAAAAAAGGAGAGAGAGAAAGAGAGAAATGTCCCCCAAGTGCTCACAGCTGGTAAGAGGCAGAGCCAGGGTTTGAATTCACTCTGAAGGCAGTGATACAGGGATGGCTGGCATGTGGCTGGTGTGTGCTACCACCCCTGCCTCCCATCCATTGGCTGGCCTTGAGGTCTCTGCCTTGCCTCCTATCTGCCTCCTCCCTGCCAGTTGCCAGTCTTGAGGCCGGGAACTTCCTTCTGAAGGTTTGGTCCCCAACTGAGGTCTCCAGCTGTTCATTCTGCTGCTCCTCATCACCTTGGGTTGCTTGTCCCTCTAGCCCAATGGTTGGACTGATTTTTGTGGCCCTGGTCCTCACCAGCACTCCCCAGCTCAGCTTCCTGCCTTTTCTCTCTGGTCCTGTTGCTCCAGGAACAAACCTGGAGGCAGAGAAGCCCATGAAGAGGAACAAGGAAAGCTTGAGTGAAAGGTGAGGGTGGCCTGGACAGGAGGAAAACTTATTAAGAGAGTGAGTGAGGCCAACAGCTCCCACGTGTCTCCAGTGCAGCAGGCGAGGAAAAGCTGTAGTTTTTTTTTTTTTTTTTTTTTTTTTTTGCTTTTTAGGGCTGCACTCTCGGCATATGGAGGTTTCCAGGCCAGGGGTCAAATCGGAACTACAGCTACCGGCCTACACCACAGCCACAGCAACACTAGATCTGAGTCGCATCTGTGACCTACACCACAGCTCACGGCAACACCGGATCCTTAACACACTGAGCAAGGCCAGGGATTGAACCTGCAACCTCATAGTTCCTAGTCGGATTCATTTCCGCTGCGCCACAACAGGAAATCCAAAGCTGTAACTTTTAGAGCTCTTGCTGATAAAGTGATTTTTCTTATAACTTATAACAAAAGTGTAAAAAAAAATTGAGATTACCTTTAAATGGCAGAGTAGTGTAGTGGTTAATAGAGCAGGCTTTGTAGTCAGGCTGCATGGGTTCAAATCCTGGTTTTTTACTTATTAGTCATGTGATTTTTTTTTTTTTTTGTCTTTTTACCATTTCTTGGGCCGCTCCTGCAGCAAATGGAGGTTCCCAGGCTAGGGGTCCAATTGGAGCTGTAGCCACCGGCCTACACCACAGCCACAGCAACCTACACTACAGCTCACGGCAACACTGGATCCCTAACCCACTGAGCAAGGCCAGGGATCAAACCTGCAACCTTATGGTTCCTAGTCGGATTCATTAACCATTGAGCTACGACGGGAACTCCTAGCCATGTGATCTTAGGCAAGCAACTTAACCTTAACATAACTCAGTTTCTGCAACTCTAAATGGGAATTGTAATACCTCTATCACAGAGTGAGTATGAGGGTAAAATAAATTATTCCATGTAGAATACTTAGAACTGTGTCCTTTGTCTATTTTAGGTTCTCAATAAGGTCTATAGCTTCTATTGTTACTACAGAGAAAGGATTTATTGTACATCCTAAGGACACTCAGAGACCAAGAGGGAACGTGGGTGAATTTGAACACATCTGTGTTTTTAACTGCACAAATGTCATCGCCTCTCTCAGCCCCTTTGAGTACAGAAAAGGACGTTTCACTCATGATGGAATAGCTGGCATCAGGCTTATCTTACCACTGAAAACAACTGGACAAAATAAGTAAAGCAACTGCATGCGGACACTGGACAGCAATTAACGTAGGGCAATGGTCCTTGAGAGAAGGAATCATAGTAAATAATTCCTATGTTCATTTCATCTTTATCCCTGATCATATTTCCTAAAATGCTGGGCAGTAAAACTTTCTAGCATGGGTGATCATGCTGGGTGGAGGAAAAAGAGATCAGAGTACAGAACTGCTAAAGTGGCTGTGACTTGAGGGGGCAAGGGTCTGGAAAGGAAGAAGTCACAGAGAAGGATCAGCCCCCAAATCTACATGAAAGCATCCCCTGGATGCTTGGTCAATTCTTAGGCAGTGCATGAGCAGGGAGAGACTTCAAGAGGGCTTGAAGAGAATAACTGTGGCGGGGGGGAGCTGATTGCTGAACAGAGATTTCAGAGGTCATATAGCTCCCAGGAAATACTGAGGTTCATGCCCACCCCAAATAAAGGCCACTGGTGAACCCCTGCACTTTCTGTTGAGATCCCAGAAAGACTACACACTGGGATTAAGACCATGCCTCAAGAGAAGAGCTGCACTCTATAAATAAGGAAAAATCTGAAACAGACTTGCCTTAACAAATCCTAAAAGCAAGGCTTGACAGAATTAGTACGATTTGCCAGGAGTTTAACTGCCTGCCAAAACAAAGCTTAACACTCTTTATGGGGAGGGGGCATGGGGCGGGAACTATCCAGATTTTATAACATATCATTTACAATCTTCAGCTTGCTAGGCAATAAAAAATTGCTAGACATGAGAAGAAGGAAAAAGTGGCTGATCATGAAGTTAATAGAAATAGAACCCAGAGATGACTCAGATGTTGGAGTTAGCAGATAAGGATTTCAAAGTAACTGTAATTAATATATTTTTAATGGAAAAAGGAATTAATAAAATGAATGAAAAGATGAAGTTTAAATTTTAGCAGAGAGTCGGGATTCTGTATTAGGGTTTGGTAAAGGAAGAACCACGATGAATGATATATAAGAATGAGTCCCTTACACAATTGTGGCAGCTGGGGAAGAAGTCTGTGGAAGGCTGGTCCCTCTACATGTCCCTGAAGTTGCTGTAGGTCAGCAGCATCAGAAGATAGAGAAAAAAAATGGACATGAAGTGAAAGTGAGAACAAATTGGAACCCACATCTCTCTCTCACTGCCTGCAACCTTGACAACACAGGTGACCATCAGAAGCTGAAACCATTTGCCCCACAGAGATGCATGTGTGCCTGACCCACTGTACAACAGAAAATTAAAAGTCATGCCAAGAAATGAGAAGGTATAGCTCACACTCAGGAAAACACAAATACTTCGGTCAATAGAAACTGTCTCTGAGTATCATGAGATGCTGGATTTAGCAGACAAAGACTTCAGAGTAGCTATTAAAATATAGTCAAAGGACTGAAGGAAACCATATTTTAAAAATGAAAGGAAAATATGGCCAATTACTTAGTGGATGGAGAATTTCAATAAAGTGATAGAAAATATAAAAGGACCAAATGGAAATGAAAAGTGAAATAACTGAAATTTAAAAATTCATTAGAGGGGCTCAATAGCAGACCAGAAGAATCAGTAAACTTGAAGACAGACTAATAGGAATTATCAAAACTAAAGGACGGCGAGAAAAACACTGAAGATGAAAAGAGTCTCAGTTACTTGTGGGCAAATATTAAACACATCAACATATATGTGATGAGAGTCCCAGAAAAATGGGAGAGAGAAAGGAGCAGAAAAAATATGTGAAGAAATGATAGCCCGAAATTCCCCAGTTTGATGAAAAACAAATGTACAGATCCAAGAAGTTCAAATAATCCAAAATATAATCATGAAGGGAGTTCCCGTCGTGGCGCAGTGGTTAACGAATCCGACTAGGAACCATGAGGTTGCGGGTTTGGTCCCTGCCCTTGCTCAGTGGGTTAAGGATCCGGCGTTGCCGTGAGCTGTGGTGTAGGTTGCAGACGCGGCTCGGATCCCAAGTTGCTGTGGCTCTGGCGTAGGCCGGTGGCTACAGCTCCGATTCAACCCCTAGCCTGGGAACCTCCATATGCCGCAGGAGCAGCCCAAGAAATAGCAACAACAACAACAACAACAACAACAAAATATATATATATAATCATGAAGATATCCACACCTATATACATCATAGTCAAATAGTTGAAACACAAAGAGAAAATCTTGAAAGCCACAAGAGAAAAATGACTCATTATATACTGACACTGTGAATTTAGGTTGACTTCTCATCAGAAATTATGGAGGCTGGAAAGCAGTGGAATGACATAATTAAAGGGCTGAAAGAAAAGATAAACTATCATCCAAGATTCTTTGTTCAGCAAAAACTATCCTTGAAAATTGAAAAGACATTCTCACATAAACAAAGACTGAGAGAATTCATTAATAGCAGACCTGCCTTATGAGAAATACTAAAGAAGTCCTTCAGGCTGAAAGAAAATAATTTGAATCTACGGGAGAAAAAATGAAGGGAGCCAGACATTGTGATTATGTAGGTAAATTTAAAAGACTACATAAATACACTTTTTCTAATGTCTACTCTTAAGTTCTTTAAAACAGTGTGCATAAATCAGTAATTATAACACTGTACGCTTTGGCTTATAACATATGGAGACATAATATATGTGATAATAACCGCATGAAGGAGGAGAGAGAAAAAGAAAGTATATTGGAGGAAAGTTTTATATTTTACTGGAATTAATTTAATATTATTATTATTATTATCACTGTCTTTTTGCCATTTCTAGGGCCGTTCCTGTGGCATATGGATGTTCCCAGGCTAGGGGTCTAATCAGAGCTGTAGCCACCAGCCTACACCACAGCTCACAGCAACGCCAGATCCTTAACCCACTGAGTGAGGCCAGAGATCGAACCTGCAACCTCACGGTTCCCAGTTGGATTCATTAACTACTGAGCCACGATGGGAACTCCAGTTTAATATTATTTTGAAGTAAATTGTGATGATAAATTAAAATGTGTACTGTAATCCCTATAAGATCCACTAATCAAGTAACTCAATAGTTTTAAAAAATCAACAAGGGGAGTTCCCGTCGTGGCGCAGTGGTTAACAAATCCGACTAGGAACCATGAGGTTGCGGGTTCGGTCCGCCCTTGCTGAGTGGGTTAAGGATCAGGCGTTGCCGTTGCCATGAGCTGTGGTGTAGGTTGCAGAACCGCGGCTCAGATCCCGTGTTGCTGTGGCTCTGGCATAGGCCTAAAGAAATAGCAAAAAGACAAAATAAAATAAAATAAAATAATAAAAAATCAACAAGGGAATTTAAATGGTACAGTAAAAAAAAATTGTTTAACACAACAGATGGCAGTAAAGAGGAACAGAGAACAAAAAAGAAATAATTAGAAAACAAATAGTAAGATGACAGACATAAACCCAACCATATCAATAATTACAATAAGTTTGAATGGACCAAAAATGAATGGAAGAGGAAAAAAAAAAAAAAACAGAAAGGAATATAAGGAAGAGGTAGGACAAAGTTTAAAAAGACTAACAGGAGATTGTGGCTCAGCAGGTTAAGATCTGGATTGCCGCAAGCAGTGGCATAGGTCACAGATGCAGCTCAGATCCAGTTTTGCTGTGGCTGTGGCATAGGCCAGCAGCTGCAGCTCAGATATGACCCCTAGCCTGGGAACCTCCATATGCCGTAGGTGCGGCCCTAAAAAGCAAAAAAAAAAAAAAAAAAAAATTGAAGAAATAATTGCAGAAAAATTTCCCCAAACTGATGAAGGCTATCAAGCCATAGTTTCAATAAACTCAACAAAACCCAGGAGGCAGAATTTATTTATACAAAGAAGACTACAGCCAGCCACTTCATGGTCAAACTGCTGAAAACCAAAGGTAAAGAAAAAACCCTAAAGGCATCCAGAAGAAAAAGACATTCAGCGGAATAACAGTACATATGATGTCTGTGTCAGAGACGTTTTTGAGATGATAACAAAAAGTCTGTGACAAAAATCGCAGAAGCCAGACTACAATGGAATAACAGTTTTTCAAAGAGCTCAAAGAATAACTGCTCAACCAATAATTCTGTAACAAACAAAATGTCCTTTAAAAATAAAGGGCAGGAGTTCCCGTCGTCGCTCAGTGGTTAACGAATCCGACTAGGAACCATGAGGTTGCGGGTTCGGTCCCTGCCCTTGCTCAGTGGGTTAACGATCCGGCGTTGCCGTGAGCTGTGGTGTAGGTTGCAGACGCAGCTCGGATCCCGAGTTGCTGTGGCTCTGGCGTAGGCCGGTGGCTACAGCTCCGATTCAATCCCTAGCCTGGGAAACTCCATATGCCACGGGAGCGGCCCAAGAAATAGCAACAACAACAACAACAACAACAACAAAAAGACAAAGACAAAAAAAATAAAAATAAATAAAATAAATAAAAATAAAGGGCAAATTCAGACATTCAGAGTTTAAAACTGAGAGAATTTGTCATCAGTAGACACATTCCACAAATACTAAAGCAATGATGTTGGAAACAACTTCTAGAAATAAGTCTTCACAGGAGTCAGGGGATTTCTCAGCATCTTAGAGCATTAGACAGAATCAGGGTCAGTAGTTTGTGGAAGGAAAGGAATTTCATGCTTCTTTAATAAGCATTTCTTTTCTGTATTTTTAGTTTTTTTAAGGGCCATATCCACGGCATATGGAGGTTCCCAGGCTAGGGGTTGAATGGGAGCCAGCTGCCAGCAACACCCACATCCACGACACTGGATCTGAGCAGTGTCTGCAACCTACACTGTAGCTTATAGCAATGCCGGATCCTTAACCCACTAAGTGGGGCCAGGGATCAAACCTGCGCCCTCATGGATACTAGTTGGGTTTGTAAATCGCTGAGCCACAGTGGGAACTCCTTAATTAAGCATGTCTAGGTCCCGTGGTTCTCATGATCTGGAAAGACTTGGAAGGCATAAGAGAACTGAGCCACCTGACCATGTGGAAACATTGTCAAGTATCATTGTGGTGGTGGACTCCTCGCTGCCTACTTATAGGAAAGATCTCTTTTGATTGCCCAGTGACCTGTGTGATTTCCCCTCGGTCAGAAGGAAAGGACCTCTCTTCGTGCCTCCAACCCCATACAAGGTATATCCAAATCCCCATCTCCTGTCCCAGGGGGTTGTAAGAGTCTAGTAATACTGAACAGGTAGGAGGGATGCTTGAGGGTACCATGTCCTCACAGCCCCTCACCCTCCTTCCTGGTTCACAGTGATGGAAAATTTCCATTCCTTCTTTCACTTGGAGGATTTCTCATCTCTTCTTTCGTCTTATCTTTTTTCTTTTTCTTTTTTTTTTTAGGGCCATACCTGGAGGGCATATGGAAGTCCCAGAGCTAGGGGATGAATCTGAGCTGCAGCTGCTGGCCTGCACCACAGCCACAGCAACACTGGATCTGAGCTGCATCAGTGACCTATTCTGGAGCTTGTGGCAATGCTGGATCCTTAACCTACTGAGTAAGGCCAGGAATTGAACCTCATCTTCATGGACAATATGGCAGGTTCTTAACCCACTGAGCCACCTCAGGAACTCCCTTTTGTCTTTTCTTACCCTTACTCAGCTCTAGCCCAGGGCAACCAACCAACCTTGGCTTTCCCACCTCTCTCTGTCAGCAAGAGCCCTGGGTAATGATGAGTCAGGAGATTGAGGGCTATGTAACCTAAGCGGCATTGCTTCTCACCTCCTTGGGTCTTAGTTCTTCATCTCCAAAACTGGGGAGACCTTCTCAGTCCCAGGCTCACCCCCTCAGATGTCGTCATGAGAATCAGGTGCGCACATGCATTTATGAGGGGTCCCATGGACATATTATAGTGCCATGTTATTTTAACCCCGGGCTGAATCAAGGCTGGGGCCCTGTACACAAAAGGTACATGGGAAGCATCACTGGCCAAATCAGAGTCTGCTTGCTCCCGCTGGCATTCGCCCCAGTCACAGGGGGTCATCAATCCTCATGTTTTATGACACTGATGCTAAGTGCTCTCAAGTCACATCCTTGTTGCTGATCTGGGAAGATGTCTGGACATAAGCATTTCTTTGTCTGAACTTGAGCTGAGGGCCCAAGGGTGTCTTGGGGAATTTCCATCCGGGATGCTTGATGCCGGTTTCTTGGCTTCTGCGGTGGCCTCTGGCAGCACAGGGAGGTGTGTGTATTACAGATGCCCTGTGCCAGCTGGATGCAGACGAGTGACTTGGGGATCAAAAACCTTGGGATCTGAGAGGGAAGATAGCAGGGGAGAAGCCAGAGCCCCAGACTGGGAGCTGGAAGTCCTGGATCTGAGTCCCACCTTTGCCTTCAGCCTATGGCTCAACCTGGCCATTCTCTCTGAGCTCAGAGAAGTGAGGGAATTGGGTAATAACAGTAGCAGCTTCTTCAACTGAGTACTTTCTACATTCCAGGCACTCTCCTAGACACTCACAGACATAATGGCACTTAATCCTCACAACACCCCTATTAATATTCCCATTCACAGGAGTTCCCTGGTCTCAGCAGGTTAAGGACCTGACTTTGTCACTGCTGTGCCACAGGTTTGATTCTTGGCCCCCAAACATCTGCATAACATGGGTGTGGCCAAAAAAAAAACAAAAACAAACCATTCACAACTGCAAATAACAAAGGCTGTAAGACTTGCCTTACATGCTACTCTCTATAAGTATCAGGATTCTAACCTTAGCACATGCTCTGAGAAGTTCCTTGGAAATATCCAAGCATTCCCCCTTCTCAGAGGGCTGAACTGGCCAAGGTGGGTACCTGGGAGACCATCATGGAGGAGAGGTCAGGGCCCAGAGGAAGATAAATGGCTTTTGATTCTTCCTTCCATCTAGAGAGACTTGATTTCAGTTAGATGAGGCCTAGGTTCATTCATGCACTTACCCACTCATCGTGTATTTACTGAGCATCTCCTTTATACCTGGGATACAGCCTGAGACAGGGCAGACACAGCCACTGGCCTCAGTTTACATTCTCAAGGAGAGATGGACAATGAACCCGTTATAATAAGCATACCAAAGACTGATGGGAGAAATACATCAGAGGAGCTCCCATCCCAGACTTGAGGCCCAGAGCAGGTTTCCCAGGCTGAGCATGGATGTGTCCAGGCTGAGGTCTGAAAGCCAACACGGTGTGAGGAGGACTGGGGGCAGATGGGAGGGGCTAGGAGGCTTCAGGGCAGGTGAGTGAGCCAAAGTGGGAGCAGGGATGGGCAGGTGTGTGACTCAAGGTGAGCAGGTGTCACAGTCATAGGGAGCAGAGGCAGGGAGGCAGGGCCAGTCAGGGACCCAAGGTCAAGCTTGAGTTGGGACAGAGCTTCATCCAGAGGGCAATGGAGTATTTGACTTGTTTTGGTTTGTTTCCATTATAGCGACCACTCTAACTACATAGAATCTATAAATTACAACATACTAGTGAATATAACAACAAAAAAGGAGACTCGTAGGTATAGAGAACAAATGAGTGGTTACCTGTGGGGAAGGGGAGGGGCAGTATACAGGTGAGGGATTAAGAGGTACACACTACTAGGTATAAAATAAGTTACAGGATATACTGGACAACACAGGGAATATAGCCAATCAATACTTTATTCTAAATGGAGCACAACCTTTAAAAATTGTGAATCACGGAGTTCCCATCGTGGCGCAGTGGTTAACGAATCCGACTAGGGACCATGAGGTTGCGGGTTCGGTCCCTGCCCTTGCTCAGTGGGTTAATGATCCGGCGTTGCTGTGAGCTGTGGTGTAGGTTGCAGATGCGGCTCGGATCCCGAGTTGCTGTGGCTCTGGCGTAGGCTGGTGGCTACAGCTCTGATTTGACCCCTAGCCTGGGAACCTCCATATGCCGCAGGAGCGGCCCAAGAAATAGCAACAACAACAACAACAAAAGACAAAAGACAAAAAAAAAATTGTGAATCACGGAGTTCCCATCATGGTGCAGTAGAAACAAATCTGACCAGGAACCATGAGGTTGCAGGTTCGATCCTTGGCCTCGCTCAGTGGGTTAAGGTTCCGGCGTTGCCATGAGCCATGGTGTAGCTCACAGATGAGGCTCGGATCTGGCATTGCTGTGGCTGTGGTATAGGCCGGCAGCTGCAGCTCCAATTAGACCCCTAGCCTGGGAACCTCCATATGCCGCAGGTGCGGCCCTAAAAAGACACACGCAAAAAATGCGAATCACTATATTATACACCTGTAACTTATATAATCTATTACATCACCTATAGTTCCAAAATAAAGAAATAGGAGTTTCGACTGTGGCACAATGGGTTAAGAATCCGATTACAGCAGCTCAGGTCACTGCGGAGGTTGCAGCTGTGGCTCAGATTCAATCCCCTGGCCTGGGAACTTCCATATGCCACGAATGTGGCCCAAATTAATAAATACACAAAAGCAAGCTAGCTGGCAGCTCATGGGAGACAAGATATTTCATATTTGTACAATCTTACGTTAGGAACAGTTTCACGGCTATTCCTCTGACTCCTAAAACCTGGAAGACAGCCAGCGATGTCAGGGGGCACTATCGTGTCCATTTAACAGATGAGAAAAGTGAGGCCTGGTGGGGTGGGAGGGTAAAATGTCTTCCTGAATGCCACACACACACACACACACACACACACACACACACGGGGCAGAAAAGTGTTGAGAACCCAAGTCTGCCTGATTCCAAAGCAAGCCAGGGCTCTTAGCCACCACACTGCCCTCAAAATATAAAAAGTGCCTCAATTCGTTAAACCTCCTCTGAGTGACACTTGAAATGTGTTTGCAACAGAACCGCTTTTCATGAACACCTGTTAATACCGTGTGGCCCCTACCTGGAGGAACTATTCTACCACGTAAGCTTCTAGGGAGTAGCCAGTGTGTCTGAGCGTGAGCCCAGCTCTGGAGTCAGGCAGACCCAGGAGGAGATCCCTGTCCTAGTTGTGGGGCTCTGGAAAAGTCCGTTCCCATCTCCCCTGGGTTCCTCACTGCACTGCTGGGAAGATGAAATGAACCAACACTCAGAATTTTACTATTACTTGATTATTTAAATTTTTACCTATAATTTTTAAAGTTTTAGCTTTATTGAGATATAATTGACAAATAAAATGAAGTTTTTTGTTTGTTTGTTTTTGTTTTGTCTTTTGTCTTTTTAGGGCTGCAGGCTAGGGGTCTAATCGGAGCTGCAGCTGCCGGCCTACACCACAGCCACAGCAACGCCAGATCTGAGCCACGACTGTGACTTACACCCCAGCTCATGGCAACGCAAGATCCTTAACCCACTGATCGAGGCCAGGGATTGAACCCGCAACCTCATGGTTCCTAGTCAGATTTGTTTCTGCTGCACCAAGATGGGAACTCCAAAACAAAGATATTTTTAAAAAGAATTTTACTATGATCATTTCCTTCTCTCGGTTCTCCTGGTACCTGCTTTCTGGAACTCCTTTTAAATGAAAATTGGAACTACTGACCTCTTCTCCATGACCCTTAATTCTGTTTTGTATTTTCATCTCTCTCTTTGCCTATGGAACTTGATAGAAATTCTAGGCTACAGTGCCTTGCTTTTTAGGGTAATCAATCTGCTATTCAACCTATTTATGAAATTTTCCACAATTCAGTAATCATGGTTTCACTTCCAAGATCGTTGATTCTTTTGTTTGCAGGTAATGTCTTCTGCGGTCTCTGAGAATATTAATTATACTCATTGTCCTCTCCTTTTTTTTCTTTTCCTCTTGTTTGTCCTAGTAACTCTTGATTTGGGTGTTAAGTCTTCATTTCATTGAGCTTAACTCCTCTCTTTGATGTGACTGGTTTGCCTCACATTTTTGGGTGGCTTTGAGGCCTGTGCTGCGACACTCTCTAAAACCCTTTGTTTTTGTTTTGATTTTTGCTTTTATACCTGTGGCATATGGAAGTTCCCAGGCTAGGGGTTGAATCAGAGCTGCAGCTGCCAGCCTACTGCACAGTCACAGCAATGCCTGACCTGAGCAGTATCTGGGACCTACACCACAGCTCATGGCAATGCAATGCCGGATCCTTAACCCACTGAGTGAGGCCAGGAAATAGAACCTTCATCCTCATGGATACTGGTCAGATTCGTTTCCACTGAACCACGACTGGAAATCCTCTCTAAGCCCCTTTGCACAACAGTTTCCTTCTTTATTCTTTCTGGAGATCTTTTCTGCCTTCCTAGGAGAGCTGGAAGCAGATATGCAGTACGCTGTCTTCAACTAGTCTCTTCCACCCAACAGGTGAACTGACAGGAGCTTGATCTCAGGAACTCCCTCTTGTGTTGGGTTTTCAAGAACTACCTGAGAAGGGGACACTTGCCGAGCCCTGGTGCATGCTGGGCCCCGAGCAGAGATGCCCACCTCCATTCTGCTCTCCAGTTGCACGCAGTCTGGTTTATCCATGGGTGGGGAGGCATGGAACGAGGGACCTTGTTAAGGCCTGTGCCCAGAACACAAAGGGAAGGGGGAGTCCCTGAGCCCTCAACCCCAAAATGACCCCACTGGCTTCACAATGAACCTGAGTCATATATTCATTGTTTCCCTGAGATTTTTTTTTTCTTTTTTTCTTTGCTGCACCCACAGCATATGGAAGTTCCCAGGCCAGGGACCAAATCCAAACAGCAGCTGTGACAAGGCTGGCTCCTTAACCCACTGTGCCACAGTAGGAACTCCTTCCCTGGGATTCTTAGTGGAGAAAATTAACAAACAAGAAAACAGTCAGACTTCCATCTGGATTCCAAATGAACTGAGAGAGGCCTTATATATATTTTAAGACAGTGAATTCAGAGTAGCATCGGGTAACGAGTCCATTCTCCCAGTGAATGCTGCCCTGGCCCCAATGACCACTCGTGTGTCCCACGCCCCTCAGAGGCTTGGCTCCAGGCAATCTGTCCAGAGCTTAGGAGACCCAGTCTTCCCCTTGTGCTCTGGGCCTCCCCGGCCCCCTGGCCATGCCTCCTCTCTCTATCTGACTCCTAAGATGCTGTACGAGGGCCCCCTAAATGCTTCTCACACTTCTGTCACTTCCACCTGCCCCAGTCTGTGGTGCCTAGTGACAGTACAGCCTGGCCGCCCTCTGGACCCCAAGGCTTATCCTCTACCAGCAGCAGGAGGGCAGCTCAGAGCAGAAGGCAGCTCCCGGCACTGGGCCGCTCACATCCCTGGGTCACTCCTACCCACAACTGGAGCCCCCATGGGGGTGCAAGGCCCTTCTCCATCTGTCCCCAGCTCTCTGAGACCTTCACATGTGCCACCTCCCTGGTCCACAGACACACCAGCTCACCCCCAGCCCTGAACTTTGGCCCTCACCCTCCCTCTGCCCAGAAAGCTTTTCCTTTGGATTGTCTCTCATCCTTCAGGTCTGTATTCAAATGACATGTTCCCTCCAAGCCCTTCCCTGGGCGCTCCCATCCGTCCTCTATCCTGTGTAATTTCTGTAACTCTACTCCTTTCTTTCTTTTTTTTTTTTTTGGTTTTGTTTTTTTGGCTTTTGTCTTTTTATGGCAGAACCTGTGGTATAGAGAGTTCCCAGGCTAGGAGTCAAATCGGAGCTACAGCTGCCGGCCTACGCCACAGCCACAGCCACACCAGATCTGAGCTGCATCTGTGACCTTACACCATAGCTCACAGCAACACTGTATCCTTAACCCACTGAGAGAAGACAGGGATCAAACCCCCAGACTCGTGGTTTCTAGTCAGATTTGTTTACGCTGCACCATGACGGGAACTCCCCTACTCCTTTTTAACTGTAATTTCTTTCTTTTTTTTTTTTTTTTGGCTGTACCCATGGCATGCAGAAGTTCCCAGGCCAGGGATCGAACCTGTGCCACAGCAATAAACTGAACCACAGCAGTGACAATACTGGATCCTTAACTGCTGAGCCAGCAGGGAACTCCCAACTATAATTTCTTTATCAATATTATTTTATATCCTATCACCTCTAGGGGGACTTGATCTGTCTAGTTCCTGGTTGTGTACCTGGGGCCCAGGACAGCACCTGGTGGACAACCTTGAGGAACTGTCTGGTGAACTGGATGCTCTTAGCCTGGCCTGGGGCAGGAGGGCAGGGGGTCTCAGATGTTTACACGGGACCAGCACCAGCCCAAAGGCCTCAAGGGATGGGGAGCCCTGGCCCAGTCGTTCCCCTGCCCAGGACAGGCCACCACCACTGCCTCCCTCCTTGCTGCTCCCATCATCGTGTCCTCCCTAGCTGTGCCTGGCCCAGGTGGCCATGAGCCTTTCACTGGGCAGATGCTTCAGAGTTCAGTGGCTTCTTCCCTGGCACCCCTGTGTCAGCCTGGCTGGGCCTAGAGGAAGAAGGCAAGAGGAGCTCAGAGTGGTGCTATTAGTAGCCTCTGGTCAACCGGTCAGGCGGGGCTGGGACATGGTGCAGTCCTCCAGTCTCCCCATTCTGGAGATGGTCCACAGAGGGCGCTAGCGAGCCTCGCCAGCCAGGAAGCCTAAGGCTGAAGATCTGGCCCCCAGGAGATGCTGTGGCCATCTGGCCCCACCTCCCACCCCACAGCCCAGGCAGGAGCAGTTCCTGGCCTGAGACCTGTCCAGGGACCCATGCAGGATAACCTCCCCTGTCATTTCAAGACGCCCCATGTCCTCACCCTTCCCCTCCCATTCTTTAGGGCTGCAGGGCCAGGCTGCACCTTCCTGCTCCTGCCTCCTCCCAGCTCAGCCCTGTGGCTCAGCTGCTCCAGGCTTTCCTCCCCGCAGGAAACATCAGAACCTGGGGCCTGGGCGCCTCCCACAAATGATCACAGGCCAGGCAGGGAGGCAGGGTCTGCAGCAGACGTGGGGTGAGCACTTCCCCACCCCCGCCCTGGCAGGGAGTAGCACCAGAGCGGGAGGAAGGCCCTGAGCTGGCATTTTTCAGGTTTGCATTTGGAGACAATTAGGAGCTGAATTATTAAAGACGTGTGAGAGAAGAGGCCGGTTTTAAGAAAGCATGAGTAAGCAGGACTCTAGCACGGCAGGGCACAGGATGAAGGCAATCAATCACCATAATGGCTGTAAATATTTACTCTGTTTACTTGTGAATGTGTCCTGTGGCCAGGGACTTAACACAGGGGGCCCTAACTCAAAGACCCCATCAGGCTGCCCAGAGGGCTTCAGCTCCAGCCCCACCCATGCCAAGCCAGGCCTGCCCTGTGTGAGACTCCCAGGGTGGGGGAGGGGGTGGGGCTCTGAAGGGCTCTCCTGGCTTCGTCACACCACAGGGCTGCTCAACCTCCTGGGACCTCTGGACTCATCTGCAAAATGAGCTGATGAAGCCCATCCAGTGCACATGAGCACCCCCAGTGCAGCACCCAGGTAAATGCAAGCCTTACTGATCCCCAGCCCAATGGGTTGGCAGGTGGAGGCCCACCTGGAGGCAGATGCTTAGGGCTCTGGTCTTACTTTGGACCCTTACTTAGTTAAAAACAGGATCAGTAGCTCCCATCGTGGCTCAGCGGTAATGAACCTGACTAGTATCCACAAGGACAGGTTCGATCCCTGGCCTCGCTCAGTGGGTTAAGGATCTGGTGTTGCTGTGACTGTAGTGCAGGTCACAGACATGGCTTGGCTCCAGCATTGATGTGGCTGTGGTGTAGGCCAGCAGTTGCAGCTCAGATTTGACCCCTAGCCTGGGAACCTCCATATGCCGTGTGGCCCTAAAAAGGAACACCCCCCCCAAAAAAAAACAGGATCAGCCTAAGTCTCAGAAGTGGGGTACTTTCAGTAGGAGTCCCAGAAATGTAAGATGGCTTGTGTGGCACTGCCCTGAGGCTTGGCCTTGAGCCAGGAGCCGGAATGTTTACTACGTACTCACTGTGTGCCGGACACTCCTGGGCTAAGTGCTATGTCTTATTTAATCCTCATGGCAGCACAGAAAGGAGAGTTCTTCTACCTTCACTCTCCATTTTACAGGTGAGGAAACTGAGGCTCAGAGAGGTTCAGCGACTTGCCCAAGGTCACACAGCTGGTAAGTGGCAGAGTCAGGATGAGAGCCTAGGCCCCTCCCACCCTTTATAAGAACCCCTGGGCTACTCGGAGACCTACCCATTCTCTGCTCTTTCCTCCTCCATGGCACCGCCTTATCCTTCCATTAAGAGGTGCCCTGGCCCCAGGCAGCAGCCACGCATGCCTGAGGGCATAGCTAAAGGCCCCAGCTGAAAGGGAGCCTGGCTTCTGTTTACTGTTCTGCCTGGCAGCCCCTCCACCTTGAGATCCATACTGTGGGGGCCTGCATGGACCAGGTTGTCCCAGTGGGTGCTCAACTGATCTCTAAAGACCCTGTCATCGTGGAGTTCCTGTGGTGGCTCAGTGATAACAAACCTGAATAGCATCTATAAGGATGCCAGTTCAATCCCTGGCCCCGCTTAGTGGGTTAAGGATCCAGCATTGCCATGAGCTGTAGTGTAGGTTGCAGACATGGCTCAGATCTAGCATTGCTATGGCCTTGGCATAGGCTGGCAGCTGTAGCTCCAATTCAAGCCCTAGCCTGGGAACTTCCATATGCTGCAGGTGTGGCCCAAAAATACAATAAATAAATATATAAACAAAAATAAAGACCCTCTCATCGTGGCCTGAACATGTTGCTGCTACAGTGCCTGGTCTCTTCCCCAAAACACAAGTGGTCTCTTGAAGCCCATGTGGATCTCAGAGGAAGCACAAATGGTGAACGTGTACACACACCCTCTTACATACACAGACACATGCATGCACACATACAGCTAAGATGGAACACAGCGGTTTCCAGGCTCCCCACAGACTCACCTCAACCACCTCCCTGTGAGTTCTGGGCTTGGGAAGAGCTCATCCACCCTCAATGCACCCACTGCCTTCCTCAAGTGCAAAGACAGAGCCCCAGCCCCCCTGTCTGGGCCCCTTGTATTTCCCGAGCAGGGACAATGAAGCTAAGCCAGCTGCAGGATAGAGGAAAGAGCAAGGTCCTGGAATTCTCAGACCTAGACCTTGGGCAGCTCCTATCCTCCTTCCCGGCCCCTTTCCTCATTTGTACCCTGAGAACTCAGAGGGTCCAAGAGGAAGAAGATGGGGGCTTGGGCGGGGGGTTAGAGGAGACAGAGGCTTGGCCGGGGTGGCTGGAGAGGGGGGAGTCTGTCATTATATTTGATGCAGCTTCCCAGGTCCAGGGGAGATGGGGAAGTGGTGGTTTTGAGATCTCCATGGGAAGGGGGCGAGGATAAACTACAACCCAGATCCTTGCCTCTGCTCCCCACCCCTCAAGTGCAGGGATCCTGGAGCTCCAGATTTGCCCAATGCAGGCTGGAAGCAGGTCCCCAAATATCCCCAACTCAGGCCTGGCCCGGACAGCGCAACCACAGCTGGTTCCCAGGCAGGCACCACATCCACCCACTCCAGTCCTGGCTTCACCTGGGATGGCCCCTGGCTCAGGCCACAGCAGGCGGGGGTGTGACTGGGGGGTGTGCATGGGCAGGTTTCCTGAAAGAGCTGGCAGGGGGCCTGCCTGTCACCTCAATGCCATTGAACTGGGATCCCTGAATGCGCTGGGGCTGTTGGGATCCTGGGTGGCAGAGTCAAGTGGTGCACTTCATGGCCAAAGACGAGGTGGCGTAGTTAGCAAACCGCACAGGCAACAGCGTAGTCTGACTGGCAGGACTTCTGGCCTCGGCTAGTCAACCCGGGGTCCCTAGAACTGACTCAGATAAAGGGGCTTCTAAAGTCTTATTAGCTCTGCACATGTGGGAAAATTCTAAATCTAGTGAACAGAGTCTGGCTTGAATTCCCCAAAGAGAGAGTGATCTTTGCAAATGCCATTGGATCAGGCACCTGATATGTGCCAGGTGTGGCAGCGATGTGACAGGGCAAGTCCTTGGAGGAACTGACATTTGAAGGAGGAGAAAGACCAAGAGGGCTTGGGGAAGAGCGGGGGCGGTGGGGCTAGAACTCACTCATGGTTCAAGGGAAACCACCAGGGGGTTGGCCGGAGAGTGACTTATTTCCGTTTGCAAAGCTGCCTCGGGCAGCTTGCTGGGCGGAGCATGCCTGCAGGGGCCACCTCTGGGGGAGAGAGGTCACCTCAAAGCCATTGAACTGGGAGAGGCAGGATGGAGAAAAGGAAGCAGAGAAAGAGGGAAACAGCCTAAAAGAGCAGCTACCCTCTGGGGCTTTCCACCACATTTACAATAGGTGGGAGGACCTGCCCTCCCAGAATCCCCACACTCCAGTCCAAGGCTCCCAGCCTCTCCACCTACCCCTGCCCTGCACCCTCCCCTAGACTCTTCTCACCTGCTGGGGGCTCCCGGCATTCAGTCACCCACCCTCAACCAGACCCTGGGAGGCCCATGGCTTAGGAGTTTCTAACGACCTTCTCACTGTTCTCTTTCTCCCTTCTTTAGAAAACTTAGAGGCGGGGGGAGGCTTCCAACCTGCTGGGTGGTGTTGGGTCAACGCTATCGCTTCCCTGGTTTTTCCTTTCTTCCTCTCCCTCCTGGCCTACTTCATTCACCCACTCTCTTTTTTTTTTTTTTTGGTCTTTTCTAGGGCCGCTTCCCAAGGCATATGGAGGTTCCCAGGCTAGGGGTCCAATCAGAGCTGTAGCCACCAGCCTATGTCACAGCCACAGCAACATGGGATCTGAGCCACGTCTGCAACCTACACCACAGCTCACAGCAATGCCAGATCCCCAACCCCTTAAGCAAGGCCAGGGATCGAACCCGCAACCTCATGGTTCCTAGTCGGATTCATTAACCACTGTGCCACAACAGGAACTCCAATTCACCTACTCTTGGTGGCGCTCTGTTCCAAGGCCTGAGTGGGCTCTGTCACTTCCTACTCCAGTCTCAGGACTTGGGTCACTGCTTAGGCCCAATCTATAGCTCTCTGAGAAGGACAGCTCTTGGCCAGCAGAGTGGGGGACCCAGGGAGGCAGGGTAGAATGTCCTTCCCCATCTGTCACTCCTATCACTGGAGCCCCCTTCCAACCTTCCAGCCCAGCCAGGCAGGGTCTGCAACTGTGGTCCCCAGGCTTTTCTAGACCCCTCATAATTCCCTCCAAATATGTAAGATGGCCATAAAAGTATCATCTTCTATTTTGAAATACAAGGGCATTAAAAACAAACTTTTTTTTTTTTTTTTTCCTTTTAGGGCCGCACCTGTAGCATATGGTGGTTCACAGGCTAGGTGCAGAATCGGAGCTGCAGCTGCCAGCCTATGCCACAGCCATATGTGTTTGTGTGTGTGTGTGTGTGTGTGTGTGTGTGTGTGTGTATGCGTGTGTGGTTTTTTTTGTTTTTTGTTTTTTGTTTTTGCTATTTTTAGGGCCATATTTGCACCATATGGAGATTCCCAGGCTATGCCACAGCCACAGCAATGCCACATCCAAGCTGCATCTGTGACCTGCACCACAGCTCATGGCAATGCCAGATCCTTAACCTACTGAGCGAGGCCAGGAATCGAACTTCATGGATGCTAATCAGATTCTTTTCCGCTGAGCCTTAATGGGAGCTCCAGCCACAGCCATATTTTTAAAACCCTGACTACTCTCTATCTTCAGCATCATTTCAACAGGGAATGAAGATGTGGACCGTGGAAGGGAAAACCTTTAGCCTACTGACTGCTCATTCAAGCCGTCTTCCTGCATTTCACCTTGGAGACCCATACTAGCTTATGGGCTGGCGATCAAGAGCCAGGGCGGTCATCTTAGGAAGCATTCCTATCAGGTCATTACAGGCCTCCTCCCATCCCATGTCTGGCACAAGCCCACGATGTGGACATGGCTCCTTCCTGAGCCTGGTGCCTCATCCACACGAGGAGGACAGCTAAAGTCTTCTTTTGTAGCACCTATGATTCACCCTGCCCTCCTGAGGCCTCTGGGGTGACCCAAGAAGGCAGCACTGCCACCCAGGCATACAGAGCCCCTAGTGACCTCTGGGGCAGGTGCTTCATGGTTAGCAGAGGGGAGGGGAGGCCTGTTGGTGAGAAGGTCCCAGCCTGTCCTGGGATTAGCTCAGGGCACCAGGAGATAATATGTGTCTTGGAAGAGAGGTGACAGCCGGGAACCCCAGATTCCTGTGTCCATAAGCCCTAAAGATGTGAAGATGTGGCGCCCTGTGGGGAGGGTTGGTGTCAGAAAATGCAGAGCTGGTGATTTAAGATCAAAATAGTCCTGCTTGCTGGACATGTTGGTCCCTGCTGCCCCCTGGTGGCCACATGGGAGAATGCCTACCAAGAGAGACTGGCTGGCAAGGAGGGAGGGAGGCAGTCAGTGGATGGCCAGGCCAAGGGGCACCAGGGTTGCCAGCCTGTGAGCATCTGCCCAGTAGCCACAACCTCCCAGTCAGGGTTCTGCCTTTTCCCTGAGCCATCCCAAATGCAGCACAAACATTTCTTCCCATCCTGGAGCATTTGGAAACTATTTTTGCTTTCCCTCCCTACCACCCAAAATAACCCTCAATCCTCCTCCACCCCAGAGGGCAGGGAATTGGACCCCTCACCAGCAGGGACAGCCCCATACTCATGCTAGGATAGGAATCTGGTACAGGACCAAGGGGCCCATGTGTCTGGACAGGTGACTCCCAGACACCTTTCTGGACGTCCCCTAGCCCACCTTTCTAGTCAGTGCCCAGCGAACCCTTCCTGCTTACTCACCCCTCCTACCTATTCTGAGATTGCCATTTGGAGGCAGGCAATAGGGAAGGCCAGGTGGGCAGGTGCCAGAGCAGAGGTGAGGACCACACAGCCCATTTCATCTCTTGGGAGAAGAGTCTCCCTGCTGATGCTAAAGAAGAGCACCAGGATGCTCAAAGCTAGCTTTTGATGAATTTAACCTCCTTAGCAAGGCCCTGGGGAGAGATTTTGGAGGGGCTCTGAGTGGTGGAAGGACCCAGAAAAGAGCATCTAAGGAGAAGCCAAGAAGAGGTAGGAGTGGGCAGTGGCTCTAAAGGCTTCCCCATCCTGGGGCTCAGGAGCCATAAACACACCCCAAGCTCAGGCCCCCATGCCTGGGTAAAAATGATGGGGAGAAATCACAGACTTTAGAGCTTGTCCTTGAACTTGAAAATTGTCCTCTCCACCTCTAACTTCACTGCAGGAACTGAGGTCCAGAAGAGGGGAAGTGCAGTTCAGAATCACAGAGTAAATCCCCATCATCACCAGCCATGCCCCTAAAACCACCAGGGGTGGCATTACCCTAGCCATTTACAGACCCTAGTAGAATCCACAAAACCACCCTCATGGTACCCATCCAATGGATGAGAAAATTAAGGCTCAGATAGACCAAGTAACTTGCCCAAAGTCACATACCAATTTAAAGTTAGCCAATACAGGAGACCCCCATAGTATCAGGGTAGAGAAGGTAAAAGGCCATACCACAGGTGCAGAGATTTGACAACAACCTTCTTAACAACCCCATTATTCTTGTGACCATTTTACAGATGAGGGAGGAAACTGAGGCTCAGAGACGTTAGAAGCAATTTGGTTCATGCAGAACTATGTTAAATATTTAAACAAGGAGGCCATTGGACCGAAGTGCCTGTAATGCCTTGGTAGCCTTTGCAAGCAAGCCAAAATCTAAGCCAGAGTCAATGTACTCAAACTCTAACTTAAGAATAACCAATCTCAAACAGCTTATTTAGGTTTTCCTAAATAAGACAATCACTTAAGCTAATCGAATAATTTCCTTGCCTTGCTTCTGCATCTTCTTTAGAAAACTCCTCCTCTAGCTGCTATTGGCAGAGTGGTCCTAACCATCTTTTGTTTGGCACTGCCCAATTCAAATCATGGTATGCTCAAATAAACTTTTGAAAATTTTAGCCTATGTTTAGTTTGAAAATTTTAGCCTATGTTTACCTTTTAACCACTTTGGTGTCAGAAGTGGGATGTGATGGAGAGTCCCCTCTAGTGGTCCCCAGGAGCAACAAGCAACCAGGTATAGGCACCTGCTGAGCCCTTTGATCTCACAGCTTTCACACTGCTACCTAAAGGTCATGGGTAAGTCTCTCTTGTATAACTGAGTCCCACAGTTTTTGCATTATGAGCTCTCTGATTTTTTGAGCATTTCTTTGACTAGACTGGGTCTAGAGTTGGACTGGGTCCAACTTAAACATTATACAGGTTTCTCTGACTTAAACTGGAATGGATCACACTTAAATTGGACTGAGGCCTTGGGTAAGTAAAATTTTGTTTTAAGAAAAGGCAAGTGAGGAATTTTTAACCTAGATAAACCTGTCCATTTACAAGATGTCCTAGAGAAAAATGGGTCCCAAACTTCCCCAAAACAATGGGATACATTTTTTATTAATATGTAGAAGCTTCTTTGACAAAATGAATCAAAATGGTCTCTTTTAAAGGTTCATCTCTACTAGGAATATTTACTCTGGGTCCCAGCTAAAACCTGATAATAGATATTGTAAAAGGTTTTTTCTTTAAGAGGGCCTCTTTGGTCAGAAGTTGGGTGAACTGGAGGCCAACATTCAGAGCCTATTAGGAACCTTTTTGAAGCCTTCTTTCCTAAGCTAAAATGGAGCTGTGTATCCAGAGGGAGACTGACATTCTGAAGCCTTTGTGGAACAATCTATTAAAACATTCCAAAGATACACAGCTCTAAATCTAGATTATAAAAATCTTTTGATTTCCATGGTAGATGGAAATCTTCTCCCTGATATAAAGAAGCACATGGGATGGATGGTCCAAGCAAATGGTCCAGCCCCTTGATATCATTCAAGCTGCAACCCAGTTCTTTGAGGAATTGAAAATAACTGCTCTTGTCTCCCAAATTGAGTCTTTATAGGAATAGAAAAGCAGCTTCAGAAGCAATTCAAAGCCCATATGGAGTTCTACTTGGTGGCGCAGCAGAAACGAATCCGACTAGGAACCATGAGGTTGCAGGTTCAATACTTTAAGCACAGAAATAGGAATACTCAGAAAATTAAATAAGGCAAGACACTCACATATAAGGTGAGAAAGAAGCCCCACAGGCTGTGAGGACTCTTATCTTCTAGAAAAACAGTGTTTTGGGCCCAAGACCTTTTCTCATACTGCTGAGTGGGGGGTCAAAGTCTGCACCTATAAGACTGCCTTTCCCAACAATTTTCAAATAAGATAAAATACTGAATTAGTTACTGAATATAAGTTTATCTACTTTTGGCTTCTTATTACAGAGGGACTAAAGATATTTGGGTTTGTTAATAAATATGTTTTGTGGAGTTCCTGTCCTGGCTCAGTGGTTAAGGAACCTGACTAGCATCCATGAGGACGCAGGTTCAATCCCTGGCCTCACTCAGTGGGTTAAGGTTCCGGCGTTGCTGTGAGCTGTGGTGTACCTCAAAGACAAAAATAAATAAATAAATAAGTGTGTTTTGTGCCACATTTGGAATTTTTTTCCTTTTTCTTTCTTTCTTTTTTTTTTTTTTTTTTTGGCTTTTTAGAGCCACACCTCCAGCATATGGAAGTTCCCAGGTTAGGGTCGAATCAGAGCTACAGCTGCTGGTCTACACAACAGCCACAGCAATGCAGGATCCAAGCCTTGTTTGCCACCTACACCAAAGCTCATGGAACCACTGGAGCCTTAACCCACTGAGAGAGGCCAGGGATTGAACCCTCGTCCTCATGGATGCTACTCAAGTTCATAACCCACTAAGCCACAACTCCTTGGAAAAATTCACTATGAGAAAGAATATACTTCTAGAAATTATGAGATGTATCAATAAGTTTGCCATCTACCAAATGCTGGTGCAACAGCCCACAATTGTTCATTTCTTAGTGATATTAAAGTTTCTAAGGCTTAAGAATGAAATAATGCCATCTGCAGCAACATAGATGAATAGAGATTATCATATGGGATAGAGACAGAGAAAAGGGCCAAAGCAGTTGATTAAATAGTTAATCCCACTAGGAGCTTATGAGTAGGAAAAAAAAAAGTATGGGATACCCTGTAAGTTAATGATCACTCAAAAAGCAGACCAGCTTAACAATAAAACCAAGCAAGCCTTGCTTAGCAGCAAAACCATGCAACAGAAGCATGAGAAACGCTTCCAAACAATAAAACAATGGTGGAATGAGGGAGTTCCTGTCATCATTCAGTGGTTAATGAACCCAATTAGTATCCATGAGGATGTGGGTTTGATCCCTGGCCTCAGTAAGTTAAGGAGCGAGGTGTACGTTGTGACATGGCTTGGATCCCACGCTGCTGTGGCCATGATGTAGGCTGGCAGCTACAGCTCCAATTCCACCCCTAGCCTGGGAACCTCCATATGCTGAGGGTGTGGCCCTAAAAAGACCAAAAACAAAAAAAACAAAAAAAAAAACCCCAAAAAACTCACATCCTGCCCAGTAAGATCAGTAAGTTAATGATTCCCTAGGATATGTTTCTCCACACACACTAAACACAAAAATATAGGGAAAAGTGACATTATACTGAAACCTGAGATGATTATCATATTTTACTATAAGTTACTGCCTTTTTGCTCATTTCCATTGCGCCATGACGGTCCCAGTTTGACCACACGTAGGGATGAGAAAACCCCCCTGCCCAACACAGAGGAGACGCTGAGGATGGAAGCTTGACATCTACTCCAGAATGAGGAAGATGGTGGTCTTCTCCCCCTCCCCACTTTTCCTTCAAGTATAAAACTGTACCCCACTTAGTTCTCAGGGTGGCACTCCTTCCCTTGCCTGCCTGTATCTCTCACAAGCATCCTATACTAATGAACATTTTCCCTTACCTGTCACTCTGCCTCTTGCTGAATTCCTTCTGTGCCAAGACAGTAGAACCTACACTTTACTGTCTCAAAATACATTCTGCCGGTTTCAGTGCTAAGTGCAAGTCAGAAAGAAGAAGACAAATATTGTATGATATCTCTTATATGTGGAATCTAAAATGTGACACAATGAACTTATCTATGAAACAAAAACAGACTCACAGATACAGAGAATGGACTTGTGGTTGCCAAGGAGGTGAGAGGATGGAGGAGGGATGGATTGGGAGTTTGGGATTAGAAGATGCAAAATATTACATATAGAATGGATAAACAACAAGGTCCTACTGTAAAGCATAGGGAACTATATTTAAAGTCATGTAATAAACCGCAATGGAAAAGAAAAAAAGAATTAATTACATGAGACTAAATGAACTGATGAGGATAACTATAAATTCTATGACTTTGAAACATTGCTGATTTTCAGTTGTTTTCCAGATGTAAAGAACCCTCTTGACTTGGCATTGCCACAGCCACAGCATAGGTCATAGGTCACAGCTGTGGCTCGGATACACTCCCCGGTCTGGAAGCATCCATATGCTGCAGGTGTGGCCGTAGAAAAGAGCCCTCTTTCTCCTTTCTTTTACGTTATCTATATTACAGCAATTTGGTAAAGTATACTTTGTAAACAAAAACAGAATATATTTATCTTTTTCTCTCTACCTGATCGCTCCAGAATTCAGAAACACTTATTGAATATTTTCATCTTTACAATGTAGGTATTTGCAAAGACTATAACAGGACACGACTGAATGAGTCCTTGACTTAGCTTCTGAGACTAAAGAGACTTTCAAAAATTTAATAAACTAGGGTTGACTTTATGGAGCCAATAAAGCCCCTAGGTATCACGAAGCTTAAATAGAACATCCTATTTAAGAACAAACATACAATCGCTACTCTTGCCGCTCTTCTATAAATAATCAGCCCAATTCAAATGAGACTAGACTTATTTTTGCAAATAAATTCCTCTCACTGTGATTACTGGGGTAATTATACAGAGAAAAATTATGTTTCTGTAGAAAACTCTAACACACCCTGGTGGAGATCAGATTCTAGTCATGTTCATTGTCTTGAGATTTTTGTTATGTACCTGTAAACTGGGCTAGATCCTGAATTCTTCTAGTTTCCTCCCATATCTGGCTACAACTCTCCAAACTAAATGTTTCCAATTTTCTTCCACCCTCCTGACTTGGAATCATTGAGAACAAAAACTGTCTTTTTCACCAAGCCCTGCAAACTGGAGCTGGATGACTTGACATGAACTTCAGAGAAACCACCCCCACAGGTCACATATGGATAAGCTTTGTGCCTGCTGCCACGTGGGCCACTCAGGAAGTTCATTCAAACACCCGATGACATCACAGAGACATTCAAACTGCAACAGATGCTTTGAGCCCAATGTCTAGGAGTCCAGTATCCAGAAACCTTCTCAACTGGCTGTGCTCTGGTCTCAGAAACTGATTTATAATCTGTTCCTACCGTTACCTTTTATTTTTCTTTTGTTTCCATAGAGAGACCTCTTATTAAATACATGAGTGCTTTCAGCAGGTAGATCTAACCTTGGGGACCCGCCATCAACACGTCTTCCTGAAATGACACTCAACTGTCTAACTGAACTGACCTATTCTCAGGACGAAGAAGAGACTGGTTAAGTAAGAGGGAACCATCGACCAACTCAACCTGGGATGTCTTGCAGAAATTTCAAAGGGGAAGAATAATGAGTAGCAGGGAGTTCCCACTGTGGCACAGTGGGTTAAGAACCTGACATAGTGCTCATGAGGATGCAGGGTCAATCCCTGGCCTTGCTCAGTGGGTTAAGGATCTGGCATTGCTCCAAGCTGCAGCTCTGATTTGACCCCCAGCCCAGGGAACTTTCATATGCCCCAGGTGTGGCTGTTAAAAAAAAGAAGAAAAAGAGCACTAGGTAGCAAAATACGCCTGTGTGGCTAAGAGGTTATTTTGAGCAGATCAAATGGTTTCAGATAATAGAATGACCTTAGATTACTTGCTGGCTGAACAAAGAGGAGTCTATGCCATAGCAGTGACCTCCTGCCCTCCTTGGATCAACAACTCTGGTAAAGTAGAAACTCAAACAAATGAACAAACAAGCCCCTAGGCTAAAAAAAAAAGGTTGACGCCTCTTCAGGTGCATTCTTTGATTTATCTGTTACCAACTGGTGTGGTTCCTGGGGCCCCAGCTAAGGAGCATCCTTAGTCTCAGTACCATCCTCCTGGTAGTCACCTTCCTGCTCTCCCTGGTGTGCTCTCTCAAGAGTCTTAAATACACTTCACCTTTGTAGCCACCAGCAGTACATCAGAGGGTCTCACTGGGTTTGGAGAAAGAGAAACTAGGTGGACCATGAGACGAAGAGCAAAACCAATTCTTCCGCAGCCCGACGCCATAACCTATGAGTTTCATGATGAGACAATTGGAGCGGTGATGGAGAGTGGCAGTATTACCAAATCGTTGGTCAGGAAATTATTAAAGTAGTTAAACAAGAGGCTATGGGACTGAGTTGGCTCTATGCCTTGGTAGCTTATGGTCAAAACCAAAACCTAGGAGTTCCTGCTATGGCTCAGCAGGTGAAGAACCCCACATAGCATCTCTGAGGATGCGGGTTCTATTGCTGGCCCCCCTCATCCTGGGTTAAAGATCTATCGCTGCCACAAGCTGTGGCATAGGTCACAGATGCGGCTTGGATCTGGTGTTGCTGTAGCTGTGGTGTGGGCCAGCAGCTGCAGCTCCAATTTGACACCTAGTCTGGGAACTTCCATATGCCGCCGCAAGTGCAGCTGGAAAAAAAAATCAAAAACAAAAACAAAAATCCCCACCTAAACCATGTCAATGTGCTCGATTCAAGAAAATGCAACTGATGAACAACCAATCACAGACAGCCACTAGGCTTTCCCAAATAAGACAACCAATTAAGCTATAACCAATCAATGTCCTTACTTCGCTTCTGCATCTTCTCTATAAAAACCTCCCCCACCCCGTAGCTCCTGTCAATGGAATGTTCCTAACTACCTTTGGTTTGGTACTGCCCAATTCAAATAAACTCTTGAAATTTTTTTTGGCCATACCCATGGCATTCGGAAGTTCCCAACACCAAGGACTGAACATGCCCTACGACAGCGACCTGAGCCACAGCAGTGCCAACGCCAGGTCCTTAACCTGCTGAGCCACCAGGGAACTCCAATAAACTTTTTTTTTTTTTTTTGCTTTTTAGGGTCACACCTGTGGCACATGGAGGTTCCCAGGCTGGGTCAAATCAGAGCTGCAGCTGCTGGCCACAGCCACAGCCACAGCCACAGCCACAGCCACGCAGGATCCAAATCTTGTCTGCAAGCTACACCACAGCTCATGGCAATGCCAGATCTTTAACCCACTGAGCAAGTCCAGGGATCAAACCTGTGTCCTCGTGCACAGTAGTTGGATTTGTTACCACTGAGCCACAACAGGAACTCCACAAACTCTTGAAACGTTTAATGAGCCTTTACCTTTTATGAGTGGCAGAATTAAAACTCTTTGTTATTTAAAAATTATTTTTAAATTGTGGAAATAAAGCCCAAGGGCTTTGTACGCCCTTCCGGGCTTCACTGGGGCATTGTCCAGCACCTGTGTCAGACCGTCCAGGGGAGCAGAACAAAGTGGTGCAATTGATCAGGGCCCAGCCATTTTACAAGCCCTTAAAGCTGGTAAGATGTGACAATTTCCTCTTCCTTCTGGCAGAGAAGGTAACCCCCAAGGTCGTGCCTTCACTGCCCCGAATCTTTCTTCCTTTTCCACCTAAGCAGTAACAGCTCGGTGTTCCTTTTATTTCCACCATCTCTAAAAACCCCTGGGGGCCTTTCTCTGTTGCGTCAGCTTTGTCACTCTGCTGGTACCCTCATTAAGGACTTCAGTGGAACCTGACACCCACTCACTCACGGTCTATATGCTGGAGGAGGATATTTTTAAGACTTTGAGAATGTGCTTTGACAATTTAAGCCAGTTGGGCCCAACTTCATCTGTAACCTTGGGTCTCTGCCACCTCAGCCTGGAGCTTGAGCCCCTCTCCTGGCTCCTGGCCCTGCCCCGCACTGGCCTGATCCCTGGGGGCCCCAGGCCTGGGCCCCTGCTGCAGGGTGTGGTGAGCAGCCCAGAAGACAGGGCTCTCCCCATCTTGGTGTGGACGCCATGTTTCATATCCAAGTGTTAAATGTGATTTTTCCTTTTGGGTTTGGGCCAAGGTCCCGAAGGCCAAGACCAGCTCTGCAGGTAACACTAGGGCACTGGGAACCAACTCTGTGACCCCCGCCCCTGTGACCCCCCCTCACCCTGCGAAGAGAAAGGCTGGTGAGATGAAGGGAAAGAATGTCTTTGGAAAGGCTGGTTGGTATGCTGGAAAATGGTCCCTCCTCCCACCACCGGAGGGGGGGTACTCTGTCCAGGTTTGAGGCTTCTGGGCCTGTGTCTTTGGAGTCTGGGGAAGGCAAGGCCAGGTGGGTCTGACCCACACCTGGAGGAGGGCAGGGGGATGGTGGTGACCACACTGGCCAGAGGCAGCCAGGGTGATGGAAGAACCTGGACACCCACCCAGTGACGTTTGCATGGGGCTCCCTCAGACTCTGTGAGAGAAGCTGGGGAGCCATCGTCCTCCAAGAAAGACCACCTGGAGAGCGGAAGTCTCATGGGTTGCGAGGCTAAAGGGCATTATAAACAACCGCAACAGTGGAGAGACAGCAAAGATGCCCAGGCTTCCTGCTCCGTCCTTAGGCCTGAGACAGTCGGGGGTGGGAGTGGAGGATGCCAGGGTGAATGAAGGTCTGGAGCTCGAGGCTTCCCTGGGTGCCCGCTAACACCTGAACGATGACCACAGGAGCTGCACAAAATTTCATCCAAAGGGCTGGGAAGAGCAATTCCACCGAGCGGCCTTTAAGGGTCAGAAGTGACAAAGAGCCACACTTCCAACAGCTTGTTTCCTACGCTGATGTAGAGCATTGGTGTCTTTAGCATCCGCCCACATCTCCTCCCTTCCCCCCAACTCCAGGCAGCTCCTCCCATCCCAGTCATCCTGTGAATGCTGGAACCAGCATCCCCCAGAGCTGAAAGGGGCTCAGAGGTAGACCAGCAAGCCCAGACTTTTGTGAGTGTTGTCAGATGAGGGGCCTGAGGTCTGGAAGCAGACCAAATCCTTAGGGGACACAGACTGGCAGAATCCTTCCCTTTCTAGAAAGACTGAGACAGAGAGAGTGAGAGAAAACACCTTTGAGCCTACAAGCATAGCAGGCAGGTTAAGAGATTTAGAAAAGGTGCATGAAGCTACTGGCAATAAAGACTCCCATGCACTGAAAGTCCGCTAAGCAGGGGCGCTCACTGACCCTCATGGCTGCCCCATGGAGCAGGTGCCATTCCACACAGCCCTGGCCAGACAGATGAGGAGCAGAGGTCCTCTCGGAGAGATGCTTTAGGTCACCAGCCAGCAGGAGCAAGAGGAAACAGCTAGCAGGGTCACGGCCAGAGGCTTGGCCACTCCAGACACATCCCTCTGGCTCTGGGCCCAACCCCCAGATGTCTCCCTTCAAAGACAAGGGTGGGAGTAGCATAAATCTGGAGTCTGGCATTAGCAGATATGAACTACTCTATATAAAATAAACAATAAGGTCCTACTGTACAACACAGGGAATTTGATTGATTTGACAAGTATTTGGGGCACCAGGCTGTGTGCTAGGCACTCGAGACAGGGCAGAGGACAAGATGCCCCTGGAGAGGGGACCAACGTTAAGCTTCCCAGCCCAGCCCTGCTTGATCTTGACACTGTGTCCGTCAGCATCCACAAGCACCTTTGAGCAGAAGGAGCGGCCTTCAGCTTTGGCTAAAAAAGCCAACATGTCAGCTGTCAACATCGACTCATCTTTCTGTCTTAGAGATTTAACCTGATTTCTCTTTAGAGAACTGTGTGATTTCTTTAGCCTACTTATCTTCACATCCTTCCAATAACAGGGCAGAATACAAGGGCCCACCAGCCCCCAGCAGCTGAGGGTCTCTCCTCTCATGGTCTGAAGCTGCTGACACCAGCCCTCCCCGGGGGCATCCTGCCAAGGGGACTCCAGGTCCCCAGACGCAGGAGCCCTTCTCCCTGTGTCTGCCTCCCAATCCACAGGGCCCCGCCCCAGACGTGGTGCTGCTCAGGCCTCGAGCACCTGGAGACAGGGCTGCAGAGGGGGGAGGCCAACGGGTGGTGGGACCCCACCTGCTCGGAGTCACTTCCACTCAGGGCCTCTCCCCAGGCCTACGTCTGAGAACAGAGGCTGCAGGGGCGCCCCCTTTCTGTCCGTGCTAGAATTTCAGGTTAGGGGACCTCATTGATTTTGCAAGATGGCTTCACCGACTGAGCCCTTTCTATTCACCAGCCTTTCCACCCACTCACTTGTTTTCTTTCATCCTCGCTGCAGATGTCACATCTACCTTTGATGAGGGAGGAGAAGGGTCCTCAGGGATGGAGGGACAAGGAGGTAGGTGTGTGCAAGGCGTGAGGGCAGGCCTGAGGGTCCCTGGCTCCCTCCCAGCCCAGGCTGTGCCTGAGTCTGCACCCTGGAGGAGGTCCCCTCCCCAACCCCTTACCCTCCCCAGGCCCACGGGGGTGGGGGGTGGGGGGAGCCTCCGGCTTGGCACTCTGCCCCCAGGTTGCAGGGCAGGACCCTAAGGCTCTTGGGACGATTGACCCGTCACCCCTGCCCCCTTCGAAGTGGGCCTGCCCCTTGTGCCCAGTCCTGCCAGAGCAGTCCTCACCTCGAGCCAGGTTCCCGGAGATGAAGCGGAAGAAGAAGCTGATGATGTTGCCCAGGTGCTTCTTGCAGCCATGCTGGCACTCCTGCAGCCTAAGTGCAGCCCCGCGGGCCGGGCCAGGGGCCTCACCACGCCCTGCCATCCCCGGGCCTGACCCCAGGAACCCCAGCCACAGTGCCGCCCTTGTTGGCTCTGTACCGCCTCTGCCTGCCTCTCCCCAACCTGGTACTCAGAGCCTTTCTTCTAGAACTCTTTCTCCCACCTCTGGGCTGTCTCTCAGTCTCAGGCTATCTGTGCCTTGGTCTCGCTGACCTGCCTTCTGTCCTCCATGCTCTGGCCCCACCTCCTGCCTCTGGACCTTTCCCAGGACCGCCTGTCCCTCAGCCCAGCCCAGAGCCCCCAGGGGCTGGCCAGTTTCCTGCTCACCCCACTGGGGGCTCAGCCCTGATCCTGCCCCAGGGCCGGCCTTTCACCCTGCACCTAGCGTGACTCCTCAGGACCCTGGTACTCACTCTCCCTGGAGGCGGAATGGCTCCTACAGCTTCCTGGGCTGGGAGGGTGTGAGGGCGGGGGTGGGTGCTGCTCCTGAGCTCCCAGCAGCAAGGGGGGGAGGTGCTACTGGTGTGATTTTTAGCTGAGGATGTGATCTCTCTGCAAAGGGGCCACATCCCAGTTCCAGGGCTCCTGCACAGCAGCCGGAGAGGGAGCAGCCCTGCTCCCATGTAGCCCGATGGCTATAAGGCTCAGGGGCTGGGGACCCTGGGTAGAGCTGGGGGCTGGGTGGGGCCCTGGCTTTCCAGTGGCTCTTCATCTCTGACCTCTGCTTGCTGACCCCATCTTCCAGCCCTGCTGGTACCTCCACAGAGTGGAGAAAGGGGAGATGGGCAGGGGTCCTCGGGATGGGGGGATACGGGGGGAACCAAGGGTGTGACGGGAGCAGGCATTGCCCCCACACTCGCTGAGCACCCTGTGTGCACAGGCAGCTCACCAAGGCCCTTCTGAGCACCAAAACAACTCTGTGAGGTACATGTGGCAGAGAATGTCACTTCAGCATTCATTCTCTGTTTTCTCACCTATAGAATTCAGATTTCATTGGGGGTGGAAATACGCCCAGCCTAAAAAAAATGCCACCCCCCTGCCTTCCTTGCAGTCAGGATGGTTCAGTTCTGGCTAGAAATGTAGGCATAAATCTTCCAGAGATTTCTGTGAGCATGTGGCCTTCCTGACATAGGTGCCATCACTTCCTCTGCTCCCCTGATTTCTCCTTTCTCCTGCCTGGCGCAAAGCCATGACAACTGGAGCCAGAGCAACAACTTTGCCACTGTGAGGAAAGTCCAAAAAACCCAAAGACCTTGATTCTGGAATCCCCAAGCTGCTAAACCAGTGCCACCCACTGCCTAGGCCAAATTTCTCAGATAGGAGATACATACCTCTGCCTAAACTAAACCACTATTATTTGGGGTTTCGGTTACATGCATGGGCAGCCAAGTCAAAATATTCCTCCAAAGTGAAAGACGAACTGTTGCACCTTGCACTCCCAGCCAGTGAGCGGAAGTGCAGTGTGTGATAGGCCTTCATGTGTAGCACAGGCCAGCGGACTGCTCCAGACTGTTTCTGACCACAAGCGGTGCAGCAGGTCCAAGCTGCAGACGAGCAGCTTTCGCCTTGGGCCTGAGGAGCCAGCGCATTCCATGGCCCACAGTGTGTCTAAGGCATGTTAGGATGCTCTGCAGGGCCCAGGGCAGGCCAGTTCTAGTGGCCAGTGGCTCAATACTGGGCCCTCAGGGAGAGGGAACACCTGACTACGGGACAGCAGGTGGCCCTGAGACCTGAGCTGCTCACAGCAACTGAGTGTCAGCCTCACCCCAGCTGTAAAGGCGCATGTTCACAGCACCCCACAATCGCACACAGGTGTGAGCTCAGGGCTGGGGGTCCAGAAGGCTCAGGTAGGCACAGGCTCACACAAGGGACTCAGACCTCTCTGGTAGCAGCTGCACTGCCACCGTTCCATCAGCCCACACTTGTGCCCTGTAGGAAGTCCCTAAGACCATCAGAGGAGGAAAAAGCACATGTATGTAAAAAGCACATGGCCCCAACTCTAAGTTGACATGGCAACTGGGGTGGCGGGGAGGGCAATAGAGAAGGGAAATCTCCCTGGTGAGCAGAACGCTGAGTCCAACTGCTTGCCCATGTCACCAGAAGAAGAGGTGTCCCAAAGTACAGATTTAGATGGACTCAGGGGTATTCAGGAGTCAGGGAGGTGGAGGGAAGATTGGACAGATGGTGACTAGGAGGTGTGAGAATGTCACAGTCCTTGGTGGATGTTCCCCAGAGGGAAACCCAGCTGGGGCAGTGGGCTCAGGGTCTGGTTGACAAGATGGCCCAACCATGCATATCAGTCAGCCCTGTCCATGAACAAAACACCACGGTGAACTAAGATTCCTCAAGGGTTCAAGAAGACAACTTCTCCTCGCTGGGCTGATCTGGCTAGAGCTGTGGTCCAGCCTGTCAGCAGGGTGACAATCCAGCCACCAGGTGGCAGGTCAGCTACACTGTATCTCCTCCATCCTGGGGTGGGGGGAGCATTATTTCCTCTTTCTGGAATGGACACTGGTGCTGGATATGGACCTTCCTCTCTGTCAGCAGCGCCACCCATTACCGTGTCCCACACATCAGCGTTACTGACCAAAGAACGGTGGCCAAAGGCCAGTGCTTACAAGATCCGCTGGCCTCTCCCCATTCCCCATGCCAGAAGCAGCTGGACTTTCCTGAACCTTCCAGCTCAGCCTACTCACCAGCTAAACAAACGCAAGTGAGTCATCACAGCTGATGCCGAGGGGGATCGAAGAACCATCCAGGGACGCCTGCCCAGATGCCTGACCCGCGGAACCGAGAGGGGAAATGATGGTTGTTTTAAAGCCACTAGATTTAGGGGTATTTCGTTAGGTAACAAAAGGTAACCAAGGGGTCTCTGCTTCAAGTTATGGGGTTGGACTCTCCAGAGAAATCCTCTTCCCCCTAGAATCCACCCATTCAACTCCTGGTGTCTCACTTTGAAACATGATGTTGAAGGTATCTTGGTCCTTCTAAAATTCTATTAGCATATATTGGTATATCCTTGCATGTTATAGACAAGCTAATTTACCTTCTTGTCCCCATACTTTTCTACTACCGCATTTTTATCAGGAGTGCTGATGGTGGTGGTGACTTTATAATTTTACATGGGGTTGATGAAACCTTAGGAGAAATCAGGAAGTCCCAGAGATGGAGGTGGTAGCTGAGAATTTGGGTCCCCACTTTGGGGGAGGGGGCAGGAATAATCACATGTGTCACACAGGAGCATGTGGCTGCAGCTCCAGTGTTCCTGGATGGCCTGGGACATGGGGCATTTTCCAAAGCAGCAGGTGCGTCCCAGGCCTTGTCACATCCAGGCTTTCTTCTCTCATTCTCTAGAGTTTCTGGAAACTTTCCAATAGCCTAGAGTAAAGGCCTCTCTGCTTAAACCAGATAGCCTGGATTCAGTTGTCTGCCACCAAGACCCCAGCTTTCTCTGTGGGTGATATTAATAATCTGGTTTTACAGGTAAAGACACCCAATCCCACAGTCCTCATGGGATCCAGACTTGAGAGGCAGGTCTGTCCAGTTAATGGCTTAGCTCTGCCCTTGGAGAGGCAGCCTGGCATCTTGACAGGAAGGACTTTTTTTTAGGGCCACACCTGCAGCATATGTAAGTTCCCAGGCTAGGGGTTGAATCACAGCTGCAGCTGCCGGCCTACACCACAGCCACAGCAACATGGGATCCGAGCTGCATCTGTGACCTACACCACTCATGGCACACTGGATCCTTACCCACTGAGCAAGGCCAGGGATTGAACCTACATCCTCATGAATACTACTGGAGTTCTTAACGCACTGAGCCACAACAGGAACTGCTGACGGGACGGACTTTTAGATGCTGGAGAGACAAGCAGAGTAGCTCAGAGTCCCAGCCTCTGGGTCACAGGGGATGGCCGCTCAGTGTTGGCGGGGGATGCACTTCTGGGCCGAGGATGGGCACTCCTCCTGGGTGGGGTGGGGCCACACACCCTGCTCTGTGCTGCTCTGACCTGGGTCCCCATCTATATATATATACATGTACATATACATGTATATGTATATCTTAGAGGCCACCGCTGCTGATGGGCTCCTGACTCCAAGCTGGCACTTGCACAGCCCAGAACACAGCTGCCCAGAACCTTGCCCTCATGCATCCCTTGCCCTCCTAAGTCCCACCCACCCTTTGCCAAGGTTGATGAGGCTAGGGGACACCCGTGTGTTATACTGGGCCCAGGGCCTGGCTCTCCCTCCAGGATGTCCCAGAAATCTGTGTCTCAGACCCTTTTGCTGAATGGAACAGTCACCGCCCCCTCCGCCCCCACCACCAACTACAGCGCTGTGTCCTGGCCACCCCGGCTGCCTTCCACAGACACCTGGCCGGACCAGACCGAGCACAGGGACAGTCACACTGAATGACACAATTGTGTTCTGCACCCAGAGCCCGGGAGGCTCCTGAAGGAGTGGAGGCACTTCGTCTGCCCAGCATTTCACGAGCACACAGCACCCTCAGTATGACCGGGCCAGCACTGCATCCTCAAGTAACTGCGGGGCCGAGGCCCAAGCAATGCTGGGTGGAGACAAGGGTGCACTGGGCTCTCAGCTCCTCAGCCCAGGAGGGTGGCTGCTGCAGACCCCAAGGCTCCCCTGCTTGCAGCTCCCAAGAGAAAAGACAAGGAGAACACACATCAGGGTGGGCACCCTGCCCGCAGCACAGGGAGACGCTCCAGGTCACAGCCCTTGCTCAGCCACTGCCCTGACCATGTGGCCTGTTGACTCATGTGGCCTCCCTGAGCATCGGTCTGCTCTTTAGTTTTAGTAAAACAGGGTGACCCTCCCTGCCAGCCTCTCATAGCTAAGGCTCTCATTTTCCAGGCCCCACAAGTCCCCATGGGGACTGACAGGGTGCCTGAAACATGTTGCCAGGAGAAGAGGCAGGGCTAGGCAAAGCTGCTGCTGGTGTCCTCGGCCCTGCACACTTTCACTGCCCCCACTGCTGCATGGCTGTGACCAGCCATTCAGCAAACGCTCCCAGATGGCTCTAGAAGGAGCTGAAGGGGAAAGACCCTGCTGTCTAGGAACCTACCTGAGCTAAAGGCGGGCATGGTCCCTTCGGCCCCCTCTCCTTGTGACACGGGACACACCAAGCCTGCCTGTTGGCTTGCTCCTCTCTGTGTCCACCCACACTCAGATGTTCAAAAGGCCTCAGCGAGGGGGGCACACCACATCCAGAAGCACCACCACCGTTTACCCGATGTTCCTCCTAGATGTTGGAAGCTGGAGCCAGGGCTCAGCAGCAAAGAGGCCTGGGGGTGAGGGGTGCTGGATGGAGAGGACCAGGGAGGGAGACAGACACTGGGGTCACCAAGGGGCTGCACGATCCACCAGAGGACAAGGAGGAGCCTGTGCTGCTGCCAAGAAAACCCTGGAGACCCAGGCGGGGAAGAATTGAGCGAGGCCAGGCTGTGTCGGCAGAGCCAACCCGAGCCTGTCAGTGCACGCGGCCGGCCACACGAGGGCGCCCCCGCCCACTCTGCTCCCCGTTTTTACCCAGATGGAACATGGAATTGCTTTTACCCCGAGGCAGAAAAACAGCCGGTAAAGATGTGAGCTTCCTGGTAAAGCTGTTTGCCCGAACTTTTAGTGACTTCATGTTTCTGCCCCATCCTGAGAAGCTGGGGAGTGTGCATGGACCCTGCATGTGTATTCATAGGCACTAGCGACGTGGGGAAGGAAAAGGAGAACAGCAGATGTCAGCTGGGATGACAGAGCAGCACAGGTGGGCAGGGGCTCAGAGAAGGGAACAGAGGGACCTGGAGTGGCACCAGGAGTGCCCTGGCGTGGGGGCACAGGTAAGGGACACAGACCTGGCATGCACACACGGCTGGCCCCACCTCCACCAAGCCTGGGAGGCTGGGGCCAGGAATATACCCATTCTTCAGACAAGGGGACTGAGGCTCCCTGGAAACCACAGAGCATCTGAGACCACAAAAAACGCACAGCTGTCAGGGTCCAAGTCTGCACGTTTTCCTAAAAGTCAAAGAGGCAGGCTCTTAGGCATGCCTTGTGGGTGTGGTCACAGGAGTCGTGCGGTGTGTATGCCTGCGTGGGGCATGCCCACCTGTGTGTGAGGTGTGTGCACCCACATGTGCTTGGTGGGTGTGCACAGGTGTGAGTGTGTGGTGTGCGCATTGTATGTGAGTACAGGGGCTGCACGAGGTCCCCTCTGCCTCTCCTGCTGCCTCAGAGACACCAAATGTCACCACCAGCAAGTGTCAGGCAGACATTTCTCCCAGTTTCCTCAGGAACTCTCAGAACTCAGGCTGAGTAAAGAGCCGACCCCCGGGCTGCACTGGGCAGGACCGAAGAGCGGCGGGAGCCAGGGCCTTCTCCTCACCCAGCCCCTGCACACAGTAGCACCCAACAGGTGGGTACCAGCCCCCCTTTTCACAGATGACTTAGAAAGGAAGAGTGTGTTACCCCAGGTTACCAGCCAATGAGCCTCTGAAGCCCAGCTCCCAACTGGAAAGACCCCAGGGTGGTCCTAGTGCTCTGTCCCCACTGCCCTGGATGCCGCCTTGAGCTCCCTGCCCAGCAGGGAGCAGGCACCGATGAATGGGGACAGGTGTGGATGAGCAGAGATGTCCCCCAGCAGAGGCAGAGGTGGTGTAGCCCAGGCTGGGGCCCCAGGGTGGTCTCTGAGCCCTTGAGCAGGACTGAGCTCAGAACAGACCCCACCCCCTTCCCAGGCGGCACAGCCCCTACCTGAGCCCTGCGGGGCCGCGCTGGACAGGATCCACTTGACCAGGCAGCATCGCATCAGAGCCTGGCGGGTCAGCCTCGGCCTCTGCCACTTGACACCCTCCTTCTTGCTCAGCGGTGTGCGCCTGGGGTCGCCCAGGAGACTGCCGTCCGACGCTTTCATCACCTCCTGCATCAGGAACAGGCAGAGCGGCCCTGAGCCCCTGCTCACAGAAGGGACCTCCAGATCTGCCCCCTCCAAGGCCATCGTTCCCTCCACCCAGGGTCTTGGCTTCCAGGGGGGCCTGCCAGGAGCCCCGGCCCCACAAGAATCCCCAGGACTCTGCTGCCCCTGGCCTTGGTCATCTGCCTAGTCTCTCAGCAGCCCCTCTCTCTCTAAGAGCCTTGAGTCTCTGCACGATGAGGCCGTCTCGCGGGCAGACAGTGCCCACTATAAAAGGCAGCCCTGGTGACCCAAGCTGGAGGAGTGGGTTGAGAAGGACAGTCAAGGCCACTGTGGAGCTGCGCACCCCATCCTCCCACACACTCCCTGCTGGTGCACCAGGCTGCTCTGTGAACACGCTACTTCCACGCCCTTGTACTCTCTGCCCAGGCCATGGAGTGCCTCCCTTGCTCAGCCCACTGAGCCCTGCTCATGCTCTAAGACCCAGCTAGTGGGAGTTCCCATTGTGGCTCAGTGGTAATGAATCCAACTAGTATCTATGAGGATGTGGGTTCAATCCCTGGCCTCACTCAGTGGGTTAAGGATCTGGTGTTGCCATGAGCTGTAGTGTGGGTCACAGAGGCAGCTCAGATCTGGTGTTGCCATGGCTGTGGCTGTGGTGTAGGCCTAGCCTGGGAACCTCTATATGCTACAGGTGCGGCCCTAAAAAGAAAAAAAGATCCAGCTAGCAAGTCACCTCCCTCCAGCTAGTGAAGCCCCCCAGCTTGTAAAGCTGAGGAAGTTGGGTCCGTCCTTGTGTCCACAGTTCCACAATGGCTTGGATTGTGCGGTGGTAACTGCTGAGGGAGTTCCCGCTTGAGGGCAGGGCCTATGGGCTTCCCCACTCTGCACCCTGGTCTGGCTATGATGGGGCCCCTGGAAGAAGGGAAATGAGGCTCCATGCCCCCCACCCAGACCTTGGAACAGGCCTGGTTGTCAGAGCAGGACAGTTCCTGAGAGATCACAGACCAAACCCCTCACTAACCAAAGTCCAGAGAGGGGAGTGGATCCACCCAGGGCCACACAGCCAAGCTGGGCCTCCTCACTTCACCCCACAGCCCTCCATCCCCCCTCCTTTTTTTTAGGGCTGCACCTGTGGCATATAGAAGTTCCCAGGCTAGGGGTTGAATCAGAGCTGCAGCTGCCGGCCTATCTTTTTTTACCTTGAGGCAAACTGAGGCTGCCTGAAAGGCCTGATGACATCCCCAGGAGGGGGTGCATTGAGGGAACCCACTAGTCTACGCTGTGCACCCATCTGAGGGAACCACTCAAACAACTGGCAGGAGGGCCGTGGAGGAGGGAGCCGTGGCTGGGTTGTTAAGACGCTGGGCTGTGAGCTCCATCCCATGTGGTAGAAGAAAGGATGGCCTGCGTCACAGTGGAGGCCCAGAGCAGCAAGACGGGTTTTTCTACATCAATATTTTGAGTGCCCCCACCTGGCCAGCCAGTGTCCCTCCGTCCTCAGGGCCCCTGCTGGCAGCAGGGTGGCCCCCTGGGCATCTGCTGAGTCCAGATGCTGCCCTGGTGCCATGCCTCCTGCTCCGGACAGCTGTGCCCTAAATGTGGCCTGGCCCACTGGGTCCCTGCCACAGGTGGCCCCCAGTTCATTGAACCTCTGACCCTCACTGGCGTATCAGGCCCTGCTGCCCCAGGAGGCTGCTGCTGGAGGCATCTCAGTTGAGTCACTAGCTCCAGGTTCAAAGCCAGGAGTAGAGGAGTTGGGGAGTTCCTGTTGTGGCCCAGTGGGTTAAGAACCTGACAGAGTGTCCATGAGGATGTGAGTTTGATCCCTAGCCTCACTCAGTGGGATCAGCATTGCCACAAGCTGCGGCATAGGTCACAGATGCGGCTCGGATCTGGTGTTGCTGTGGCTGTGGCGCAGGCTGGCAGCTGCAGCTCTGATTCAACCCCTGGCCCAGGAACCTCCATATGCTGCAGGTGCAGCCATAAGAAAAAGAGAGAGGGAGACAGAGAGAGAAGGAAGGAGAGAGAGAGAGAGGAAGGAAGGAAGGAAGGAAGGAAGGAAGGAAGGAAGGAAGGAAGGAAGGAAGGAAGGAAGGAAGGAAGGAAGGAAGGAAGGGTGAGTGCAGACATCAGACTATCCCAGCCCAGGATATATGCCCAATCCTTGGCTGCAAGGAGAGCTAGGAAAGCAAACTTCTGGCCTTTTCGGTTCCTTCTTGCCCTTGGCAGGGGCTTTCCTGAACACGGCGACTAAGAAAAACCCTACAAATGTCCCCTAACTTGTGGAGTTTGTGCAGATACCCAGCAGAGAGGAAAATGGTGTGCAGCCCCCTGAAGGCTCCGGCGAGGTGGGAGACCCTCCAGTGCTGAGCTGGGGCTGGGCAGTAGGCCTCTTGGTCAGCTTTTGGTGAAGTGGCCACCTAGACAGGGCGACGTCCAAACCTTTTATTCTGACTTTCCCAGCCAGGTCCCAGCTGCCAGTTCTCCCTCCTACAGTTGTCACTCCCAGTCCCCCCCCCCCCCCACCCCCGACCCCACCACCAAGCCACCTCCCAACACTCCCCCTCAGCAGCACCCGCCAGGCTCCTCCCCTCCTTCAAGGCTCAGCCCAGCAAGGAGGGGGGTCAGTGGTGCCCAGAATGGCAGCTAAGGGGGCATCCACCATCCCAAGAGGGCAGGAAGTGGCCAGGGGTCCCATGGTGCCAGGGATGCTGAGGGAGGCCCCCTGCGCGCGCGTGCGCGCACACACACATACACACCCTGCCCAGGCTGTGTCATAGAGAGACCATCTCCATGATTAACAATCTTATTCAGGAGAGAAATGGCCTCACTGAATAAAGTCTTTGTTTCAGTGCAGGTGGCGGGGGCGGGGGGGGGGGGACGGGCAGCTGGTGCTTCTTTATTTCTTGAACTCTTTGCTGTGGGCTCTGCACGTGTGGTTGATGGAGAACCTCGGAGGGAGAAGCTGAGGTGGGGCTCAGAGCCCAGGGCAGCAGCCGTCTGTGGGACCTCCATTCTACAACGGTGCTGGCTGCCCTCGAGGAACCCACAACTAGTCCTGGGGATCTTTTTTTTTTTTTTTTCTTAGCTCTTTCGGGCCACACCCACAGCAAATGGAAGTTCCCAGGCTAGGGGTCAAATTGGACCTATAGCTGCCAGCCTGCATAACAGCCACAGCCACGTGGGATCTGAGCCACATCTGCAACCTCCACCACAGCTCATGGCAACACTGGATCCTTAACCCACTGAGCAAAGCCAGGGATCTAACCCACATCCTCGTGGATACTAATCGGGTTCTTAACCTGCTAAGCCACAGGAACTCCAGTCCTGGGGATCCTGAAGCTGGGTCCAGCCTGATGTCGGAGAGACCCATTGGGTGGCCTGGGGTTCTGTCCTCTGGGACAGCTGGGAAGCCCCACGGGGCAGGGCTAAGAACCCCAGGAGGTGTGCAACACTGCCACCATTTTAAAGATGAGAAAACTAAGTCTCAGAGATGCTTAGGGCCAAGCCACACTGTCCTCTCCGGCTCCTGTTCCAAAGTTCAGGGGGTCTTGGCCACGGGCTGTGCTGCTTGGCTTTCCTGGGCCAGGCTCCAGAGTAGCCCTGGAAAATGGGGGTGGGCTCCCACGTCCCCTAAGCATGACAGAGTAAGAGTTTACAAGTGTCCCGATGCCCTCCCAGGTAAAGGAACAGCTCTCTTGGCAGAAGGGGTTGGACAGTGGTGGCAGGTGCCCTGGGTTGGGTCCTCCACCTGGCTGAGGGCTGGGATCCCGGTGGGACCCCAGAGGCTGAGCCTCTCGCTTGAAGTGGGTGTGGAGCGGGGCAGTGACCACAGCTCTAGCTGACACTTGTCTGTCTGGGGGAGGGTCAGCTGGGGCGGTCAGGGAACCATAAGGCCACTCTGGGCTCCCTCCACCTGACTAGAGATGCTGGTGGGCACCACCTCATTCCCTGATGCTTCTATACAGGGAGGTGACAGAGTTGAGGAGAGCAACACAAATTAAATCCTCGGCCACCTGCTTTGAGACCCCAGTGGCTTTTGTTGCATTTCAATAAAACCCAGGGCCTTGTTTGGGCCTGCAAAGCGCCCTCCGTCAATCCCACCTGACCTGTCAACCCATCTCATCTGATGTCCTGGCTGCTCTGAGCATGCCTGGCTTGTCCCATGTCACAACTCTGCACCTGCTGCTCCCCTGCCACACACCCCTCCCTCACCTGAACACCCCTCCCCCACCCACACACCCATCCCTCACCTGCACCCCCTCCCCCCACCCACACACTGTTCCTGGACACTCAAGGCAACGCCCTCTCCCCGTCAGGCCTCGCTCAGATCAGGGACTGGGAGACTCCTCTCTCTAGGCTGCCATTCATCACTCCTGTCAGCAGCCGCTGTGCCTCACAGCACACACTGCTTTTGAATTTATCCTATTTATTTGTTTCCTGGGGCATTTCCTTCTCTTTCTCTGAGAGCTGACCCTGCCTGTTGTGGGGACAGCTCTTCCTCATCCAGGCATCCAACACCCAAGAGACCCTCGCCTCCAAATCTCAACAGTAAAAGAACAAAGCGCCTGGTTAGGAAATGCGCAAAAGACAGACACAGACTTTTCATCAAGGAAGACGTACAGGTGACAAACAAACCCAAGAAAAGATGTTCCGCATCATTAGTCTCCAGGGAAATGCAAATAAAACCATAACGAGCTGTCACTTGTACCTATGTGAAAGGCTAAAACCTCAAAAGGTCATACACTCTATGCTTCTATTTATATAACATTTCAAAATGACATTTTAGAAGGGGAACTGATGAATGGGTCAGGGGTTAAGGATGGGGAGCGAGGTGGCAGGGGAGTGGGGAGAGGTGGGCGTGGCCACGAGGAGTCCTTGTGGTGACAGCCTTGTTCTGTGTCTTGACTGTGGTGGTAGAAACACAAACCCACAAATGTGATCAGAGTGCGCAGCACTAAACAGGCACACAAGTGCATGTTAAACTGGGTAAAGCTGCTTGGCAGCTCTGTTTTATTTCTGAAAACTGCACGTGAGTCTACAATGATCTCGATAAAGTTTCAATTAAAAAAATACTCTCATACTGGAGAGCTCCCTGGTGGCCTTGTGGTTAAGGATTCGGTATTTTCACCGCTGTGGCTCAGGTTTGATCTCTGGCCTGGAAACTTTTGCATGCCATGGGTGTTGCCAAAAAAACTTTTTAAATACTCTCATACATACAAAAAAGTATTTTAAAAATACACATACACACACAAATATGCACAGATGCCTGGGTGAAGGCTCCCTAATGCTCCCTTCATAATTCACCTGAGACTTTCCCCCTCCTGCTCCTGCCTGATGCATGTTTAACAGGGACTGGAGCCCCCCTCCACCCTCTGTGGGCCTCAGGGCATGGCCAGGGTTGGGTGGCAGAGACCAGTGAGCCCCAAAGATCTGGCTCCTGAGGTCACACAGAGCTCCCAGTGGCACCTCTGGCCCTGTGAACATTCTGGGCCAGGTCCCAGAAAAGGTCCTAGGCTGGGAACCTGCAGCCCCTTCGGAAGCTCATGAGGTTCCCTCAAGGGCAGAGGCTGCAGGTAGGCTGAGCCATTTCCAGCCACTGACCCCAGAAGCCCGACTTGCAGCTTCTGCCCAGCCAGGAAGGTCACGGGCAGATCTCATCTTCTTTCCAAGTCCCCAGGTCTGCAGGGAACAGGGGAGGGACAGGAAGGGGACTGCTCTGGCCATGCACTGTGAGGTGCTTGGAGAGGTGCCTTATTTAACACTCACACCCCAGTATTTTGAGGATCTGCAGGCCCTCCTCCAAATCACCCGGCTGAAGCCCAGTTCCTGTAATAGGTCTTTCTCACACCCTCCCACGAAGATCACCTCACTCCCCGTGGTGCGAGTTAGGGCCCAAGGTCAACAAGAAGTAAACTCAACTGATTCACCTTCAGGTGTGTCCTGTTGGGCTGTGGCTGGAGGTCATTGGCTTTGGGAACTGGAACACCTGGGAGAACTGCCTGCCTTGGACAGGAGATGACTTAGACCCTGGAACCCTGGAGCATCCCTCGAGCTCCAGCTCAGAGCCCCCACGTGCCACATATTTGGGGGCGGGGCAAGAATTTAATGCTGCTGTTTTGTTTTCACGGTGTTGTTATGCTTACTTGAACTGAAGCTACCCACTCTCCTAGTACAATAATGATCTAAAGATTCCCTCTTAGGAATTCCCGTCATGGCGCAGTGGTTAACGAATCCAACTAGGAACCATGAGGTGAAGGGTTCAGTCCCTGCCCTTGCTCAGTGGGTTAAGGATCCGGCGTTGCTATGAGCTGTGGTGTAGGTTGCAGACTCAGCTCAGATCCCGCATTGCTGTGACTCTGGTGTAGGCCAGAGGCTACGACTCCGATTAGACCCCTAGCCTGGGAATCTCCATATGCGGCAGGATCGGCCTAGAAAAGGCAAAAAGACAAAAAAAAAAAAAGATTCCCTCTTAAATGAATTTATTGAAATTTAAAGTGCGAGTTAATCAAGCAATTAATTAATTTGGCCACACCCACGGCATGCAGAAGTTCCCAGGTCTGGGATCAAACGAGAGCCACAGCAGTGACAATGCCAAGTCCTTAACCTCTAGGCCACCAGGGAACTCCCAAAATGTGAGCTAATTTAAAGAAAAAATAAGAAGCAAAAAAATAAAATAAAATAAGCAATGGCACAGGTGGTAGCAGATAAGGCAAAATTGATAAAGGCAGAGTACAAACAGCTAGGAAGCCTGGAGACCGAGGGGCCTGCTCCACTCAGCTGGGCTGAGCCCCCTGGGCTGAACTGCCCCATCCAGTGGCCACTCCCTATGTGTGGCTGTTGAACATGTGAAATGTGGCTGGTCCAGAATGACATGAGCCGTCAGTGCAAATGCAGCCTGGACTTCAAATCCTTTCTAATAAAATCATTAATAATTTTTATATTGATTACGTATGGAAATAATATTTACATTGGGTTTTTTGCTTGTTCGTTTTTTCTTTTTAGGGCCGCACCCGCGGCATATTAAGTTCCCAGGCTAAGGGGCAAATCGGAGCTGCAGCTGGTGGCCTACACCACAGCCACAGCAATGCTGGATCCAAGCCACTTCTGCGACCTACGTCGCTGTTCACGGCAACACCTCATGGATACTAGTTCAGGTTAACACACCAAGCCACAAAGGGAATGCCCACATTGGGTTAAATAAAATATATTATTAAAGATAATGGCTGTGGCCAAAAAAAAAAAAATGACATCTGTGTATCTGTGTCTTATAATACATTTCTATTGGCCAGCACTGCCCTAGATGGTTCTCAGACCTGCCAGTTGGTTGGCTGGGGGCAGCCTCCTTGCTCCCAGGGCACACCCTACCCCCAGCTCCTCTCTCCACCCAAGTCCAGGCTAGGATCGGTCAGAGTCGTGTCAGAAAGGAGGACTGGTGGAGTGTGGAGGAGAACTGGGGACAGTGAGGCAAGAGGCCAACTTGGAGGGGGCTGCCCAAGTCAAGGGGAATATGGCATGGGGCTGAGCCAGGCACAGCAGTGAGATGGGTGGCGGAAATATTAGTGTGATGGGTATTTAGGACCTGCTGTAGATGTGGGTAGTGATGGCCTGGTCCAGGTGACTCCTCAGTAACTGTAACCAGTGGGACCCACACGTAGGCTCTCCATCCCTTGCAGGCCCCCAGAAAGGCCAGTATCCCATAGCCTGCAGGGCACTTTCCAGGATCAATGCCCTATGCCCAGTGGGCACAGCTCTGCCCTGTGGCGGCCCATCTGGTCAGGCCATTCGGGGCACAGCAAGGCCAGACCTTTGAGCAGCTAGTTCAAGTTCTGTGGTCCACGTCAGCTGGGCTCCAGAGAACCCCCAAAGAGCATCTCAGACAAGGTTTGGCACAGGTGACCTATGGGCACATGGCAGGCTTTGGGGTGAAAACTATCAGACTCCCTCCCCAAGAGGCGATGTCATTGAGTTAATGCTGTTGCAAAAAGCACAGCTAGGAGTTCCCGTCGTGCCTCAGTGGTTAATGAATCTGACTGGGAACCATGAGATTTCAGGTTCAATCCCTGGCCTTGCTCAGTGGGTTAGGAATGCAGCATTGCCGTGAGCTGTGGTGTAGGTTGCAGACACGGCTCGGATCCCGCGTTGCTGTGGCTATGGCTGTAGGCCAGTGGCTACAGCTCTGATTCAACCCCTAGCCTGGGAACCTCCATATGCCGTGGGAGCGGCCCAAGAAATGTCAAAAAGACAAAAAGACAAAAAAAAAAAAAAAAAAAGCACAGCTAGCTTCTCCCAGACGTTTACAGGCATTTAGGCTGTTGGGCTTCATGAGAGCTCCCAGGACCCACTGGATGCTGGTGCAGAAAATATACTTAGCAGACCAGGGGGGATCTCAAGCAGGCTGATGTTATTTCAGTCAGTCACGTACAGCGGGAAGAGGTCTGTGGTCAGCCAGACAGGGACTTGAACCCCAGGCCCTCACCTCCTGACCGGGCAAACTTGGACAAAGTACTTGACCAGTCTGAGCCTCAGTTTACTCATCTGTAAAATGGGAATAATGGTATGCCTTCACAGGACTTAGGAAGGTTAACTGAGGCAACAGATACGATGTTCCCAGCAGGAGTGATGAGCACTATTCTTCACCCTTCTGGTGCCAAGTGAGGGTCCAGCTGCCCAGTGCCAGGGGCAGGGCCAAACCCCCGACCCCGCAATGTCAGCAGGGAGACCCAACTTGCTCTGCACAGCTGGCCACACTGAATCACCTGGGAGCTTCCCCACCTCTGTCGCCCCACATCTGCAGATTTGACTCCGTGCCTGTGCTGCTCTATTTTGATAAAGCCCTTCAGCTGATCTGAAAGTGCAGCTAAGGTTTAGCATGCTTATTTCCCCCCCCCCCCCCCCCCCGAGAGAGGAAATCCTGAGCCTTGCATGTGGGAGGCAGTGGTCTAGGGTTCGAAACCTCCCTCCCTCCCGGGGTGGGGGAGGCCTGAGGCCAGAGCCTGGGGGAGTGGGAACTACTGCCTCAGACATGGAGCTGCCTGGCACCCTGACCCTTTCCCCCGGGACTGCCACAGGCTGGCTTGCTGAGCACCCACCCGTCCTCGCTTGCTCTATTTCCATCACTTGGGACAGATGGCAGGAAGTGGCAGTGGGCGTTGTGTCGTGCAGGCCCCGAGGATTTGGGATGGGGAGGCTTTGGGGAGCCTCACTTCTCCACCCACCCCTGGGCGGGCACCGACAGATGCCAGCCACGCAGCTTCCCTCCTGAGCGGGGAGCTGAGATGGTCATGAGTTCCTGCAGAACTCACGTGTGTGCGCGCATGCACGTGTGCCTGGGCCCCCGCCCCTCCCACAGCCCTGGCACGGGGGAGGGGAGCACTGAGTTGTCCCTGCCCTGCCCCTGATGGCTGCCACCTCAGCCAGAACACAAGCTCCTCACCTGCCCCTGGCTGCCCAGGCAACAAGGGCTTCTCATCAACTCAGGGGTGGACTCGAGCTGCTCATTGACAACATTCTCCTGTCAGGGTGCTAGCTCCACTCAGTCATCAAAAAATAGTAACATTCATACTCCCACCATGCTTGGAGCTCTCGCTAGGCTCCTGGGGCCGTGCTAAGCAGATCGTGGAGGATCTTATTTAGCTAGGAGATTGATAATATTTTCCCCAGGGAAATGAAGAGACCATGAAACAGAGAAGCTGAAAAACTTGTCTGAGGACACACAGCTACCAGGCTAACAGCTGACAAGGTGCAGCCGTGTCATCTCTGTGGCCACCTTAGTTCCCGGTCAGCCCACCAATTCCAAATGATGGGGATGGGCTCTGTGATATGTTGGGGGGGGGCTTTTATGTGAGGCCAGCTGATCTGCATCATGGCAAAACAGCACTTTTGGCAGTGGCCCCACCTCTACCCCAGCTTCCACCGCTCAGCACAGGGCCCCACCTCCAGCAATGGCAGCTGGAGGCTAGCCCAGATGGGGAGACAGAGGCCCAGGAAGGGGTGGACCATGCCCAAGCTCACAGAGTCACCTGGGCAGAGTTGGGGCTAGAATTTGACTCTCTGGGGTCACTGCCTAGAGGGCCCATCTTGAGACAGAATCTTAAATCCCGGCCGGGCCCAGGGGGTCACAGAGCGTGGCATTAGCAGCGGGACTTGGATTTTCCCCTTGCCTGCCCTAGGGGCATAAACTGGAGGGAGGGGTGGCCAGGAGGCGGCCAGGCCTGGGCCAACTCTCGGCTGTCCTGCTCAGTTCAGCTCAGCCCCCTCTCCAACTCTGGCACCTGCAGGTCCCCTTGGTTCTCTCCCTGTCACATGGCTGCTCTGTGGCTCTAGGACGTGGGCTGATCACAGCTGACAGATGCACCTGTTTCAGAGAAACATCAGTCAGCTGGGGGGGTTGGGGGGAGTGTGGTGACTCACTCCACAAGCATCCTCCCTCCCTCCCTCTCTGTCTCCTTCCTGCCTGGGGCCGGAGGACCAGCTAAGGAAGAATTGCCAAGTTCTTGGCCCATCTCTTTTCTTTGCCTTGGAAACCAAGATTGCCCCTCTCCCTCACAAAGGCCACATTCAGGGCTCTGCAGCTGCTCCTGAGTGTCCCCAGAGATGTTCCTGGGTGAGGTGGGAGAGCAGATGGGCCCCAAGCCAGCCCAAGTCAGCAAAGCAGCTCCCACTCTTGCAGAAGATTGTGATAACGAGAGGGCTCCTGATATCCTTTCCTTTGCAGCTCTGGACCCACAGACCAGAAAAGGACTGTGGCTGGCTCAAGGTCATGTGGCTAATCCAGGGGACATGGCCAGGGGTGGGGTCTGACTTGTGGGCACTCACCAAAGGGTCAGAGGGTGCAACAGGCCACAAACCCATGGAGCCAGCCCCCAAATGGGATGGGGCATGTCCTCAGCTGCCTGGTTACAGGCACACCCCTCTCTTCCTGTAGCCTTCTCCCAGGACCTCCCCAGCCATTCCCCCAAGCCCTAGGGAACTGAGCTTTGGAGTAAGAGAGAGCAGAGTTCAAACCCAGCTGTAACACTTTGTACAGCTGGCAGGCTCCAGTTTCCTCATCTCTAAAGTGGGTACAATACCAAGAGCTACCTCGGGGGCAGCATGGGGGTCCAGGCAGATCACACAGGTGCGGGGCCTGTTGGGAAGACCGTGGAAGCAGGAGCGGCCACCTCAGGCTCCCACCCTTCAGCCCGGACTTTGTCCCAGGCTCCAGCTGGAGAACAGTCAGAGCCACTTCACTACTCATCTCGATTTGGGGCTTGATTTCTATCTTCAGAAACAGAGGAGAAAATTAGGGCCCACCTCCCACGAATGCCCTGCAAGAAGGTGGGAACCTGGGCAGGTAGAGGGTGGACATGCCAGGCCATGAGGACCAGGTTGGTAGCCCACACCTGCTGCAGCCGGCCATGGGTTCTGTTTGCTCCTTTCTCATAAGAGCTCACGGAGTTCATGTCCTGTCTGCACAAGCCTTGCCACCCCTAGGCCTCACATTTGCACAAGGGGAAGTGGCAGTGCCTACCCCCCGGGATGTCGTGAGGATCCACAAATGACAGTGACAGACAGCAGAGGGTGGGTGAGGCGGGCCAACTCCCAGCCTGTGCTCTGTGCTCTGTCCTCTGAGCCATAGTCCCTATTGCCGCTACAGAGGAAGGTGATTTTTCAATCTCCCTGCCAACCTTGGAGAGGCACCGTGTAGTGTCACTGTCCCTGCCTCACCCAGGACCAGAAGGTGTAGGACCAGTTCCAGTCTCTGGCCAGGTCAGTTTCAGGAAGGCCACCAGCAGGCACAGTGACAGCCACTGGGGCTTGGTTATGGTGGAGGGCAGTGTGGAGTCACAAGGGCTTCGGGAAGGGCCAGATGCACCTGCAGGACTTGAACCATTCATTCCACCCCCCTGGCAGGGACAGGGAGTAGCCTCCTGGCAGGTAGGGCCAGCACAGGAAAGATAGGAGGAGGACTGTCCCCTGCCCGGGGGACATCTGCATGCAGCCTGACTCTAGAAATCCTACCCGAGTGCACGCAGCTCGTAATGCACAGGCCACTGTAGGTGGTCGCATGGTGTGGCTGTGCATACTGCATGCTTATGCTGATGCCTGTGGATCCATGGGACCTGTGCTTGCCGCAGCACGTGTGTGCAGTGACCACACAGTGTGTGAGCCTACGACAAGGTGCTAAGTTTCCCTCCTTCTGTCCTACCAGCCTGGAGGTTGCTGGGGAGATTTAAGGGGACAGGAGATAAAATACCTCTTCCACATGCCCTGTTGCCAGGCTCATGGGTTTCATGTCATCAGCTCTACCCATTCTCCTGGCACTCTTGAGAGATGGACCAGAAAGACCAGGGGTGGCCTGTGGTCTGGGGTACGGTGGCCTGGAGCCAGCAGCCACAAGCCCACTCTGGGCTGCTTGTCCTCGTGGGTGACAGAGGCGGGCATATATCTCTAGAGGGCTGGGGTGGGGGAGACTGCCAGATGCCAGCCCTGTATCCATTCTTCCTTACTCACAAAACCTTGATTTGAGGTGGGTTTTTCCTGCCCTTACTTCTATTTCCTGCTGCCCGTATGTGCTGGCTGGAGCTCCAGCAGCCATTTTGGACCTTAAGGTAACCTCAAGAATGGAAGCCAGTGAGACAGATGGAGCCTGAGAGCCCCTGCTGAGACAGATGGAGCCTAGTCCCTGCTGACTGTGGGGCCTCCGTGCCAGCCCTCTATTACCTCCCTCCAAATTTCTTCAGCATGATGGAGAAACACAAGCAACCTTGTTCAAAACCACTGTTATTTGGGCTGTTCTGTTACAAGCAACCAGATCTAATTCTGGTGTTTCTTCTTCCTTCCAAAGGAAGACTGTTTCAAACATGTGGGGAGCTGACAAGGCATCAATACACATTTTCCACGTATTGACTGTATTCTGGGGGACATCTTATTTTCCTTCCCTTTGTTTTTCTGCATTTCATTACTCTTCATCCTTCCCAACACCTTGCCACCATCTCCTGAACTCTATCCCAGGCGTTCTCCTCACACTATCTCTCTCCAACCTCCCAACAGCCCCACAGAGTTGGAACTACCAGTATGTGTCCCAGGCAGGGGTCTCAGAGCCCTTTAGGAAATAGGCATTCATTAATTACCTGCACTTATCCACCAGCCTTGAAACATAAGACATCCTCTCCCAGCACTCACCCTTCCCCTACACGACAGCGGTGGGCTCAGGGTCAGCACCTGGCACCTGCCCCATAACTTAACCACGTGACCGACCCCAGGCTCCTCCTCCGCACAGACGCTTAAGGTCCAAAGGGGACCCCAGGAGTCTAGCCTCCCAGCCAGGGCACTCCAGCACTTACTTTCTTAAAAGCGACCCTACAGGGGACATCCGGGGATGGGGTCAAAGGAGGAGGCACAACAAGGCTCTCTGGTCCAGGGCAACCCCCAGAAGCCCCCGCTCCCCAGCCCTAGGCGAACGCCGAGCACCCCAGCTCCTACCTTTGCCCGCTGCATCCTGGGCGCTGGAGGAAACTGTTGCCAGCCTTCCCTGAACGCAGTCGAGGCGAACAGGACTGCCGCCACCGCCGCCGGGCTGGCAGCCGCCTCATGTTTGCTTGGATCCAGACGTAATTGTTACTGGCGGCTCCACGCCCGCCCCCTGCCCACCCTCCCTCCGTGCGCGCATCTACACTACGCTCCACCCCCTCTGCTTTGCCTCCCTCCACACTCAACCTCTCCGGTCTCTCGCTCTCATCTTTTCCGTCTCTCCCAGGCTCTCTGGCCCACTCTCCGTACAAATCGTTCCTAACATTGCCCTCTTGGCCTGTCGAAGTCCGGTTCTCTCAGTGTCCCCTCTTCCCTGTCACCAGGTGTCTCTGTGTGCCACCTCCCCCCAACTGTCTTTCTCTAACCCACACTCTCTCTGCTCCCCGACCTTGGAACAGGGAGGTGGGGGTGCAGAGAGCCCGGGCTGGGGGGAGGGGAGCTCGGGCACAAGTTCCTGTCCTAGTAGGGGGCAGGGCAGCAGTGGGGCATGGAGAGCCTCCCAGAGCATTTTCCAGAACAGGCCAGCCCCTCCCTCATCCTACTGGCCCCTTCTTATGGACCCCAGGTGGCATGACCTCCCAGATGAGCTCAGGCCATTGCAGTCAAGGTGAGCTGCGGAGAGGGGGCTCCCTGCTGTCCCTCCAGCTACCCTACAGATGACCTCTGAGCACCCCTGGCATCTGGAATATCTCCTGGTAGGGACATTCTGGGTGCTGGGCCCTCTCACCACCACCGCCACCACCCCCACCCCCACCCCGGTGATGGCTACCATGGCACATTATGTGGGTCGCAGGCAGGGGTCTTGCACCTGCTTCATCTATGCCCACCTTTACCCATCTCCTTTCACCGTCCAGGGGCTCTGCCTGCCATGGGAGAGCCCACCCCAGCCCTGAGCTCCTTAACACTCTCCAGGTGGCCTGGCATCTGTCCCCAGTGTGTGGGTCTGGAATGGGACCACATCAGGGCAGCTGAGGGACCTGGCCAGAGCTCCTGGTGGTGGAGGGAAGGAGTGAGAGCCCCTGAGCATCCTGGGGAAGGGGTCCCTTCCTGCCCCTTAGGAGGGCAGACTCCTGGGCATTTGCTCAGTCCCCAGGGAAACCTCCCAGGAGCCAGGTGCCTGAAACATCTGCCAAGTTTCCCTTTTCTGCACCCCGAGGAGAGAGCCAGCCTGTGCCACTGGTTCCCATGGAAACAGAGCCCTGAGACACCCCCTCCTCTGCTTGCACAGGAGCTCTTGCGTGCCCTTCTCCATTTTGTTTTGTTTTGGGGGGTTTTTTTTGAGCCAGCCAATCAGCTTCAACTTTCAGATCCTGGGCGGAAAAAAATAGTCTGGAGCTGTTGACCCATGGAGGGAGGAGGACTGTTTCCTGAGCAGAGGTGGCCCAGGGTGTCTGGCCCGGCTGGACTTCCAGGCCCGCCTGGGCCTCACACTGGGCAGCGACTCAGAGGACACTGGATGACTGGATGCCCCTCCTGGCTGCGCACTGGGAAGAGGTGAGGGCAAGCCCCCTGCAGCTGTCAGTCAGGGTCAGAGTAGAGGCTGAACTCCTTGAGAGCCTGGGGGCCTTTCACCTGGTGACCTTGGCTCTGAGCAAGCAGGGACTTCCTGAGCCTGCTGAGTCCTTACGGTGGCCTTGGGAGGGAAATGTCATTATCTCTGCAGCTGATGAAGGTTAGACCCAGAAAAGCTAATGGATTTGCCCAAGGTCCTAGGTTAGAAAGTGACAAAGCCCAAAGTGAGCACAGGCCTAAAACTGCACACACACACACCCCACCCCCGCCCACCCGCCCCATGCTCCATACATGGTCTTGGAAACTTGCCAATCACGCCACCCAGGCCAGGCCTGGCCTTAATTATGGCCTGGTCTGCGGGGGTGGAAACAGAGAAGCCCTCCCCCACCCCAGGTTTGCCCTAAGGGCTGAGCTTCCATTACCCAGAGAGGCTTTCCTTCTGAATTAACAAGTTTATGAGCTTCAGCTACAATGAAAGGAGGCAGCTGCCCTCCCCTGGGCCCCCACACCCTTGGGCCTGGGGAACCTCCCACTGCAGCTGCCACCAAGGGGGTCCTCCTCCTAAAACACACTTCGAAGGGTGCCCCACCATGCTCTTTGCCTCTCATCCCCCCACTCTCGGCAGGGGCTTTTCTAGAGCCCTCCCAGCTGGTCCCACACAGGCCCCTGGGGATGGTAGGAACGAAAAAGGACAGGAGAGCAGGGCTCCCCACCTGGGCCTCAGTGGGTCCAACAGTGGTGTGGGTATGTGGGCAGTGGCAAACCCTCCCTGAGACTGTATGGGAGTTTCCAGAGATTCTTTGGCCATGCATCAGCCCCAAGGACCTTGCCTTGTCAGCCATGGACCTCAGCATGATGGGCTTCAGCTATGGTTTTCCTCATACTGGGGGGTGGGAAGCCCGAGGATGAGGATGTCTGGAAGGGATATTGGGCTTCAAGACTCCTTCAAGGAGCTAGAACCCAAAGTCTTTGACCAAGACAAGAATGACCAGACCCTTATCACCCCACCCATCTCATTGTAATGCTCCCTCCCCTACTTAGAGTAACCTGGCCTCCTCCTTTCTGTCCCTTCTAGGAAAGGTACATGGCTCACTCCTCACCCCAGTCCTATAGGGGGTTTATGTACCCCCAACCAACCAGCAAGTGTATCGTAAGACCCCTCTTTCCCCAACCAATCAGCAGGTCAGCAGGTTATCAAGAGACCGCTCCTCTCCCTGGGCTATAAAAACAGACACAACCATGTACTTGGCATTGGCTCTCCCTGATCATCAGGAAGTCATCCTGCTGCACGTGCAGTGTTTCTTATTCAATAAACTCTACTTTCTCTCCACCTCGCCATGCTCAATAAACTTCTTTCTTTTCACCCTGATACAAATCCAGAAATTCTTTTTCTGACCCACGTGCACAAAAGGGGGAAGGAAGGGATCATCTCAAGCCTGGAGGAAGGTTGAGTTTCCTTATGTTACAACATCTGCATATCTGCATATATCACTTTTTTTTTTTTTTTTGCATACATCACTTTTGAGAAGGCAGTGGCGAGCCACCTTAGCTGCCTTGGGGGTCACACCATCCCTACCCACAAGTCTTGGGGTCTTCTGGACTTTCTTTGATTGTTGCTCACAGTCCGCTCCACTCCAGGCCCAAGTTCAAATCCCTCCTCCTCAGGTAGCTCAAACCTGGCTTCATGGAGTCCTCAGCCTGCATCTTTTTTCAGACCCTTTCTGGCCCCAGTTCTGCCTGCCGCTGGCTGAAGGGCACAGAGAGTCAGGCAGAGGTGCTCAGTATATTTTGGGGTCCCACCAAGTGCTTCTGTTGATGAAGAACATCTCTTCTAGGTGGAGGTGGGTCTCACCAGGCCTGTGGAGGCCCCGAGAAATGTCTGTTGCCCCCAAACAGCCCATCCCAGGACGCCATGAACATGTCACCATGAGCCAGCACAGCTATGCAACTGGAAAGCCACCTGATGCAGCCTTACTGTGTGTCTTCCACTGGCTCTGGAACTTTCTTCCGCTGCCTGACCACCTGCTAGGTGGAAACCCGGCAGGCCCGGATGTACCCGCTACAGAGATACAGTGGTTCACTTCACAGCACACAACAGTCTCAGCTCAGGTTGAGGCTTTGGTCAAGGTCAAGGCCAGCCCTCCTGCTGGGTAGCACCAGCCTTCTGCCAGCTCAGTGAGGTGGGGCCTCATCCTGAACTGCACTCTGGGTCTGGCAGAGGTTTGAAGCTACTGCTCTTGCTCCTGTGGGCACCTCCATGGGTCCTCAGAGCCTGGCCATTGTCAGGCACCTCCCTGTCTTCCTTGTGCCCGGGGTATGTTACTTGTGCACATCAGTGGGCCTCGGAGCCCCAACACCACAGGCAGCTCCGCCTTCCCTCAGCTGGGGCCGTCCACCCTCCATTTAGCCTCCATGCTGACCCCCCTCACAGGAGACACTCATCTGGGTCAGCAGCCCTCTCTCTCCCTGGCTCTGCCAGCAGAACAGCCAGCCTGTCCTTGCTCTTTAGAACTTGTAGAAAGGCTGGGACATCAGGTTGCTGCAATTCTCATACTGCAGGGGATGCTGGGAGCTCTCTGAAGGCTCCCTTTAGTATTTTTAAAAATTTATTATTTTTTTTACGGCTGCACCTGCAGCATATGGAAGGTCCCAGGCTAGGGGTCGAATTTGAGCTACAGCTGCCAGCCTATACCACAGCCACAGCCACAGCCACAGCCACACTGGATCCAAGCTGCATCTGCGACCTACACTGTAGCTTGTGGCAACGTCGGATCCTTAATCCCCTGAGCAAGGCCAGGGATCGAACCTGCATCCTCATGGATACTAGTCAGGTTCTTAACCTGCTGAGCCACAACGGGAACTCCCTGAAGGCTCTCTTTAAAGTCTCTTCCTGGGAGTTTCAGTTGTGGCTTATCAGGTTAAGAACTCAACTAATATCCATGAGGATGTAGGTTTGATCCCTGGCCTCGCTCAGTGGGTTAAGGATCCCACGTTGCTGCAAGCTGTGGTGTAGGTCCCAAACACAGCTTGGATCCAGCATTGCTGTGGCTGTGGTATAGGCCGGCAGCTGCAGCTGATTTGACCCCTGGCCTGGGAATGTCCGTATGCCACAGGTGCGGCCCCTAAAAAGAAAATAAATACATACATACATACATAAATACTCTTCCTTTTGGCTTGATGTGAAGGGTAGGTCCCCCACCCCTCCCCTTGGGCTCAGCTTACCTCCCTCAAATCTCCCCTAACCTCATAGCTGACTCCTGGGTACCCTCAGCATGGCAGGTATGACTAAATAGGGCTCAGGCTGTCTAAAAGCTGCATCGCTGGCAGGCAAAGGTCAGGGCTGGGTGGGGTCATCTCTATGTACCCCCCCCCACCACCTTCCCCTTACCAGGTGCTGGGGTGTTCAATTTGTAGGATGGGTGACTGCTAGCTGCTCTGGGGGTGGCACATCCAGGAAATGCAAGGAAGGACTGGGGGCCACACAGAAGGGGCTTCATTCCAGCAGCACGTGGGGTGTGGACCAGGCTTCAGCCTCCTAGTTCAGTACCTGCATCCAGGCCTGGAGAGACGGGGCACTAGGAGCTAAGAGCAGAGGGGCCCTGGGTCCCAGGGTGAAAAGAAGGACCTGTCCTTGACCACTCAGAGCCGGGCCGCAGGCTGACACCCGAGAATTCAGGTATCACCTGAATTAAAAAGTGCCACCATTGTCAGTTGATTCTTTGGGGTAAGTTGCACCCTTTCTGCCTGGCCCACATCCAGTCCTGAGCCTTAGTTTTCTCAACAATAAATAGGTGAGTAACAGCGCCTATCTTGTAGTGAATTCGTGTGAAGTGCTTAACCCAATTCCTGATTTACACTCAGAGATCAATAAGTGAAACTGTTTGTCCCCTCAGGTAGCCTGAGTGGGTCCCTGGCCACACGGCCGGCCCTTTTTTACACACCTGGAGTCAGCCAGGACTACCCTGGCAGCCACCTGGCACCTGACTCCCTGACTCACGTGTCATTTCTTTGGCAGAATCTGCCACGCATGGCTCAGGGTCTTCGCTCTGGGATGGCCAGGCTGGCAGAACTCCCAGGGCCTCCAGTCTGTCACCCCTCCTGCCACAGGGATAGGAGGGACACCTGGATCACAGCTCTTTGGAGATAGTGCCTCCCTCCCACACACCCACAGGGGATGTAGCTGGCGGTGTGCCAGGAGGAAACCTCTAGGGCCACCAGGATCAGCGCATCTGAATCCAAGGTCTGGTGGGGCTTCAACTTAGGGGACCCTGAATCAGCCACAGAGCATCTCAGAGCTGCCTCAGCTCAACCGTGAAACAAGGATAAGGATCCCCACCCCCTCAGGGAATGTCCTGAGAACAGATAGGACAGTGACCACAAAGGAGCTATGTTTCATACATAAAGTAGTATGAGCATTTTAGGATCCCCATATATTTTTTTTTTTGTCTTTTTTGTTGTTGTTGTTGTTGTTGCTATTTCTTGGGCCGCTCCTGCGGCATATGGAGGTTCCCAGGCTAGCGGTCGAATCGGAGCTGCAGCCACCGGCCTATGCCAGAGCCACAGCAATGCAGGATCCGAGCCGTTAACCCACTGAGCAAGGGCAGGGACCAAACCCGCAACCTCATGGTTCCTAGTAGGATTCGTTAACCACTGCGCCACGACAGGAACTCCAGGATCTCCGTATTTTAAAGCTGGGCATGTTTGTAATTTTTTTTTTCTTTTTACAATACACCTGCAGCATATGGAAGTTCCTGGTCCAGGGATAAAATTGGAGCTGCAGTTGCAGGCCTACGCCACAGCAACACCAGATTCCAGCCACCTCTGTGACCTACACTCATGGCAATGTCAGATCTTTAACCCACCAAGTGAGGCCAGGGATCAAACCCACATCCTCACAGACACTATGGTGAGTTCTTAACCCGCTGAGCTACAACAGGAACTCCAATATATTTTGTTCTGTGGCTATTTCTGTCTGTCACGTAGAGTACCAGCCCCACCCCCGGGTTACCAGAGTTGACAGTGACACTCTCCAAACTGAGACCCTTTGAAAAGTTCAGGTTCAGTTGGCTGGGCCAAGGTTTCTGGATACTGAATTTAATGAGTGACAGCCTTTCCGAATTCATAAGGGGAAGATCAGTTAATTTCTTAAGGACTATTACTTCCGATCATGCTAGACTAGATAATTTGGACTAAATTCCCAGCTGAGGACAACTAAAAGCTGCTCAAAAAAATATTTCGTAGAGTTTGACTAGGGGCATCAGGGAGCAAAGAAGGCAGTAAAAAAACTAGAGTGTCAAGATCTGGGAAAAGAAGGAAGCCCAGAGATTTAAGCCTGGCACCTGGGGCTATTTTCCCCCTTGGGGGTCTGCCGATTCCAGCAGCTACTGCAAAGATGCTGGGCAGAGCTCTTAACAGCCTCTGGGACTAAGTAGGTAAAAACTAGATCCACCAAGAGCAGGGGGGTACCTGGAAAATCTTTCATGCTTTGGGTTGGGACCCCTGAGGGTTAAGGATCTTGTGTTATCACTGCTGTGGCATGGGTTCAGTCCCTGGCCTGGGGATTTCTATATGCCATGGGTGCAGCTAAAAAACAAACAGACAAACAAAAAACAACCTGGTTTGCAGGATCCTAAGCCAACTCCCTGATGTAAACATAATCCTCAAGGAGCAAGATCTATGCATTCCATGCTTCAAATTATTTCTACAGGTTTTCAGAAAAAATGTCTAGTGCTCAATTTTTGCCAAGCATGTGAGGAGACAAGATCACACTAACAAAAACCAAGAGAAATAACAGACACTAGAAACAGATTCCCAGAGCCTCCATATTAGGGAGTTATTGGACTTTAAAATAACTATACTTAGTTTTCTCAAATATATAAAATACAGTTTTGATACAGAACTAGAAATGATTTTTAATCATTTTCTATTTCTATTTTTATCCCATCAATCTTATTCTTTAAATACAGGGTGCCACAGCTCCCCACACAGGGCAACAGATGAAAAGTAAGCCAAACGTTCTCTTGGAAAAGCCAAAAAGAGGCAACTGTGTTACACTCAAGAATGCTTTTCTGAGAGTGTGCCTGCAATAGTGACAATATTGTATAGGCACCATCCCAATCTCTAGTATCAAATTGGTTGCTGCAACTAAACAGACACTGCCTGAAACTTGGCAGATTACAATCTTAAGGGCTTTGCTCCTTTGAACAGGGACCCATCTCTCTCTTTGCTTGTATCTGCCTAGACCCAGCTCTGCTCTGGCACAGGGCAGTCGTGGAAAAAAAAAAAAAAAAAGGCAGCAGCTTTTGAGTATTTGTTTTGCGCCAGGCCCCTGCCATGGGGTTTCCATACATGGTCACAAACCTATGAGGTAGCTATGACTATTCTCCCCATTTATAGATGGAGAAACTGAGGTCTAGGGGCCCTCAGATCATGTTCAAGGTGCCCCAGTTGCCAAACATTAGACCAGGATGTGAAGCCAGGTCTGCCTGCTCCCAGATGAGCTGGTTGCTGGGGTAACCCTTGGATGCCCACACTCAAAAGGTCTTAGATTCTCTGCTCCAAAAACACACATTAAACACCAACCGCATCCAAGGCCCTAGCCTGGGAGAGCGGAAAGAGCCAAGGCTTAGCCAAGTGAGAACACTTTAATGGATCCCAGGTCCTATCCATCTCCTCCTCTCTCTTCTCCTCTTTCCCATTTCTGGAACTCAGGGTCCAGCACGCAGGGAGGGCACAGGGATGGACTGGGGACAGCAGTAGACCATGTGCACAGGATAGAAGGGACACAGTACAAAATTCTGCTGTGGCCACCAGATCTCTCCCGGGAAAGCTGGGTGGGGGCTTTCGAAAAGGCCTCCTTCTAGGGAGCCAGAGGGGAGCTCCGGCTCCAGCCCACGTTCCAGGTTGCTTCCTAGGGAGCCTGTGCTCAGAGAGGAGCCAAGGGACAGACAGCAACGTGATTTGCAGGCCAAGGTACAGGCCTCCCTCACCGCCCACACTGGGGCCAGAAATTCAGGCCAGCCCCCATGGAGGGCCCCGGTCCCTGAGCAATGCTGGGCTCAGGGGCCGTGAAGGAGAGTCTGCAGCCGGCCCAGGCCCAGGTCACCATGGCCCCTGGCCTGCTTGCTGGCTCTACCTGATTAATGTGGTTGGGCAGGAGGGGTGCCTGGGGGCCAGCAGGTAGCAAGATAAGGTAAAGAGGTGACAAAGGGGGAAAAGGGCTTTGGGGGGGATGTAAAAGCTTGGAAGGCAACAGAGAGAAGACGGGCCAGAGAGGGGCCAGAGGAGGAAAGGGGGCAGGGAGCTTGGAGAGGAAGTGGGGGAGCGACAGAGGGACAGAGTAAGGGTGGGCAGGGCCTTGTCCCACTCAAGGGGCTGAGGAGGGGGATCCACCAGCAGAGAAAAGGCTCATCCTGGCACTGACATACTGCATAAGGAGGATAAGGGAGAGACACCTGGAAGAACCTGTTGGCTCTGAGCCTCTACTGACGTAAAGTATGTTTGTGAGAATGAATGAAAGAGTCTCAAGCAGAAAGAGGTGCCAAGGGAACAGCAAGATGGGGTCAGGTAACGGGAATCGGGGGACAATCCAGGCCTGGATGCTGGCCTGGGCTTGGGCAGCAAGAGCGACAGAAGTCCTCTGGTCCAGGCCAAGGCAGCCCCGGGCATCACCTTGCAACTGACAAGTCTCCCAGTTCTGGATTAAGACTGAAGGGGAGGGAGGGGAGAAACGAGCTCAGGCCTGTCAGTCCCAGCCAAGCCCCAGAACCTTCCCGCTACTAGAGACCCCTGATCCCAAATCCCCCGTTCCCTTCTCACCCCCACCCCGGCACCAAGGAGTGAAGGGGGTGGGGAAACTTACTCACGGGGGTCCTACAGCTTCAGGGAGGTGACCCGGGGGATGTGGAAGAGCTGTGTCTCCTCAGAGCTGGTGGAGCTGCAGCATCGCAGGGAAAGAGTGGGTGAGCCCCAGGGCCGGACCCTCAGCCCCACACAGCAACAAAACCAGAGCCTGGAATTTCTCGCCTCAGGAGCTCTCCAGGGGGAGGAGGAGTTCCCAAAAGCTGTCTGGGGGATATGTTGCAGCAAGAAGGATTTGGGGCAGACACATGGAAGAACTTTCTGGCCCTGGAGCTCCTCAGAGTTTGTGACTCTTTAGGGTCAGGCACAAACCTCCCCTACCCGGGGGTCTCAAGAGGGAGTGGGGTAGGGGGCCGGTCCCAGTAGCTGAAAGGACCACTTCCTGGGTCCCTGCTGCCCCCACCCCTATCCCCAGTCCTGGCAGCCTCACCTGAGGCGTTTCCGGATGGGCCGGAAATACTTTGAGGTCTTGACAGCAAAGACAATGCTGGGTATCAGGAAGAAAGTGCACCAGGCCAGGCAGAACCAGAAGGCGTTCTGGAACAGGATGTGAGGTCAGCTCACGGTGGTTGGGCAGCGGCATCTTCCCACCTCGCTGGCACCCCCTTCCTCCCGACTCCACGAGGGGCATGGATTAGCAATCTCAGAGCTGGAGGGAAGGACTGGGGGCAGGCCTGGAGCAGGGCCCTGCTCAGCTGCCCTTCCCATGGGGGCTTCATGTGCACCAGCCCCAATGAACTGGGGGACACTCACCCAGGGGTCAGCCACCATGTCACACAGAATCACACGGCCGTTGTCCAGGGCTCCAGAGAGGGGCTGGCAGGTGGCGATGCGCTGGGTCACCTGTGGTGGCAACATGATGCAGGTCCATGCAAGACACCCAGACCCGCAGGTGTTCAGAGAGGTTGGCAGGGACACAGATGGGCCCAGGGACACAATGGGGAGCCAGGGCACAGCTGTGCACAGACACACAGAGGTGGGAACACAGAGGTGAAGACATGTTGACGTCATCTCATCATTCATCCTCCCCCCAACTCAGTCACCAGCCAGTGTTAAGTTCCTACTGTGTGCCCAGAGCTGTTCTCTACGTCACACTCTCACAGGGAGGCAACGCGTGTTTGTGCACTGTGCACACACACACACATGCATGCACGGACACAATCACAATTAAAGAAGACCCTTGCCGGCCTAGCACATGGTGGTGGGGGAAGACAGCCTGAAGGAGGAGATGGACTTCAAGGGCTGGGTGGCCTCAGACAGGCTGGGCAAGAGGACCAACACGAGGAAGGGCAGGGAGCCAGGTGTGGACAGCAGGTTCTAGAAAGCCATGGCCAGCCAGGCCCATGGGCCTCAGAGAAGGGCTGTAGCAGAGGTTGAGTGGACAGAAGGCAGCCAGCCAGATGGTGGGTTTGGGAGTTTGGGTTCAATGCCGAAGGCCTAGGGCACCCCGGGGGCAGCAGAGGGTGAAGAGCTTGTCAGAGGATCTGAACCCCCACTCACCTCCTCTCTCACCCAGGCCATGTACTGGGAGAAGTAGCCCATCTCCCGGGTCAGGAAACACTCACTTTCCTGCAAGAAAGAGAGGGACCCTGGGCTGGTAGGAGTCCCAGGGTCAGCTCCCCTGCCCCCTGGGGCCTGGCACCATCAGGACAGGATGAGCTGGCTTTCCTGAGAGCCACAGTGATGGGGCAGAGCTGGGGGAGCCTGAGGGTGAGAGTCCTGTGTACCAGAACCCCTCAACTCGCCTCTGGCTCTGAGGCAGCCCCCTTCCCCTGCCCCCGCCCCATCGTCTCCGCTCACATTCCTCAGGATACGGATGGCCCAGGCTGGCAGCTCTCCTTCCAGGTGAGTGACATTGTCCAGGACACCTGAGGTCTCCAGCTGGGGGAGGGGAGAGGGGCTCAGCTTGGTGTCCTGCTCAGTCAGGGAGCTGCCACTCATTCATTCATGCATTTGTGAACTCAACACACCACGTACAACACACTCACCTAGGAGGGGGGTGGGGTGGGGGGGTTAGACCCTAAGGATACAGAGACCAAAGATAGCAGTCCTCAAGGATCTGCCACACCCCTCATTTCTTCCTACCCCACCCTCAACCTCCAAGGGGACCAGGTGGAGCAGGAGTGATCCCAAGACACCCAGGCCCATACTTCCTTCCTCCCTCTGCTGCCCACCTGCTCCACCCCCTACCCCCCATCCATTGCCAGCAGCCACCTGGAGATGTGGGGCAGAGGACGCCAGGGCCTGGACACTGAGGTTGAGCTTAGCCTGTGAAGGAGATCAGAACTGGTTAGGGGAAAAGATCACTGGGAAGCAAGTCTGCCCAGCACCCCTCCCTCTGTCAGGCCCCTCCCTGCTTCTCCTCCCCGGAACCCCAGTCTCAAGCTCCCTGGGCCTCCAAACTTACCAAGAGGCTCTGCTGGGGGAGGACCTTCTCCTGATGGAGGTTTCTGAGCCCTTGGGCCTCCTTCTGCAGCTGCTGCCCCAGCAGAGAACTGCCCTGAGGGGAGACAGATCAGAATGGCACTGTGCCTGGGCCAAGACAGCCCTGCCAGAACATCCTTTACCAAACTGTTCAACTAGACAGGGAGGTGGGAAATGGGCTTAAGGCTGAAGACTGTGGCTTCCTTAAGCTCCTGGGCCAAATCTAGCTTTGGGGGCCTGAGCCCAAGTTCTAGGTCCCACCGTAGCTCGCTAGATGCCATAGAAACTGTCCAAGAGTGGTACCTGCTGAAATAGACAAATTTGCCTTGCTCCACCCATCACCCATCACCCATTAAGGGGGGATGCGGGAGTGCCTATGAGATGTTTTGAAGACAATTTTTTTGTTTTTTGTCTTTTTGACTTTTCTGGGGCTGCTCCCGCAGCATATGGAGGTTTCTAGGTTAGGGGTCTAATCAGAGCTGTTGCTGCCAGCTTACGCCAGAGCCACAGCAACGCGGGATCCAAGCCGCATCTGGGACCTACACCACAGCTCACAGCAACGCCAGATCCTTAGCCCACTGAGCAAGGCCAGGGATTGAACCCACAACCTCATGGTTCCTAGTCAGATTCATTAACCACTGAGCCACAGTGGGAACTCCCTGAATAGAACGTTTTTTAACTCTTAATATTTATAAACACAAAATGCTATTTTCAAGTAGAGTTTAAGTTTGCAGAGGGCATTTGTCCAGATCTATTGTGCTCTCCTCACAGTACCTGTGTCAGTGGATTCCACAAGCAGTAAGCCCCTAGAAACACCTGCCCAAATGTCAGACCAGTTGCCTTACCCAATCTGAGGTAGGGGAATAACCCACTTGTAGATATGAAGACACGAAGGCCCAGAGAGGTAGCATGATTTGCCCAGGGCCACCCAGCCAATCGAGGGTAGAAATTGAGTCAGGACTGACACTGCAAAGCCCTTCATCCTAGCCAGGCACCCACAGCCTCAGCCCTCAGGGATGGGGGTCCTCAGTCCCCTGTTTGCCCAGTGGGGTCTCTGCTCCCTTCTCACTTGGGTCTGGGACAGTCCTTCCAGCTCCTGGGCCAGCTTCTCCACGCTGGTGTTCACCACAGGCTTCTGGATCTGGAGACAAGAGAAGCCAAGAGGGCGTGAACCTCAGCTCCCCCAGCCCCTGAATTCCCAGTCTTTTCAAAAGTACCCACACCAGCTAAGTCTACTGTGATACATCAGTCACAGAGGGTTTGACCTGAAGCTGTGAGATATATGAGACCTTTTCCATTTGAAAGAAAGGAAAAAAAAGTGAGGCGCCCTCTGGTGTAAACCAATGGAGAGGTGATGTCCCACCAGCCTTAGCCACAGCAACGGCCTTCAGGACCACGAACAGCGACGTGTGCTGCTCTGCTGGGGCACGTTCATTTCCGCCCAGTCCAGGTGGTAACACCACCTGGCCTGGGGCCAACAGAAGAGGCCCCACGGACCCTCAGAGGAGCTGAGGGAAGGTGGAAGGGCAAGGCGAGTCGAGACATCTCCCACCTCCCTTCCCTTCGCAGGCCCCTGTGTTCTGCCACAGTCTGGCCTGTGGTACCCACTGCTGACCTCGACAAGGAAGCTGGAGTAGTGAATGTTCTTGAGCCCGCTGCTCTGCAGGGCCTGCAGGTCCTGGCGGGCAGCTGGGCTCAGCAGCTCCAGAGTCTTCACTTCCACTTTGAGTTTCTGCAATTCCTGCTGCAGCTTGGCCGTGTACTAGGAGGAAAGGGGGCAGGGTGGGTTTACGCCCAGTGGCTGAGCCAGGACCCCAGAGCTGCTATCCTAGGTGACAAGTCACCCGGCCCTCAGGGCCCCCACTCTGAACGCTCATGGCCCCAGACAGGCTCCCAGCAGGCTTCTGCTTCCCACCCCACCCCCCCCCAAATCCAACTCACCCCTACCAAGACCCCTCTCTCTTCAGCACTCATCTGGCTACAGGATAGCAACACAGACCTTCCCAGGCCATCCAATATAAAACAGCTTCCCTGGCCCACTGATCACATCGCCATGTGTTGAGGTCTTCATTGCACCTGTTTGCTATGCTCTTTTTTTTTTCCTTTTTTTGTCTTTTTGTCTTTTTAGGGCCGTACCCGCAGCATATGGAGATTCCCAGGCTAGGGGTCTAATTGGAGCTGTAGCTGCTGGCCTATGCCAGAGTCAGAGCCACAGGGGATCCGAGTCGTGTCTGTGACCTATACCACAGCTCACGGCAACACCGGATCCCTAACCCACTGAGCAAGGCCAGGGATCGAACCCTCAACCTCATGGTTCCTAGTTGGATTCATTAACCACTGAGCTACAGTGGGAACTCCTGTTTGCTATGTTCTTATTTGGGTACTTGTTTATGGCCATCAGCTCCATAGTGGGTGGGGGGCACCTTGTCTGCCCACTCTGTACCAAATCCTCAGTTTCTAGAGCAGAGCCTCTCATGTGGTGGGTGCAGTACAAGTTTATTGAATGTGTAAGAATGAATGGATGAGTGAGTGAATAGACACAATCACACCTCTAAGACAGAGCACAGTTTAAAACAGGACTCGACCTTTTCCAAACATTGTTGGGAGAGATTTAAAGGGCATGAAATTCAGCCTCGGTGTTGAATAGATGAGACACTGAAGCCAGAGAGGAGCATCAGAGGATGGAGCCCAGCTCAGTGCCCCTCTCCCCATCCCTGACACCGCCTTGCCCAGAGGGAGAAAAGGCCCATCCTGTCAGGGCGGGGGGTGGGGGGTGTTCCTTAGAGCAGCATCAGTAACAGGTACAGGGAACGTCTGAAGGTGGGCAGAGCCCTCCTGGTGCCCTGGAAAGCACACCTTGTCTTACTTACCTCTGCATCGTCAGCTCATTATTATCTCCTTGGAGGACAAGTTCTTCTAAGGTCACACTTGGTATGTTACCAGATGACCCCCAAGCACTGCCCAGTCCCTGTGGACCTGAAGCCCCATCTGCCCAGACTCTTCTGTGACCTAAACCCCTCCCTTCCCTGGACCGCCCAGCCCCCCTGCCACAGCCTGTCCTGGCCAGCCTGCACCCTGTGGCCTCGCATGAGGACTGCGCCTGCTTGGTGGAGCTCTCATCAGATTAGAGATGCTGAAGGAGGAGGCTGCTACGGCATTAGAGAAACTGCTTCAGGTTCCACAGTTCAAGGCAGGGGGTTGGGACAGAAATCTGGACCACTGGGCTATGCTACCCTGTGGGCCAGGACCTGGTGGTGGGTTCAAGAGGAGCTGGAAGGTTTCTGGAGAGGATGCAGAACAAGGAGTCAGCATTTTAGGAGGAGTAAGGAGAGAGACAGGTGGGAGAAATGTGGGTTTTCCCAGGATATGCTGGGGAAGGGCTCCTGGGGGCCCCAGAGCCACAGCAGCTCCCCTTTCCCTCATCTAGGCACAGAGGGAGGAAAGGAGGCAGGGTTCACAGCTTTTGTGCACCCCTAGGAGAACCACATGCTCGGAGTACTTCTCCTCTCATAAGGTAGCTCTTCTTTCTCTTTGTTATAGAACTGTCTCTTGCCAGCGTGGAGAAGTCTCTATAGTTCTACAAACCGAGTTCTGGCAAAGTCCAGTGATTAGGAAACAGGCTCATGGTGGCGATGTGGGTGTTCAGATCCAGCCACTACCTACTGGCTGTGTGAGCTCAGGCGGGGGCTGTGGTGAGCCCTCCTCCAGTGGTACCCAATTTCATCACCATCATTTCCACTACCACACCCCCTTCCCAACCTCCCTACTCCCAACTAGAGCATCCCAACCAATGCCTGGCCTTGGTCACCCCAGCCCTCTCACTCACTGTCCAGGCCTCAACCTCAGCTGTGTTGACTTTTTCCCAGAGCACAGCGCTCAGAGCTGGTCATTGCCTCCAGGCATGCACGCACCCACCCACACACCCTTGGAACCTTCCCTGGGCTCTAAGCCATAGGCCAGGCCCTAAGCTGGCACTTGAGTCCTCTGCCTGTGAGGTACCTCAATCACTCTTACAGACTTTTTGGGTTCAAGGGGATGGCCCTCCACAAAAGCACGACCAGAAAAGGGGGGAATCAGCAGGAGGGGTCCCCCGTGGTGTTTCAGAAGATTCTCTCACCTGGCTGATATCCAGATGCTTCTCCAAGTCATAGGAGTCGTTGAGCTGCAGGACCTTCCAGAGTGCAGCCCCTTGTTTGCACTGCCTGAGGAGGAATCACGGGTGTAGGAGATGAGACAGAAGGAGGGCAGGTGGGGGCTGGTGACACCCTAATGGGACACTCACTTCAGCCTCTCCTCACACCCCGTTCCCCAGCCCAGGCCTCCCACTCACTGATAGGCCAGGAGGATGCTGATGTTCTTCTTCAGGCCGAGAAGCTGGGACAAGTTCATGGATGAGGGCAAGTTCCCTGGGGTGTCTGCAAACTGGGGATGGGGCACAGAGTAGGGGATGGGCCTGGAGTTGGGGGGTGAGGCCACCCCAGCACAAGGCCTAGTCCCACAGTGCCCTGGCACAGCCCAGACCATACACACCTCTGTGACTCTAGCCCAAACCTGCCTCTAACTCAAATCACCCCTGGACCCTAACTCCTGGCAGGGACATTCCCCATGAATCTCTAGGAGGAGGCCTGCCTGGTCTCTGGCAGAGGATCCAGGCCAGCATCTCGGCTCCCCTGCTGGATGTGATAGGGAACCAGGAACCCCAGTTCCCAGACTCAGCGTTAGATCAAGGGGCTCAGGGCTGGGTGCCACCCCTCAGGGTCCCTGCCTGGGGGCTGGACAGCCTCCCAGAATTGCTGGCTCTTTTCTCTCACCCTTTATTTATTGCTGGTTTTCTGCCCCTTCCCCATCTCCATCATTCCTCTTGTCTCTCTCCCGCTTGCCCCCTTAGGCTCCCACTTCCTTCTAAACCTCTTGCTCTGCCTACATCTGTCTCCATGCTGCTCTGGGTCCCAGAGCAGGGCAGGCCCACCTCGTAGAGCTCCCCGCTCTCCCAGCTCCGGCACACCAGCGTCTGCACATTGCCGCCCACCAGAAAGGTGACGAAGACAAGAAGGATGAGGGGCACGGAGAAGAGGAAGCTGAAGCCCACACCCCTGGGGAAGGACAGGATTGAGATGGGAGGGAAGTGAGAGGTAGCCTTGGACCATACCCTCTGCCCCCATCTCCATCCCAGGGCCAGCATGGTCAGTGAGTCAGCCCCTGGCCACTTTAGGGAAAGGAGCTCAGAGGACTCAGCCTCCAGGGCAGGAGTGAGGACTCAGAACTGCTGACTGTCCCCCCCACCCCCACCCCCCACATAGCCAGTCCCCTGGCAGGCCCTGGTAGCCTAGAGGAGAGGGCCACTCCTTTGCTCAAAGAGCCAGGATGGGAGTTCCCACTGTGGTGCAATGGGATTGGCAGCGTCTTGGGAGTGCTGGGACCCAGGTTCAATCGCTGGCCCAGCACAGTGGGTTAAGGATCCAGCGTTGCTACAGCTGCAGGTCACGCCTGTGGCTTGGATCTGATCCCTGGCCCAGGAGCTCCATATGCCACAGGATGGCCAAAAAAAATAAATAAACAAGGAGCCAGGCGGGTTGGCCTTTGGGCCTAGGGCACATGGAGGTGACCAGCTCCAGAGCTCAGTCTCAACAGGGCCGCCTGACATGGCCAGCCATGACCTCCAGCAGGGGTGGCAGCAACCTGGAGCATCTAAGTAGGATCTGTGCCACTGACCAGGGCTTCTCTGTGACACGGGCATGGTCCCATCCCGGGGTCTAAGGCTTGGAGGGTGAAATGTAGGCTGGATTTCACTCACATGAGCCTTTGGCTGGGCACCCTTTTGGCATGACCAACCTGCATAAGTGAATGAGGCAGCCCCGGCCTTAGAATGGGACTAGTCTGAGAATAGCCAACAGATTCTATCTCTGGTGGCCATGCCCTATGGGTGGTGCTGCAGATGCTGGGTTAAGAAGCATTTTGAGATTGTCTCCAGGCTCATCGATTATTAGAGTTGCCACCGGTTTGGGAAGGGGAAGCACTGCTTATCTGCCCTTCCAGCTCTAGGCCAACCCTTTGATACCAGTGAGGACGCCAAGGCCCAGATGGGTTCTAATTTGCCCAGGGCCACCCAGCAAGTTGGCCCAGAAGCAGAACTAGAGCTCAGCCTCTTGAGTCCCAGGACTGGCTCCTGCAGCTACACTAGGCTCCATCCACAGGCAAGAGAGGAACATGCCAGCCCAGCAGGGAGAAACGCTACCCCTCTCCCAAGCCCTCCTTACACCATGAGGAAACGGGCTCCGGCCTCGCCCTTGGCTTCTGAGTGGCTGGGGTCCTCCCTGGCAGAGAGCCCCCAGATGCCCAGGTTGAGGCCCAGCAGGTTACAGACCACCACAAGCAGGACCATGGAGCACAGCACGCAGCCCACGATCCACCTGCCAAGGAGAAGGTGGGGTGTCACCGAGAGGAAGGTAATGGGCATAGGAGAGGCCAGTGGAGGACCTAGTGGCTGGGTAGGACCATGATCCCCAAGGCTGGGGCTTACGCAGTGTGGGGTGGATGCTTCCTAAGGCCCCACTATTCCTACTGGGTCCCCAGGCTCAGATCCTCAGGGCACACTGCCCAGGTGGGGACACCAAGGTCCAATGAGTCAGGGTCTTGGCTTAAATGGAAGCAGGGACTTAGTACAAGGGGAGTGATGAGGGCTAGAAACTGGGTGGCTGAGAAGCTGAGCTGCCCATCCCACCCCCCTCCCCCCAGGATCCCAGTCACCTGTACTTCTCGTATCTCTGCACCCGCTTCAGGTAGGGGCGGCTGCTCTGCTCCACCTCCTCCAGTGCCCGGCTCCAGCGAGAAGCCGCCTCCCAGCCTGGGAACGCTTCCACCAGGGTCCTCAGCCCTGCAGGCTGCTGGGCCACCACTTTCTTCAGCTCTGCCCAAAGCAGCAGGGGCATATGGGATGGAGAAGACACCCAGGGGCCCAGGGAGGAGATGGATGGACAGGAAGAACATCCGGGACACACAGCGGTGGTCCACTCTCTGTCCAGGCCCAGCCAAGAGGACAGCCTTCACCTTCTCCGTACCACTGCCCCATTCCTCTTGCAACAAGCCTCTTTGGTGGGGGTGGGGTGGGGGCGTCCTGGGCAGCCAGCCAGCCCAGCCCCTCAGGCGGGACCTCACCTGTTACCACATCAGCCATCTGCAAGGCTGCCAGGAGCGGAAGGGCATTGAAGGTGCTGTTCTCCTGCAGGAACCAAATGTAGCTGTGCCTCCTGCTCTCTGCCCAGGAGTCCCAGCTTGGGGACAGGTCCAGAGAAAACGCAACCCCATCTGGTGCTCCCCACCCAGGAAATCAGGAAACAGCTTCCCTTTGCTCTTGGTCAATGCTTTCTTCTCCCCTCCCTTTGGTTTGGCCGGAGCCAACTCCCGCAAACACTGCTCCTTTCTGTCCCTACCCCTTTTGCCTAGACTATTGCAGTAGACTCTCAGCCACTCTGCACACAACTGCCAGGTCTCTTTCCTTAAAGTCCAGCTCCAACCTATTCTTCCAGCCTCAGCTCCCACTTCCTTCCTCCTGGAACCTTCTGCTCTAGTCACCTAGCACAGCTGACTCATTGTTTCCCTGGCATTTTCCAGGCCCTGGGTCACAGGTGCTGACTCATGCTGCACCCTCCCCCACAGCCGGGCTCCACCCAAGAGAGCCTGCCTGCCCTCAGGGGCTCAGCTTGCAAGCCTGTGCCTTGCCATCCCCAGCCCCCAACCCCCCAACCCCTTGAGGGCCCTAACTCTTCCTTCTGAGCTCCAGGCCTGCCTTCCCCATCAGACCGTGTGCACTCAAGGATCAGCGTTGTGAGCCCACAGCCCAGGGCACCACTTGGCAGATAAGGCCCTGACTTGACTCAAGTCTTATGTTCAACTGGGTTCCCACCCCCAAGTGGGTAACTGAGGCCCCTGGCATCTGAGTTCCCAAGTACATGGGGGAGAAGTCAGAGAGACCAGTGCAGGCACTCACCTCTTGGACCATGCTGGAGAAGTTGGCCTCTGGAACACCTTTCAGCCGATGCAGGACATCATCTACTGAGGGCACCTGAAATGGTTTAGGGGGTAGGGGGGTATAATGACAAAGTCCACAGAGAGGCTTGGGAGGGATATAAGGGGGGGCAGAGGCCTCTGAACACTCAGTGTCCTTTTGTGCAAGAGGGGGACTATTATAGCCCCAAAGACCCTGGGTGGCAGTGAGAACTCAAGAAGCTAATCCACATGAGGCTCACAGCACAGCACATGGCCCAGGAAAGCTCTCGCCCAGCTGCCAGGTTGACGGCCATTAACCCTAGGTGCATGGAGAGGGATCAGGAGTCCATTTCAGGAAACACCCAGGACCCAGGCTGCCCAGGATTCCCGGAGCAGCCAGCTTCCAAGGGGCTTCCGCTCTGGGCCAGCACCTGGCTGAAGTCGGCTCCCAGCTCCAGAGCACGGGCTCTGTTCAGGGCCTCTGCGCAGCCCTGGCAGCTGGGCTCCCGCAGCAGGGCCAGGAGACGTTCCCGGTGGCCCCGGACAGCTGGCCCCAGGGTCCGCTGCCCCTCCCGCAGCTCCACGGAGGTGGCGTTCAGGGCTCGGAGGTGGTCCACGGAGACCTGCAGGGCTGAGAGACCCACCTCTGGACTGAGCAGTCTGCACTGCTACCAGTGGCCTCCTCGGAGGCCTTGTGAGAGGCAGAATGTCTTTCCCGCCCCCACCTGAGGGACCAGAGGTCATTAATCTCTGCAGTTAGGGTGGAGACTGCCCCAGGGCACACTAAGCCAGGAGTGGGCAGGGATGCCAGAAGGGACCCTAGGATAAAGCCGTGGGAAAGTCAGGGGTGGGGCCTGCTGAAGGGGCATAAGAAATGCAGGCTGGGTGAGGGAAGGGCTTGTCTCCCCAGAGGCTCTCACCCTGGCCCAGGCTGAGCACTGAGGCCAGCATCTCATACACTGTGCTCTTGAGCTGGGTGTGGATCGTGTTCCCAATGCTCCTGCCGACACCTGGAGAGCACAGGGCAGTCCACAGGGCTGGGCCCCAGAAGCCTAACCCACCCCACCCCCTGCCAGGCTATCCAGCCTCCCCTGGGCTCCCCAGGGTTGTCCTGCAGCAGGGGGCTGCTGCGCTGCTCAGCTGGGCCCGATCCCTGCCTCTGAGAGGGTGTTCCCAGGGGATGAGGGGATGAGAGGGCGTCCCCAAGGCAGGCCTGGGCAGGGACTGCCAGCTGCCAAGACTGCCAGCTGGAACCCTCACCATCCAATTCCTCCAAGACTTGCTCCTGAGGAAGGGAAAACTGCTGTGCCATGGCCTGCAGCTCCTAGGAAAACACAGGGTCACAAGTATGTTCTTTCTCTGTCCCCAGACAGCCCCTCTCCTGTCCCTTCCCCAGCCCTTCCTGACCCAGGACAGCAAGGCATCCATCCGTCCTGAAGATACTGTGGGTACATTTATGGATAACAGCAAACCTCCAGCAGGGGGCAGTCACGTGCATGCTGGAAGGCATACCTTTTTTTTTTTTTTTAGGCTAGGGGTCAAATCAGAGCTATAGCTGCTGGCGTATACCACAGCCACAGCAACACAGGATCCGAATTGCATCTGCAATCTACGCCAGAGCTTACAGCTCCTGGCAATGCCAGACTTTTCGTTACAGCTGAGCTACAATGGGAACTCCACTTTTTTTTTGTTGTTTTTTTTCCTTTTCTTTTTAGGGCTGCACCCGGGGCATATGAAAGCTCCCAGGCTAGAGGTGAAATAGGAGGCACAGAGAGCCCCAGTCACTGGCCTATGCCACAGCCACAGCAATGCCAGATCTAAGCTGCGTCTGCAACCTACACCACAGCTCATGGCAATGCCGGATCCTTAGCCCATTGAGTGAGGCCCAGGATCAATCCTCACGGATACTAGTCAGGTTCTTAACCCACTGAGCCACAATGGGAACTCCTGAAAGGGACACACTTTCTAATTTGCAGGACCCACCCTATTCTGTCTTGCTTAGCCCCTACACCGGAGGATGTGGGGGTAAGGGGTCACTTGGTGCTCACCAGGGGGACATCGGAGACCAGACCCCGGAGGCTAAGCAGAGTCTCAGACACAGCCTCGGCACTGGGGCCCATGTGTTCATGCATGCGCTGGTTGGTCACAAAGGCAATGACCATACCGATCCTGAGGGGATGGAGGAGGAGAAAGGGGCTGGCTGGATGCCCGGGGGGCCCCTTGGGCCTCAGCCCACACCTCCCACCTGACCTGGGCGCCCCTCACAGCAGCACGAGGGTGGTCAGCAGCAGGAAGGCCATGAGGGTGCCTCGCTCACAGGCCATTGCTTTGTGCTCCATCTTCACTCGGCCCCCACAGCGCCGGCGGCAACGGCAGCAACAGAAGCAGAGCCCTACGATGGGCACCACCACGAGGTAGAGGCTGGCGATCACAGCACACACCATGTAGCCTGCCTCATACCGCACCACCTGGGATGAACAGCAAGGCAACCCTCCTGTCCCAGCTCCTGAGATGCCAGCGGGAAACCAGAAGGGAAAGGAGGCACAGGCCCGATGGGGGTAAGGGGCAGGAGGCACATCATACACATCTCCTTGAACTTTGAGAGATGCACAATGCCTATTGCTATTTACTATCTTACAAAGAGGGAACTGAACTCCGAGAGGTGGGGCTCACTGCAAACTCCTCGGCCAGTTAAGGACTGAACTGTGGTGTGAAGTCAGAAGAGGGGAAGGTACCTGAGACCCCACCCTGGGGGTCACCCAGCAAGGTAAGCCTCGCTGAGGAGGCCTTTCCCCTTCTGCCCCATGCACTCACCCTGAGCTCCCTCCCCAGGGAGCAGCGCCAGTGCTCACCTCATCCACGTTCACAGAGGACGGCTTGTTCAGCAGGACCTTTACCAACTCTAGGGAAAGAGTCAAGCTGGATCTGGGGACAGCGGTTGCCCTAGCCCTGTGTCCACCCCCACTGCCAGGTGAGGGTGGGTTCTCCAGAAGCGGTCCTCCCCGGACCACAACACCCTGGGAAGGCTTTGGAGGGTGTGGCTGGCCCACCGCTCCTCCTGGACCTTCCAGGGAAGCCAGCAGCCTGGCTGAGAAGGGACCTTGTCTAGCAGCTCTTTCCCTAAGAAGCTTGGGACAGGCTGGGAGGGGTCCTGCAGCCCCTCCTGGTCCTCCCAATCCCTAGCACCACCAGACCCAGAGAAAATCTCATCCAGCTCTTCCAGCACTTCCCACATAATTTCCTCTACTTTAGGACAGGGAAAGTGAGGCTCTGAGAGGAAAGGGGGTTGCCCAAGGTGACTCAGGGAGGTGATGTCCTGGGTGCCCAGAGCTTCTGGGAGGAAGATTGGGGGGGGGGGGGCGTTGGGGACCCTGCCCTCCAAGTGCCTGCGAAGGGTGAGCGCGCCCTGCGGTGGAGGAGGAATTAGGGTGCAGAGTGGGGACCCAATAGCCACGGAGGCCCGCCCGGGGAAGGGGCACACTCACCGGCCGGGAAGGGGTTGAGCTGCACCACAGAGAGGAAGCGGCGCACGGTGCTGTAGAGGGAGTCCAGGGGCCCCGGCGCGCGGACACGAGGGGCCAGCCACCGGGCCCTGGCCGCCGGGGTAAACGCCAGGCGCTCCACCCGGCCCAGGGCCCCGCAGTCCGCGGCGGCCGCGCCCGCCCCCGGCAGGCTCAGGGCCAGCCCCAGGCCCAGGCCCAGCAGGGGCGCCAGGAGGCCCGGCGCGCGCACCATGGGGTCGGCCGGTGGGCTGCGGGCAGGGCGGGTCCGGGCTCAGGCGGCCGTGAGTGCGGGCAGCGCACGGGGCAGGCCATGCATCCTTCACTAGACTCGGTCCCGCCGCTCTCGAAACCGGCCCGACAGGTTTGGGCTACCTGGGCACCCGCCCGGAGAGCGTCCAGGGCAGGGGCGGAGGCCTGAGCTGGGGGGTGGGGGTGGGGGCAGGGCCTGGTCCGGACCCGCCCCCAGGGGCCCGGGGTGGGAGCCTGGGCACTCTCCCCTGCGCAGATGCTCCTGCGAGGGCGGCCTCTGAAGTAGGTGAGGGAAGCACCTCGGCTCCTCTGGATTATCTAGGATGGCCCACTTTCAACTCTTACACTCTGTGCCCAGACTCAGCAGCCAAACCTAGAGCCTGGGAAAACAGCCATCGGTGAAGCTCTGGCCCAAGCAACCAGGTTCATCTCCCAGCTTCCTCTGTCCCCTCGAGTCATGCCCGGGCCCTCTGCCAGGCCAAACTGGGCCAGAGAGGCCACCAGGCTGTGTCCAGAGCGACTCTCTGAGGGGCCACTCAGATGGGCACTGGCCTTTGCAGGGTGAATCCCAGTAAAGGTGTGTCCTTCCGCCCAGCAATGTCCCATCATCCAGTCATGACAGAACGCTCAAGAATATGCCCAGAGATGTGCCTGCACAGGCCTCTGTTTTGTCGATGGCTGTGAGCCCAGTACCCAGAGGGAACTTATAGTTGAGCAGGTCGTGGGGAAATATTGTTAAATGGATGGATGATGTTCCCATCAGCGTTATTCATGATACAGGACACAGCCGGATGAATCCCTTCACCACCGTGAAGGGATTGGGAAAATGAGCATCTCACAGTGGGCAGTCATTAAAGAAAATGATGTGGAAATGACTCTTTTGACCTGCAAGCTACTCACAGCGCACTAACAAGTCCCAGTAGCTGATTACGAAGTCATACCTGGAATGAAGGCATAAAACCTCTGAGTGGCATCTTTGGCAATTTTTCATTCTCTTCTGCTCATCTGTGCTTCCTAATTTGCGTGCAACAAACATGTGTTCCCTGCTTTCAAAGAAGTATCAGAAATTCCTTGTGAGTTTCCATAGCAGTCCCCACAGGAGCCCTGGAAGGAGAGCTGGGTCTGTCTCTGCGACCCCCAAGCTCAGCCCTGGTTGTCAGGGTGGGTGAGGGGCACAGGGGTTTGAGGCTGCTCGCTGGGGTCCTTGGTAGAGAAGTGACTTAGGTTTGAGTCCCCACCCTTCCCACTGCTGTCCCTGCAGTTTTCTCAGAGCCGGAACGGGGGGCTGGGGGGAGAAGACAAGAATAAGCAGTGGTAGAAGGAAGAGTCCAGTTAATAAGTTAATAACGGGGTGCGGACAGGAAATGTAACCTCATCAAAGGGTGACTCAGAGCTGAGGCTCAGGCTGCAGCAGGGAAGGGGCTGGGGATGCTCCTCAGGTTCCCGGGGTCCAGGGCCAGCACCTCCCCTGGAGCCCCTGACCCCTCTGCCCTGTTACTGTGCCCAATCGCTAAAGGCAGGCTGTTCCCACTGCTCACCCTTCCCTTCTGACTCACCTGAGCTCAGGACCTGCCCTGGGGGCATGCTGGCTTCCTGGAGGCTGCCATCAGGAAGGGCTGGTCTCCCCAGAGCCCCCTGCTCCTCTTCTCTCTCCTCCTCCAAAGTGAGCTGTTGGAAGGAATTACTGCCCTGACCATCACTTTCTTTTTTTCTTTTCTTTTTATGGCTGCACCTACAGCATACAGAAGTGCCCAGGCTAGGGGTCAAATCAGAGCTGCAGTTGCAGACTTATGCCACAGCCACAGCAACGCCCAATCCTGAGCCACTGAGCGGGGCCAGGGATCAAACCCACATCCTCACAGACACTGTATCAGGTTCTCAACCCACTGAGCCACAACAGAAACTCGACTCTCTAGCTTTAGTCCTGCTGCCAGCAGGCTGGAAAGGGCCCTTTCCCAGCTTGCTAGAATCCACCTGTGGTGCAACTAGCAACTGCCATTTAGTCTTCATTGTTTTTTGACCTGGGCATCCCAGTAGCAGGAGAGTGGAGGTCCCAGCTTCCCCGGGAGGATTAGAAACACTTGGAACTTTGGGAAATAAGCAGCCCAGGCCCCCAGGTCCTGCCTCCTCCCTACCCTCTTCTCAGCTATTGTAATCAAGCCAATCAGTTGCTACTCCTATTGTTTTCATGTGTTTCTAATATACTTTGAAGATAAGAGTTCTGCCAAGAAAAAAGTGAGCCATACCAAGCCTCTTTTTTAGCCTAGGGGCAGGAGGGTTGATGAAGATACTGAATCTGCCTATTTGATAGATGGGCAAAGTGAGGCATGGAAGAGGGAACTTTCCCCAGCCAGTGGCCAAGCCAGGAAGGAGTCTTCTTCTGGAGCTGGATCCTGATGGAACAGTCTATCATCAGACTGGCTAATCAGCCCCAGTCTCCTCCCCTCCCCCCAGCCTCACCTGGGAAAGCACATGGGGCTCAGGGGTCAGCCTTGGGTGCTAGAAAGAGAAAGAGATGAAACTGCTGCTAAATAGAATTCCTTGGAGGAGCAGACCACGTGGACCTTGTAGAGGCTGGGCCTCTGGGCAGCAGGAATGCCCCTGCAGTAGCCTCTAGAAGTGTGGGGCTGGCAGGCAGCAGGGCTGGAGGGCTTCTAGAAGTAGAGAGGGGAGTCCAGAGGCATTCTGCCCCCTCCTTTTCTTTTTACCTTTCTGGGCACACCTGCATGCTCCCTCTTCCTCTTGCACCCTCTGGGGTCCATTACAATTCTTTTTTTTTTTTTTTTGGCCACACCCATGGCATATGGGGGTTCCTGGACCAGGGATCAAACCCTTGCCACAGCAGAAACCAGAGCCACAGCAGTGACAATGCTGGATCCTTAACCTGCTGAGCAATGGGAGAACTCCAGGCCTTTAAAATTCTTTGGATGAGCTGGGATAAGCTGGCCCTCATTCCCTTGGGAATACTTCCTGGAGTCACTTTCCTACCCCTGACTCATACATCCTCAGAAGTTTGATGGTTCCCAAACCCCACAGCCCTGAGGTCAGGGAGGGGAGTGTGGAGGTGGAGACCTGGGCAAGGTAGAGGGACTCCGCCCTGATTCAGAAGTTGGGCCCAAGGACACCAGGTGTGGCATTCTGGCTACCTGGTGCCACCCTCCTGGAAACAGAGAGGAGATACCCAGTAGTTCTCACCGAAGCAGCAGATAAGAGGGCTTCTTCCTCTTCCTTCTGGCCTCAATAGTCCACACTGTGCCCCAGGAATGGGTTGTAAATCAGCCCATGGGGACAGATCATCATGGCTAGGGCACAGCATCACCTTCGTTACCACTCTTGAGCTTTACTGTTTTGTTTTGTTTTGTTTTGTTTGTTTTGTTTTTAGGGCTGTGCCTGTGGCATATGGAAGTTCCCAGGCTAGGGGTCAAATCAGAGCTGCAGCTGCTGGCCTATACCACAGCCACAACAACACAGGATCCAAATCATGTCTGTGATCTATACCACAGCTCACGGCAAGTCACTACTCTTTTGTTAGCAAGAATCAGAAATCCACTTAGGCTGCTGAAAGATTTTTAAAGTGAGCATTTATCATAGGGATATGGAGAATTCGAGGAGCCCAGGCATGGGACATGGAGCTGGACCTCAGGTGGTCTGGGGGCTGGAATAGGAAACCCACTGAGTGCCCACTGCTCTGTCTTGGATGGTCTCTGGGTGGAAGCCTCCCCGCCACCACCCGCTGGCCAGGAGCCCACAGAGGCCACGGCACAGAGGGCTGTCCTGCCAGTCTGAGGCTACCTGTTCTCCCAGATCAGCTGGTGTCAGAGCCCATAGCACTGCAGGCCACATCTTGAATCCTAGCAGGAAGAAACTGAGTGCCAAAGTGAGTCAGCATCCCCCAGGCCACCACAGTCCAGTGTGGTGGGAGGTAGGTATGTGGGGATAGTCCACTGAGTAGGAGAATTTTTGCCATGGTGACCCTGAACCATGAAACTATCCCTGACTTCTTGTCCCTCACCCCTGCATCTGCTGCTCCACTGTGTCCTTCCAGTGCCACCTCCTGGGCTTTTCTCCAGAATGGACCATTGATACTGGGGATCAGCCCATGTGACTCCTTGGTTTCAAACCCTCCAGTGGTTCCTGCACCAGCCTCAGGACAGATGTGAAATCTTGGAGTTCCCCTTGTGGCTCAGTGGGTTAAGAACCCTACCTAGTATCCATGAGGATGCAGGTTCAATCCCTGGCCTCGCTCAGTGGGTGAAGGGTCTGGCGTTGCTGCAAGATGAGACTTGGATCTGGTGTGGCTGTGGTTGTGGTGCAGGCCTGCAGCTGCAGCTCTGGTTTGACCCTTAGCCTGGGAACTTCCGTATGCCACAAGCATGGCTGTAAAAGGAAAAAAAAAAGAAGTGCATTCTTTAACTGGTCTCGCCAGGCCCTTGGCCACCCACCAGACCCCCCTCAGTGCACCCTGGCGATTACACCATGCTCTTCCCTCCCTGCGACACCCCCTCTGTCCTCTTCCTGCCAGAGGATTTCCTCCTCTTTACTCTTGTCCCCAACTTTCACCCCACTTCTGCTCATCTCCTAAGACTTGGCTCAGGGGTCCTCACTAAGAGGCTCCCTGGCCCCCTCCCCCAGGCTCCTTCCCTAGCACCTGCTCACGAGTCTATCTCCCTCACGTAGACAAGTTACTTTATTCACTGTCACATCCTCCTCAGCCCCGTGTACAGACCCCAGCACAGATTACTCTCTTTATTTTTTTTTTAATTTTTATTTTTTAGTCTTTTTTTGTCTTTTTAGGGCTACACCTGTGGCCTTATGAAGGTTCCCAGGCTAGGGGTCTAATCAGAGCTACAGCCACCAGCCTACACCAGAGCCACAGCAATGCCGGATCCTGAACCCACTGAGAGAGGCCAGGGATGGAACCTACAACCTCACAATTCCTAGTCGAATTCATTTCTGCTGCACCACGATGGGGACTCCTAGATTATTCTTTTTAAATGTCTCCCTTGACTTGAAGAAAGCAGACCTCAAAACATCTAAAGAGAAGACATTTCCTTCGTAGAACCAGACTCAGGAAACAAGACACAGGCCGGAGATGGGCCGCTGGCACTATTATAGCATCACTTCCAGTGCAGGCTCCTCCCATCATCACAGCAAGTGCAAGGGAAGCTGACAGGTGGTCCCTCTTTGGAGGTGCCGTGCATCCATTTCTTTGTCCTGGATGTTCCTGACAGCACCACTATCCACATCCTCCAGAGCTGTCTTGCCCCCGAGTCTTCTCATGGGCACATTCTGCCCAGGTGCCCAGGAGTTCCATGCCAAAAGTCTTAAACTGCCAGGAAAAAGTGGCTCCACGCTCTGTCCCCTCCAGATAGTTTGGAGAAGACACAGGCTCTGGCAGCAGAGGCTCCTAGTGAGTGGAGGCCTGGAAGAGGGGATTCAGGCCCAAAAGATAAGCCCACCCAACTATTACCAGGGTGACATCACTGTGCTTGACAAATGATAGCTAAAGTCTATGGGGAAGCTCCTGCTGGCCTGTGACCTGCTCTGAATCAGAACCCATCTCCTGCTCAATGCTGACTACACAAAACCAGGAGAGGTATGTGGTCCTGATAACAGGATAAGGAGTTGAAAGAATCTCAGTCCACTGGAATATGGGGTTCAGATCTGCAGCAAGAAATGGAGCCAGGAGAACTGTAATGACCACTTTGCAAACAGATTCCTAGGTTCATCACTTGTTCATGGAAACAAACAAACAAAAAAAAAACCATAATGGACCAGCTGACCACAAGTCCGAACAAGTCAATAATGAGGCCAGATAGCTAAGATGCCTCAGTAATGCTAGCCAGCCCAAGAGGTCAAAGGGCCCCCCCTGTGGAGGCCCAGCACCATTGTCCCGTGCTGCTCAGCCCTGCCCTGGAACTTTAACTCCCTCTCGAGACAGCCACAACCAGGTGAGGAAGGGCTGGAGCACCGAGCCATGAGAGGCCACCTGTGTCCAGGACAGGACCACCCCAAAGGTCAGAAGGAACGACAGGAGAGTCGGGGAAAGGCCCCACTAGCTTCCAGTCTTCCACGCTGGAAGCAGCCCAGAGACCCGCCCTGCCCATCTCCTCCCACCACTGCTCTCCTGCCTTTTCTGCTGCACTGCAGACCCGGCCACTGAGCCCCTTCACAGCTGCTGAGGATGAGGACAGGCACACACAGCCCTCTTGGGGCTCCACAGTAGCAGCAGCCTTTCCCCTTTCCGGGCAGCTGGTGCATTCCCCAGGCTGAGGATGGGGCTGAACAGGTAGACCATAGGCAAGGACCGAGGAACCCCCTGACACCCAAGAGGTCATCCCCGCAGCAGGCCCTTCCGATGTCCAAAGTGGGCCAACCCCCAGTCCCCAGGAGGCAGGATACCATCCCCAGAAGGTAACTGGGCAGTTCCTTTTCTGGGCCTCTTTGAAAGGGCAGGTCTTTCTTCTCTGGGTGACCTATAATGAGAGCTCTGCCCTCACCCCCATTTCATTAGGGAAGGTCAAATCCAAAGTGAGGGGCTCATCATGTGTTTATGCAATGCACAATTACTGCCAGTGGAGACAAGGCACCACAAAATGTGAAGTATGGATATATTCCCCCAGGAGTGTGAGGTCACATAAGTCTGGGCCCCTAAAACATGAGGAAGCCACAAAAACTGCCAGTGGCTTATGAAATCACATACTCTCACCCAAAGAAATGCCAAGTTTGGGAGTTTCTGTTGTGGCTTAGTGGGTTCAGAACCTGACATAGTGACATAGTGTCCATGAGGATGCAGGGTCAATCTCTGGCCTCACTCAGTGGGTTAAGGATCCCAAATTGCTGTGGTTGTGGAACAGGCCTGCAGCTGCAGCTCTGATTCTATCCCTAGCCTGGGGAATTTCCATATGCTGCAGGTATGGCCATAAAAAGAAAAAAATAGTACATAAAATTAAGGTTTTTTAAAAAATGCAGCTTTTGAGGAATAGGAACGATGACAAAACTGTTCATTACCCCTGGAGACCTTCTCTTTCTGATAAGAGGCAATGTCCCAAGGCTTCAATTTGGAGAACTGGTCTTTTCAGGGCTGTGAGGGAGCTATTACGTGAGCAGGAGCCTGGCTACTTGGCCAGTAAGACGTGCAGAGATGAAGGCCATCCACACTGCTGGTGGGAGCATAGGTCTCAACAGATGCCCAAACTGGAAATACCTGCAGGTGCTGGGCTGCAAATATCCAGGGTCGGAGCTCAGGTGTATGTGAGTTGGTGAGCTCCCTAGGGATTCTGATGGGCCAGGTGGTCTGAGAGCCACAGTCATGGGCAGTCCCAGCCCCCATCACAGGAGAGCAGCCCTTATTCTGGAGGGCAAGGGCGCCCCCACATCACACTCTCTGGATGTTTCCTGTGGGGAATGGGGAGGGGGTGTCATGACTCCATTCCGGCCCACAGCCATCTCTTCCCCGCTCCTCCACCCACCAGAGGCAGGTGCTACTGTGCCAGGCTTCAGGGACCAGATCCATACAGGTCTGGGCAGTGGCTGTGAGAAGAGGGGAGAGTGCTGGTCTCAGGGTGTGGGGAGCAGGAAGTAGCCAGGCGGCAGGGGGAGCCTGGGCATCTGAAGAGCCCCAGAAGCACCTTTAGGGGTGCCTCCAGTTATAGAGGAACCCCTGAGGAAGCAAGGAGAGTGGCAGTGATACACTAGAGGGATCTGGGGAGTAATACTATTCCCAGGATGCTTTGAGATGCAGAGACCTCCCTGCCAAGCTCAGGCAGTCTCTGGGGTTCCTTGGGGGGCTGATGAGGCCACAATGGAGCCCTTAGGGATGGGCTGATGTGCTGGTAGGAAAATAAACAAGATCAGGGACCAGATCAGTGGTGTCTCCACCTCGCTCCAGCTGGTTCTTCCAATGCAGAGGACAGGAGGGGGGCTTTGAAATCAAGACGACAGTGGGGCAGTGAGGTCCAAGAGCAGTGGACAGTGGACCAGGAGATAGCGGGACAACAGAGGAGGTTGTGAGGAGAGCAGCACAGTGCACTGGGACTGCAGAGAACATGGGAGTAATTCCTTCCAGAGCAAAGGATGTGGAACAGAGATTCCAGATGCAGAAGACAGCAGAGCAACGAAGGGAAGTGGATGGCAGAGCTGTGCCTTTGCATACAGAGGGCAGTGGGCAATGCCATCGAAATGCAGAGGACACTGCAGCTGTGCCTTCAAAATGCACTGGACAGTGGAGCAGGAACCCTTGAGGAAGCAAGGAGAGTGGCAGTGATGCAAGAGACAGTGGAGCACAGCCCTGGACATACAGAGTGCAGCTCAGCACCTTCCACATAGGGAGGAGAGGGGAGGACACCTCCAGATGCAGAGGATGATGGTGCAGTGACATCTGAAATCGTCAACAAAGGAGAAGTCCCTTCAGAAGACAGTGGGACCCAGCCTTTTCAATGCAGATGACCGAGGAGCATCAGTTTCCAAATAGAGGGGAGATGCAGCAGTGGAACCCCCTTTCCTGACTCGCTGTCAGCCTTGGGCAGAATCTAGCAGCTTCTCTCTGCTCACAGACTCCTAGACCCCCTTAGCCAGCAATGGTGCATCCAATCTTTTCCACATTTGACTTTGTCATCTGTGGTATCTCTCTTGCCTCTTCCACCTCATCTCTCTGACCAACTCTTCTGCATGCCAGCCTGTGATCAGAAGCCACTCCTGGATGTCCCGGACTGGCTTTTTATCTTAAAGCCAGATGATTAGTAACCTTAATTACATCTGCAAAATTCCATCACAGCAGTGCCTAGACTAGTGTTTAATTGAATGACCAAGGGGCAGGAATCTTCAGGGGACATCTTTAGAATTCCACCCATGATAGGTTTCTTTATGGTAAAAGTTCTCCCTGACTTTAATTCACTACTATGAACTATGACGGTCCCAGAAGTGAGTTTTCTACACCAGCTATTTCTTTTAGGATTAGATTCAACTGACTTCATCAGAAAATCCAAAATAACAATGAGACCAAGACAGAAGTGTATTCTCACATTAAATGAGACTGGGGGTTGGCCATCCAGGGCAATAACACCCAGGCTCCTCCTCTCTTTTGGTTAGTCCATCATACTAAGGTGGTTTCTCACCTTATGACTGCTTCATGGAACAAGATGACTGTGGAGGTCCGGTCATCACACTGCATTCCAGGCTGGGGGATGGCTGAGAGGGGCTGATATCCTTCCTGGAATATAAAGCAACGCCCTTTAAAGCAGCCTTCCCCCAAGTCACCCCCTCCCAGACCTTGAATTTACATTTCGTTGATCAGAGCTTTATCGGAAGGCCACACAAAGCTAAAGGGAGGCTGAGAACATGCTCCTTGGGCTAGGTACGTGGAATGAAGCCAAGAGTTCTGTGGCTCAGGAAGAAGACAGTTGTGGACATGGGTAGATCCAGCCTCCATCACTTCCCTGGGTGCCCCAAGCATATCTGACTACAGATGCCTTTGTTTTCAGAGCACAGTTCAGAGAGTGTGTTTTCCTTTAACCTGCAGAATAATGTGTCATGTCTGGCTGCCCTATTTATTTATTTAGTGTCTTTTTTTGTAGGGCTGCACCTGCAGCACTTGGAAGTTCCCAGGCTAGGGGTGGAATTGGAGCTACAGTGTCTGGCCTATGCCACAGCCACAGCAACATCATATCTGAGCTGCACCTGCAACCTACACCACAGCTCATGGCTTAACCCACTGAGCGAGGCCAGGGATTGAACCCGCATCCTCGTGGATACTAGTTGGGTTCATAACCACTGAGCCACAACGGGAACTTCCTGCCTAATACAATTATGTTCTATTCTCCTAGTCCCCATGTAGTGAAAGTGTTTTAAGACCAAATTATATAGTACTGAAAAAAATGTAGGAGTTCCTGGGCGCAGTGGTTAACGAAATCGACTAGGAACCATGAGGTTTCGGGTTCAGTCCCTGCCCTTGCTCAGCGGGTTAATGATCCGGCGTTGCCGTGAGCTGTGGTGTAGGTTGCAGACGCGGCTTGGATCCCGCGTTGCTGTGGCTCTGGCGTAGGCCGGTGGCTACAGCTCCAATTCGACCCCTAGCCTGGGAACCTCCATATGCCGCAGGAGTGGCCCAAGAAATAGCTAAAAAACAAACAAACAAACAAAAAATGTAAACACTCATTCCTAAATTGCATCAAAACAGATTCTGGTGCTTGTCAAATCAAAGCCACATTTTCCTTTTCCCCTTTCATTTGTTTGACTCTGCTGGTACTCAAATGTGGTACAGCACACATGGCCAGTATGACAGCTCTGGGTGTTTGGGAACCGTTCACAGAAACCGCCCACCTTGGCCAGACATGATAATAACCGCTTTGTGATCTGTCACACAACAGGAGGTCCCAAAAGGAACACAGTGCTGCCACCAAAAACTGGGAGAATTCAGGAAGGGCCAAAGGGAGGGAGGAGATACCAGCCCATAATATGTTCTGCCAACCTCCCAGAAAACTTTGCAATGGAATGCAACTTGGCTGAGAGATACTGGCAGCATCGGGAAGGACCCTGAGCTGGACCAAATATGGGCAGCAAGCAAGATGATTGGCCAGAGACAACCTGGAAGGCTAACCCCATTACCATAAAGCCTGAGACCATGAGCCTCATGGCTGAGCAGTTCTCCTGGGTTCCCTCACCCTGCTGCTCTCCACCCAGGCACCCCTTCCCAAAAAAGTCTTTTGCTTTGTCAGCACATGTGTCTCCCCAGACAGTTCATTTCCAAGTGTTACACAAGAGCCCACACTGAGGCCCTGGAAGAGGTCCCTCTTCCAGCAACACAGGCAGAACTCTCAAGGCCCAGGGGAGCAGCAGGTCCTGCACTGGCCTGTCCTGCCAGCTGCACCCCTAGGACTGGACCCCTGAGTGGCGACTTCCACCTGGAGAGTCCCCAGATCCTCCTCTCCTCTCCTGTCCAAGGCAAATGGCTCAACTCCTACCCCACATCATTCCCCTCCACTTCCCTTCAAGGTCACTTCTCTGTTGGAGACCTTGGGGCAAGGGAGGGCTATCTCAGGGACCTGCCCCCACCCCCGGCTCACCTTGCTGCTGGCCACCACCTGGCATCTGGAGAACTGGCCCTTTTTCTTCATCCCTGACTCACCACTAAATACTTATATAAGGATCTCTGAGTAATGGCTGTGGGGTAAGGAAGGCGACTGCCGCAGAGGGAAAAAAAAACTTCAAATTGAAATGTCAGTCATCACGTTCCTAGCAGCCTGCTCGACTCTTGCCAGGGAACTTTCTCCCCATCCTCAGGCCCTTCCCCCCATGTCGTCTTAAATCTCCCTCCTGTCTCAGATCCTGGTATCAAAAACCCCAAATTGTAACCGGTGCTATATTGTCCAGGGATTCTGTTCAAGATGGGACTTGCACACCTTAAGTGTACACAGCAGGTGACACTTACAGGACATGTCACACTCAGAAAGGACAGCTCTGGACTCTGGCCTCTTACTTCAGACTCATTCACCTCTAAGGACCTGAATTTCCTCAAATGCAAAAGGAAGGTTTGGTCTTGCTGACTGCTAAGGTTGCCCCCCTCATTCCCACAAAGCGACAGCTGATTTCCAGCAACTGCAGCAGGAGGAGTTCTGGTTCAAACAGCATCATTCCCATGCATGAGGCAGGCCTGGGATGTCTGCTTCCAGGGCTGAGGGAGACAGAGCCAGGGTCCTCCTGGCCCAGAGGGAGGGAGGGGAAAAACCCAAGAGATGAGAACGTCAGGGCTTTGATGGAGGGGCCATTGGGGTGTATGCTGATCCCCCATGGGGTGACACAGGGGACAGACAACCACTTGAGTTCGGCCAGGCCAGGAGCACACTTTGGAGGTGATGACTCTGTGCCCCAAAGCATACTGGGTCCTTTAAAAAGAGGCGTGACAAAAGGGGAGTCAGGTGTCAACAGAATGGAGCCAGGAGGGGAAGACCTAAGGGAACAGGCTGGCTCTGGGCGAGATCAAGGATGGGCAGAACGTCTGGAGGTGGACACACATGTCAGAGTCAGTGTGTGGCGATGCAGTGGCAAAGCGGCGCTGGACAGAAGCTTGGTATCAGGGGTGGCAGCAGGCTCAGCGCAGCACAACTAGGTCTGCAGGTGGGGCCCAGGGATGCAGAGTCCAAGGTGTTGGGCAGGTGGAGGCAAGTCGCAGCAGGCAGCTAGGGGCAGGAAAGCGGCCCAGGGGCAGGGAGAAAGGAGGCCTTGGGAGCCCTCCAGGGTCAAAACTCAGACCCAGGTCCCACCAAAGCCAAGTTCTCACAAGAAGCCTCAGGCCAAACGTGGCTCCTCTTGGGTGGATATTGGGCATCAGGAGCATCTGGAACCTTTCAGAGGGAAATGGCCTTCGCTTCGGGTCAGGGAAGTGGGCACAGTAGGAATCCCTTTGGGTTCTCTGACAGATGAAAATCTTTGAGACTCAGCAGCACCTGCCACACTGTGGAGCCCCTATCCAGGCGACGGACTACCTTGTGCCGGAGAGTGGCCCACGGGCAACCCCATCTGATTACTAGACTCCCCCACATGAAATACTTCAGGGCTCTTGGCTCCCTAATAACATTCTGTCCACAGAATTGGCCAGATGCTGTGGCAAAGACAGTGTCCAGGCTGACAAGCCCTGTTTCAGCCTCCTCCCTGTAGCTGGGCTAAGGCTCTGTGATTGGCCAATCCCGGAAAACGGGCTGTTAGCAGAAGTAGAGGGTGTTGCTTTTCGGCTAAGCCCAGCATGGCAAGGATGAGGTCCCAGACCCTCTCCCTCCATGGGGTGCCCTGAAGCTGCACGTGGAGATGTGGATGTTACAGGATGGTAACACCTCCATCTGCCTGGATCCCAGGGCCTTGGCAGAACTGCCAGACCCAACACCCTCCCCCCCACCTCTGCCTCGGTCCGCATACTCCAGCCTCAGCCACTAGAGTGAAAAATAAATCCTTCTTGGATTAGGCGCTGAGTTCTGGAGCTAATCTGTTACTGAAGCATAACCTAGACTATCCTAACTACAGCCCCCGCCCCCCCCCCCCCCCACATAGACCAGGCACAATCCTGGCATCTTCATGTGCTGGTCAACTATTATCTCCAGAGATACCTGCCACACCCCTCCATCCCCAGACACAGCCACAACGAAGTCTCTCTGTCCCCAGCCGGCCAGGGTTTTGTGCCTGTTTCTCTGCCATTGAACTGGCTACATCCCCACCCAAGTGCCCTCCTGTAGTTCTCAGAGGCTTATCCTCCAATGGCACCACCCAGCAGGGCTGAGGCCGGAGTACCTCTCTCCAGGGCCACACCTCCCCTCTGAGGGTGTCATTGTTTCTGTTCCTCTCTCCACTTGAGTTTCTGAGAAATGAGTCTACATCGCTGGAGTACTCAGAGCAGGCTCACCAGGATGCTGGGCTGGGGTTCCGTGTGAAGGCCTTGCTTGGGGCAGAACCATCCAAGGGTGTGTTTCCAGGCAAGGGGTCTCAGGGCTCCCTGTGGGCATAGCCAGAATGTACCTCAATCAAAGCCATAGGGCACTCCCTCCTCCCAGCTGATAAGCCAGGATCAGAGCCATCTCCCCACTGCAGCTTGTGCTCTGCTCCTCCACCATGAGGCCTCTGGTCATTTCTATGGCAACAACTTTACAGACCTGACTCCATGGGAGGCTAGGCAATGAGCCATGTGCCCGCTGTTGGTCCCATGGGGCTGCAAGAGCACAAAGCAACAACAGGCTTGGGTGCCCCAACTGAGCAGATACGTGTATTGAAAAGGAAGAAATTATTTTAAATGTGTGCGTGTGTATATAAAAAGCTAAAACGAAGAGCTAGAATTTGAAGTCCTTAAAAGAAACCCTGGAGGAAGGTGTGCTTCTAAAATCTAAAACCAGGAGTTCCCACTGTGGCTCAGCGGGTTAAGAACCCGACTAATATCCACAAGGATGTGGGTTCGATCCTTGCTCAGTGGGTTAAGGATCCAGTGTTGCCATGAGCTGTAGTGTAGGTTGCAGATGTGGCTCTGATCCCACATTCCTATGGTTGTGGTGTAGGCCATAGTTCTGATTCAACCCCTAGTCTAGGAACTTCTGCTGCAGATATGCCTTCACCCCTCAAAAAAAAAAAAAGGAAAGAAAGAAAAGAAAATTTAAAACCATAAGACCTGAATGTAACTTCAAGTCATCCCGAAAGAAAGTACATCTTTCAAAAACAAAGAGTCCAACAGAGGACAAGACACCTCACATAGTGAGGCAAAGTAGAATTAGAGAGCTAAAAGTAATTTCAGGTGCATTATGCCAAGAATTCATAAGGCCTTTCAGTCCACAAGCCTTTGTTGAGGACCCACTGAGGACCCTGGGGGCACAGGTGGTTGGAGAAATATGTCTGCAACTTTGTACCTAAATTAGTAGGAGACATGGAAGGGATCAGGTTAGAGACGTGCTCAGTAATGACAAGAAAACAGAATCATTGCCCTGTTGTTGTTTCTCCATAGGCAAGGCTTCTGAAGAAACCCATCACCTTATTCCTCTTCGAAGCAGACAGGCTAGAAGTCCTGGATTAAATGAGGGCTAGTCCACCGATGTGCTAAGAATGACAAGCACTGAACAGGTGAGGCCACCCCAGAATTTTGAAGGGATGAAAAGCAAAGTCCTGTCTCGGGAACGTCAGCCAAACCCTGTCTCAGTGACAAGACCAGGAGAATCCCAGGTCCAGTCGCCTTGAGCTTGATGGTGACCCTGGAGCCTGACCACTAGGGTCTTACCCAGCTCTCCTGAGCTCACCAGCCCTGGGACATCACAAAACCCCTTTTCATCTGCTTCTTCACCAGAAACTTTGGTTTAGGAATAGTCCCTACCTCTGAAAGCAGAAGTGATGTAATGTAGATTCAGCACTTACCCAGTTCCTGCCGTGTGGCAAACGCTCAACAAATGTTAGCAATTATCAGTATAATGAGCCTGGGGCTCATGAAAATCGCCGGGCATGGCTCTGTGAAGGTAAATCATTTCCTAAACTCCTCCACAGGCTGGAAAAAGACAAGAGTTGTTTTCAGCTGAGGTCAGTGAATCAAATAGGTAATCAAGATGAGTAATATTATCACCCCAAAGTGGACATGATGACAAAATGAAACTAGTCCTTAGGGGCTCCAGAGAGCGCAGGTATCTCTGTGGTCTGACCCTACTGTTGTCCCCTGGCTGACTGGTGCAACACTGCCACCTGGTAAAGCCAAAGGGAACTACAGGGAAGTTCTTAAAAGGACAATAAACCCCTTAAAAGGCCAAAAACCACAGCCAGGACAGCAGCACCTGGGAGATCTGCAGAGATCTCCTTTTTCCCCTTTCAACTAATCTTAAATCAATGAGATCTACTTAGCTAACTCTGAGTCTTTGCCAGTCAGTTAACATTTCCTTTCCTTTTTCTTTCTTTTAAAACTTGGAGACATGAATTATACACACGCACTCACATACATTCATACATACTTTAGAAAAATGCTGCACACGCTGCATACATAAATCTTAACTGCACACTTGGGGCAAATGGATATGCACTTGTGGAATCTATACCCAATCATGACAAGGAGGAATATTTGCATCACCCTAGAAAGTTCCCTGTGCCCCTTCCCAGGCAGAGTTCCCCCAAGAAGCAGTGATCCTTCTACTTTCCATCACTATAGGCCAGTTTTGTCCTTTCTAGAGTTTCATGTAAACGGAATGGTATAGCATGTACTATATGTTCTGACTTCTTTCACTCATGTTTTCAAAATCCATCCAGACCCAGTAGCTCATTCTATTGTTAAACAGTGGTCCATTGTGTGAAGATGCTGAAATTTATTTTTCTATTATACTGCTAGTGGACATTTGGGCTGTTTCCAGTTTGGGCTACTAAGAATAGCACTACTAGGAACAATCTCACTTAAGTGTTTGTGTGAACAAATGTTTTCATTTCTCTTAGGTAAATATTCAGGAATCAGATTTCTGGGCCAATGGGTAGGTAGGTATATGTTTAACTTTATAAGAAACTTCTAAACTATTTTCTAAAGTGATGGTAGCACTTTTACCTCCCCGCCAGTAGCATATGAGTTTTCTTTCTAAAATTTGGAGAAGTCCAATTCTACATGAACAGCGTAAGAAGGAAATAAGCATTCACATAAGCTATTATGTCAGCGATGTTCCTTCTAAAACTTCTCACACAAATGAAAACGCTGGACTGAAACATCATATGTCTACTCACAAAAATGTAAGAGCTACCTTTGGATATTAAAAAAAAATTATTTCTCATTAAAAGGAACCAAGGATCCTTAGAGAATGGCTGATTCCAAATTTGGTACAAGGAAGGAAAAAAGTAAGCCTGGAACTTCCTTCCATGTCAGACAGTAAGGACAGAGCGGCCAACACTAAGGGTTCCCACTTTCCACACTTTAACATAACAGATCGATGGGAGATAGTATTCCCAATATAGACCTCTAACAACTTGTATCAAGAATATATACAAAGAATTTCCACAAATGAATAAGAAAGACAGAATCTTTTTTTTTCATTTTTTCATTTCTTTTTATTTATTTATTTGTTTATTTATTTTGTCTTTTTGCTGTTTCTTTGGGCCGCTCCTGCGGCATATGGAGGTTCCCAGGCTAGGGGTCCAATCGGAGCTGTAGCCACCAGCCTACGCCAGAGCCACAGCAACGCGGGATCCGAGCCGCGTCTGCAACCTACACCACAGGCTCACGGCAACGCCAGATCGTTAACCCACTGAACAAGGCCAGGGACTGAACCCGCAACCTCATGGTTCCTAGTCGGATTCGTTAACCACTGCACCACGACGGGAACTCCAGAATCTTTTTTAACGGACCAAATATCTGAATAGTTATAACAGGGAAGAAATTTTGTATTCTAGTACAAATTAATCACTAAAGGAGTGTCGCCTATAAGCTTAAATTATATATAATGGCGCATTTCTGAGAAACCTGCCTCCCAAGTAGTAAGCATTAACCAAAAACACTGTTGTTTAGCTCAGGAACATCCTGACGAGGCCCACCTGTGAATGGCTGCAGGAAGGAAGAAATGAACACATCCCCTCTTGAGTCTGGCTGGAACCAGGACTTCCCTTTAAGTATAAAAGAAGCATGAATTCTAACTTGGGGAGGATGGTTCTTTGGGACACCAGTCTAGCATCTTCTCAGGCTTTCCAAACAGTTGCTATTTTTTGCCCCAACAACTTGTCACTTGATTTACTGGTTTGTTGTGTGGCAAGCATTATGAGCTTGAACTCATAGTCACCTTATAAAAAAAAAAAAAGATATCCAAATGTCCAATTAGCATTTGAAAAAGTGTTCAGTACCATTAGCTATCAGAAAAGTGGAAATTAAAAGCGCCATGAGACACCACAACACATGAGTCAGATGGTTAAAATTTTGAAGACTGAAATTATAGAGTGTTGACAAACTGGAACGCTCATGCTTTGCTGATAGAGGTATTGTAAAGTGGTAAAAAAATCACTTGAAAACCATTTGACATTATCTTTTAAAGCTAAACATATGTCTTCTCCAGGAATTCTACTCCTAGGTATATCCTCAAGAGAAAAGCATAAGCCTATCAGCAATGTTCATAGCAGTTATATTCATAATAGTCCCAAACGGGAAACAATTCAAATACCATCAACAGTAGAATAGACTGTAGTGTATCCATACAGAGGAATACTATATAATTAGTGGAAAAGAACAAATTACTGATATGTGCAAGATGGGTGAATCACACAAAATGCTGAGTGAGAAAGCCAGATATAAAAGACTATGTACTCCGATTTTATTTCAATGATGATTTAAAACAGGTTACACTAGGAGTTCCTGTCGTGGCTCAGATATCGGGAAATGAATCTGACTAGTATCCATGAGGATATGGGTTTGAGCCCTGGCCTCACTCAGTGGGTTGGGGATCCCTCGATGTTGTGAGCTGTGGTGTAGGTTGGCAGATGCGGCTGGGATCCCTCATTGCTCTGGCTGTGGTGTAGCCTGGAGGCTACAGCTCTGATTCAACCCCTAACCTGGGAACTTCCATATGCCATGAGTCCTGCCCTAAAAAGCAAACCAAACCAAACCAAACCAAAAACAGGTAAAACTAGTTGAGATGTCAAGATAGAAATCCAAACAGTGATTACCTGGGGATGGGGGTGGGGCAAGGAGGTGAGAGATTGGGAAGATGAAGTAGGATGGGGTGGACTGACTGATTGACTGGAGTGGGGAAGCGGCACCTTCAGGAATAATGGAAGTCTTCTCTATCTGGACCTAAAGCTGGTTGGAGGTTATAGGGGTGGATGCGGATGTAAAAATTCACCCAGCTGTATACTGAAGATTTATACACATTAGGAACACTAAACCTCAATTACGATAATTTTTTAAATCCGCAATTCACAGTGATACTGAAAAAAAATGGGTGGGATGTAAGAACGGGTTTTTGTTTGTTTGTTTTCAATAGCTACTAAATGTAGATGTAACAGAGTTGGAAAAACACCACTTTGGAAGAAATAATGTAGTACTTGACTCCAGCAAGGCTCTTCAATGGAGTCTAAAAACACTGTGTGAAAGTTTGTTGGGAGATATTCCTAGATGGACTTAGTACGTCCAAAAGGAGAGATTGTTAATTAGACTGAGCAAATCTGGACATGTGAACAAAGTAATAAAACTTAGCTTCAGGAATAATAGGACAAATCGTCATCCTGAGTCTCTTAATGTGGGTTACATAACAGCTCTGTGGATTTCTTGCCAAAAATACCTAGTCTGGATCTAATCATGAGAAAATAATCAGAAAATACAGATTTTGGGGCATTCTACAAAACAACTGGCCTGGACTCCTCAAAATGTTAATGTCACAAAAGGCAGAAAGAGGTTGAAAGACCATTCTAGACTGAAGCAGACTACAGAGGCATGACCTTGACTGGCAACAGACGGCAGAGCTGTAAATGACATCGGGATGACTGGGTAAATTAAAACTGATTATACCTTAGACATTTTATGACATAAATGTTAGCATTCCTGGGTTGAATAATGGTACTGTGGTTATGCTGGAGACTAAACTTGCTCCTAAAAGATACACACTGACACATATTCTCATAAAATACATGACATCAGGGTCACAATGCTGGCAATTGAGTTTCAAATAGATCAGCAAAGGGAAAACATACATAGACACAAATTAAGCAAATGTGGTAGGAGAAAAATAAAAAGGAAAAGGAAGAAAGGAGGCAAGAAGCAAAAAACAGGTAAAAACTAGTTGAGATGTCGAGAAAGGAAAGAAGAAAACAGGGAAGGAAGGAAAGAGGGAAAGAGGAGCGGAAGCTTCCTTTCTGCTTTTATCAATTATTGTGGCAGCAATTGTTTCATTGTAAAAATCAGTTAGGTTAATAAAAATCACGCATTTCTAAGGATGAAAGAAACCAGAAATTTCCTGCCTTGCACTCCAGTCCTAACAAATCTGAAACTTTGAGATTCAAGAGCCACTAGGAGCAGGGTGGTGATTTAGACCTTGGATACTACATATGATTGAGACCCTTCAGGAAAAAGAGGTGGAAATTAAATCCAACCCCACAAAACTGGAATCCACAGGGATACTTTTTTTGTTGTTGTTGTTTTTTTGCCTTTTCAAGGGCTGCTCCCACGGCATATGGAGGTTCCCAGGCTAGGGGTTGAATCGGAGCTGTAGCCACCGGCCTATGCCAGAGCCACAGCAACTCGGGATCCGAGCCGTGTCTGTGACCCACACCACAGCTCATGGCAACGCCAGATCCTTAACCCACTGAGCAAGGCCAGGGATCAAACCCCCAACCTCATGGTTCCTAGTCAGATTCGTTAACCACTGCGCCACAACGGGAACTCCACAGGGATACTATTTGTCTAAGCACCCCCATACTTAGGGGTGGAAGTTGGGGCTGGGGTGATTTTCCCCTAGTAAATCATTATCACAGCCTTGTCCCCAGGAGGATTTGACATTGAGGTAATGTTTCCTGTGATGCCTATGAAATCTCAGTCCAAACCACGAATTTATACGCGTCTTCTCTGGAGAAACATCACGCGACACAGCTCTTTGAAAATTCCCCCTTGTTAAGATCAGTATGATTGAAGCTCACAACTCATGCTTATGAAATCATGAGAAACAAAGCCAGGTTGAAAGTAGAACAACATCTTTAGAGTGTTGAGAGAAAAATAACAGTCAGCCTAGGACTCTACACCCAGTGAAATTATACATCAAGAACAGGGGCAAAAATAAAGATATCAACTAACAGAAACTGACAATTTACTGTCAACAGATCCTCACCAAAGTAATTTCTAAAATATGTCCATCGTGGCTCAGTGGAAACGAATCTGACTAGGAACCATGAGGTTGCAGGTTCGATCACTGGCCTCGCTCAGTGGGTTAAAGATCCAGCGTTGCCATGAGCTGTGGTGTAGTTCGCAGACATGGCTCAGATCTGGCATTGCTGTGGCTGTGGCGTAGGCTGACAGCTGTAGCTGGGATTGGACCCCTAGCCTGGGAACTTCCCTATGCTGCAGGTGTGGCCCTAAAAAGCAAAAAATAAATAAATAAATAAATAAATAAATAAATAAATAAAATAAAATATGTCCTGGGAGTTCCCATTGTGGCACAGCGGAGATGAATCCAACTAGTATCCATGAGGATGTGGGTTTGATCCCTGGCCTCGCTCAGTGGGTCGGGGATCTGGTGTTGCCGTGAGCTGCGACGTAGGTCACAGATGAGGCTCAGATCCTGCGTTGCTGTGGCTGTGGTGTAGGCTGGCAGCTGTAGCTCAGATTTGCCCCCGAGCCTGGGAACTTCCCTATGCTGCAGGTGTGGTCCTAAAAAGCAAATAAATAAATTTTAAAAATACGTACTTCAGGCAGAAAGATGATTCCAGAAGGAAAGTCTTCTGAAATGTAAGAATGAGTAGAGATCAACTTGTGGGCAAATCTAAATGAACATGGACAATGTCAGTACTTGTAAAACTAATATTTAAGATGGGAGGGGGAGTGTGGTACATTGATTGCAAAGGCTGACCCAATTCTTCACCTTTCCATGTCCACATTTGTCATGTGACTTTATAGCTCCTTCAATACAGAGGCGGAATCTATTTCCCTACCTCTTGATTCCAGCCTGGCTTTCTGGCTTGCTTTGGCCCTGACAATTATGGCATGCTAATTTCCAGCTGAGGCTTCAAACAGGGTCTTGCTTGTCTCCACTCTTGGACCTGCCACCAGGGGGCATGCCTGAGCTAGGATGCTGGAAGGGCAGGACAGAGGGCAACAGCACTCCAGTCAAGGCCATCCTCAGTCAGCCAGCCACAGCCGACCCATCACCTGGCTGTAAACACATGACAGCCCAGCTGAGATCAGTTCTGCAGCACCATCCAGCTGACCTATAGATTCATGAAGAATAACACAGTTACTCTTTTAAACTAAATTTTAGAATGGTTTGCTAAGCAGCAATAACTGACACAGGAGTGGTTAAAAGTGAAGCATTCTAAGGTCCCCAGAGTTCCCTGGTGGCCTAGCAGTTAAGGATTTGGCATTGTCACTGCTGTGACTAGGGTTCAGTTCCTGGGCTGGGAATTTCTGCATGTCAAGGGCATGGCCAAAAAATAAAAAATAAATTTTTTTTAAAAAAAGCATTCAAGTCCTTAATATCTTTGTAGGAATGATGATGAAATTGATTAACTTTAGAGTTTTGGTTACTCTAAACATGCTTTAAGCTAACTTAGCTTGTTAAACAATAACCATTAAAAAGAATAGAAACAGAGTATATGTGTTTCAAACTCATCAAGTAAAAGAGAAATTTAATAAAATTTATTCATCAAATCCTAAAGAAAACAAGAAAGAAGGGGAGAAAGGCAGAAAAAAGAAACTATAAAACTAAATGGTAAACATATATTAGTGTGAAGGCCAATTTTAAACCATTTGACAGAGAGAGCCAGGGGATGCCCAAATAGCTGGTTAAACATGGTTCCCGGGTTTGAAACATCTGTGTGAAAATGTTTCCAGAAGAGATTAGCATTTGATTTGGTGAGCGTCCATGACAATGGATCTGACAATAGAGATAGACAAAATATCTGCCTCAGATACTCTTATCAACCATTTATAAAAAGCAAGGAGCTGGAACATTTTTAGAAAACTAACTGTTGTGTAAGTGTCTGACATCAAGCTTTTGGTTGCCAAGGCATCCATTTCAAAGATGCTCATCTTGAATAAACGTGTTGCTATTCCACACAGCTACTAGCAAAACACCTAGGAAAGAAACCTGACCTCCCCACCCATATGCTCCCCTTTTAGAAGGCCCTGGGCCACCTACGTAACTGACCCTGCTTTTCCCTTTCCCTGCACTAATTCCTGCTCTCATGTTAAAAATGATCTACTTATGTATTTATTTTGATTTATTTATTTTGGCTGAGCCCGTGGCATTTGGATGTCCCCAGGCCAGGAGCTGAACCTCACCACAGCCATAACCAGAGGCACAGCAGTGACAATGCTGGATCCTTAACTGCTGACCCACCAGGGAACTCCCTGCTCCCATGTTTTACATTTGCTAATAAAGAGTGATCCTGTGAAACCCTAGGACCCACTCTCAGATCCCAATAAAGGGAGAGACTCAGGTCCACACTCTTCGTCTCTCCACCTCTGACTTTGCTTTGTGGCCCTTGGGCCTCCACAACCAGTGAGTAATAAATATTTTTTTTCCTTTTTTTTGCAATTTTTTTTCTTTTTCTTTTTTGTCTTTTTAGGACCACACCTGAGGACATGGAAGTTCCTAGGCTAGGCATTGAATCATAGCTGCAGATGCCAGTCTAAACTACAGCCACAGCTACATCAGATCTGAGATGTATCTGAGACCTATGGACTTATGCCTTAGCTTGTGGCAATGCCAGATCCTTAACCCACTGAGCGAGGCCAGGGATCAAATTTGCATCCTCATGGATACCAGTCAGGTTCTTAACCCATTGAGCCACATCTGGAACTTCAAATCTTTTTTTTTTTTTCTTTTGGCTGTGCCAGCAGCATACAGAAGTTCCCAGGCCACAGATCAAACCTGAGCCATAGCAGTAACAATGGCCAAAGCCTTAACTGCTAGGGTCTCAAGGCACTCCTAACAAATCTTTTTAAAAGAGTTCTTTGATGGGTGTTGCTGAGGTGCATCTTGCAGTTATAATAAGAAACACAAGGGCTGGTCCAGCCACAACACTGGCTCCAGGCTCACCACGAGTAGTTTGTGCCCAGGTGAGTTCTTCAGGCATTCCTAGCCCATAGCATCACTACAAGCTGAGCCTGACACAGAACACAAATGAATAGAATAAGGTTGGCTGGTTGTTCCCAATGTTGTTGGACAAGATAGTCAAAGAAAAGGATAAACTCAGAGGTTTAAATTCCCTTCTCAATAAGAACATTCTCTGCAATAAGTCACATTTCAGGCCAGAAAACAAGTCTTAAAAATTTTAAGATTGAAATCACACTGTCTCTTCTGACCCCAGTGGAATGAAATTAGAAATTAATAACGAAAGAGTAAAATGGAAAATTCACACTTATGTGGAAATTAATACACTCTTGAACAACAAATGCGTCAAAGAAGAAATCACAAGGAACTTATAAAATATCTTGAGACAAATGAAAATGAAAACACAACATACTAAAACTTAAGGTTTGCAGCAAAAGCAGCACTAGCAGGGAAATTTAGAGTAGTAGATGCCTATGCTAAAAAAGATCTTGAATCAAAATCCTAACTTCACACTTCAAGGATATAGAATAAGAAAAACAAGCTAAGACCAAAGCAGATGGAAAATAATAAAGATTAGAGCAGAAATAAATGATAAAAAGAATAGATAAACAATAGGAAACAAAATCAATGAAACTATGTTATTTTTTTTCCCAAAAAGTCAAGGAGGAGTTCCCTGGTGGCCTAGTAGGTGAGGATTCAGTGTTGTCACTGCTATGGCATGGGTTTGATCCCTGGCCTGGGAACTTCTCCATGCTGCCAGTTCAACCAAAAAAAATAATTAAATAAAAAGGTCAATGAAATTGAAAGGAAAAAGGGGGCAGGAAAAAACTATACTATAAAGACACACAATTATGGTGGTGGTTAAACATTTGCCAAACTCATTGGACACTTGATATGGGTGAATTTATAAAACATTCAATTTAAATCCAATAAAGTTGATTTTATAAAACACCAAAAGCCTATTTTTTAAAAGGAGTTATTGACAAACTTCTGGAAACACAAACAAGAGCAAAGGAGAAGGTAAAAATAAGCAATTCCAGGAATGAGAAAGAGGACATAACTACAGATAAAATAGGGATTTTAAAGAAAATGAAAATATTTGAACTTGGTGGCAAAAAAAAAATTTTATAAAAGCCTAACTTTAAAAAATTTAAGAAAAATAGAAAATCTGAATGGCCCCTAAAACCAATCAAATCACACACTATAAAACAATAATCCCCATTTACCAAGTGAATGTAACTAAACAGTCAAGGAGAACAAACTCTTTCAGGGGTGGGAAAAATCATTAAACTGGGTAAATCCCAGGAATGAAAATATTCTTTTAACACTAGAAGATTTAGCGGTTCCTGTTGTGGCTCAGTGATAAGGAACCCAACCAGTAACCACGAGGATGCAGGTTCAATCCCTGGGCTCTCTCAGTGGGTTAAGGACCTGGTGTTGTCGTGAGCTGCGGCGTGTAGGTTGCAGAAGTGGCTCAGATCCTGTGTTGCTGTGGCCGTGGCATAGGCCAGCAGCTGAAGCTCTGACTCAACCTCTAGCCTGGGAACTTCCATATGCCACGCATGTGGCCCTATAATGCAAAAAAAAAGATTTATCAATGTAGCATATTAACAGATTAAACCATATGATCATCTCAAAAGATGCATATTTTACTACTTTTCATTTTTTAAGACTTTATTTTTTAAAATGAGATAAAAGATACATTCCATTATATTCATTATCATTTTCATTTTCATTGGGCTACACCATCATATGGCATATATGATAGAGACGTCACGTACAATAGCTATATCAATACCTAGTTATACAGCATTTGATAGCTTACAAATCACTCTGCATCCATTCTCTACCTAAAATAGCCACTCTCAAGTAGGTACTACCTTTTAAAACATACAGAAATGAGAGTTCTTGTTATGGCCCAGTGGGCTAAGGATCCGGCATTGCTGCAGCTGTGGTGCAAGTCACAGCTCTGGCTCAGATTTGATCCCTAGCCCAGGAACTTCCATATGCCAAGGGTGTGGCCAAAAAAGAAGAAAAGAAAAGAAGAGAAAAGAGAAGAAAAGAAAAATATATATAAATGAGAAAAGAGATTTAAATGGATGAAGTGATTTGTCCCAAGTCCCAGGTATTGTCCTTCTGTTGTTTTTCTGTTATATCCTATGCAATCCACATATAGATAATACAAACTAGGAAAAACCCCGAAATTCTGAACCTAACTCTCCAGTGGTTCTCACATGCTCTTGGAACAAATGTTTAACTCCATAGTTTATTTCTTTCTCTCTTTTTGTCTTTTTTTTTTTTTTTTTTTTTTTTTAGGGCTGCACCTGTGGCACATGGAGGTTCCCTAGCTAGGAGTCAAATCAGAGCTGTAGCCACTGGCCTATGCCACAGCCACAGCAATGCGGGATCCAAGCCTTGTCTGCAACCTATACCACAACTCATGGCAACGCTGGATCCTTAACTCACTGAGATAGGCCAGGGATCAAACCCAAATCCTCATGGATACTAGTCAGATTTGTTTCCACTGAGCCACTATGGAAAGTCCCGTTTATTTTCTTAGTCATATCTAGCCTTCCTTCTCAAATCTGTAGTCTACAATTTAATACTGGTGTTTTCTCAACTTAAAAACTATAGCTCCTTCAAAGCCAGATAATGCTAGAGGCCTAACAGTTTCTACCTTCCAACTTGGGAACAAGTAAGCATTCCTCTTGGTCCTTACTTGGGTACAAACGCCCTGTTCATGCCACAAACCTCTGACACAACTTGACCTGCCATTTCAGTGTCAGATGGGAGGATGTCAGGAGAAAGAGGGAGTTGTGACTTTCCTTGTTTCTCCAAGTACAGCTAAAAACCCTGGACATGCTACAGAAAACAACATAAGAAGATTCTGAAAGCTGGAGAGAGTACAGACTGGCTGGGGACCTGGGGCCTGAGGAAGAAGAGAGCACTCTTTGGGTTTTCCTTCTGCCTCACTGCTCTGAAAAAGTGGGCAATCCAGAAACACCCACACAAACAAAAACCAAGAAGAGGGTGGTCTTTCTAGTGAAGGGAATAGGAAAAGAGTGGCCTAGGGAGATAGAACACTTTTAGACAATAACCACCCTACTCCAGCCAGAGGTCATGGAAAGACACTGTGGTCCTATCCACACCAACAAAGGCTGAGTGGAGAGCCTACACGCCCACTCTCCCCAGGCTGTAATGAGGGTCCTCAATGCCCCCGCTCCACCTTGAGTGGTGTCACAGAATGTCAAGTGGGGGACAGGACTTTAAAATCTAATCCCTCCCCATCCCACCTTGGCAGTGTCACAACTGGGGACCACGTGGGGAGACTAGGCTTCCAACCCTAACCAGGGACCAGACGTCTCTCCCCATCCTTACTGGTGATGTGGTATCAGTGGAGGCCATGTGAGGAGCTCCAACTTCCACCCCAGCCCAGCAGTAACAGGAACCCCTGTTCCGCATAGCAATAAAGACCAATGGTGGGTTTGGATTTCCAACACCAACTTACAGGAATAAGGCAGTGTCCCCCCAACCCCTTCTCCAGCAGAGCAGAGTCCTCGGATCTGGCCCAAACAGAGCTCCAAACAGAACTCAGAGCCCCAGAACATAATATACAGAATGTTCAGATTTCAACTGAAAATCACTCATCACACAAAGAACCAGGAAAAACTCAACCTAAGTGAGAAGATGATCCACAGATGCCAAAATTGACATGGCACAGATGTTAGGATTAACTGGGAAGGATTTTAAAACAGTCATTATAACAATGACTTGGTGAGCAATTACAAACATGCTTGATTCAAATTTAAAAATAAATTCTGAGCAGAGAAACAGAATGGAGAGTCAAACACAAGTGAAAAATACATAAATGGGCTCAAATACATTAATGGGCATCAGTGAACTTGAAGACGGAACAAGAGAAAATACCCAATCTGAACAACAAAGAGTAAATTGCTATGGATTGAACTGTGTCCCCCAAATTTATATATGGAAGCCTTAGGAGCCCCCAATATGACTGCATTTAGAAGTAAGGCTTTTAGAAGGTAATTAGGTCAAATGAGGGCTCTTACTCTGATAAGACTGGTTGACTTCTAAAGAGAGGAAGAGAATTCTCTCCCCCTCCACCCATGCACTGAGCAAAGGTGATGAGGACACAGTCAGAAGGTGGCCATCTGCAAGCCAGGAAGAGGGCTCTTAGCAGAAACTAAATTGACTGCCACCTTGATCTTGGCTTTCTCCGCCTCCAGCACTGTGAGAATTAAATTTCTGTTGTTTGAGCCACCTAGTCTACAGCACAGGCACACCTCAGAGATGGTGCAGGGTCAGTTCCAAAAAACCACAATAAAGTGAATACCGCAATAGTGAGTCACATACATTTTTAGGTTTCCTCTTGCATATTCAAGCTATCGTTACATTAGACTGTAGTCTCTTAAATGTGTAATGGTTATGTCTAAAAAACGTACTTATCTTAATTTTAAAATATTTTATTGCTTAAAAAACACTAACCATCATCTGAGCCTTCAGTGACTCATAATAATACTACTAAAGATCACTGATCACAGATCACCATAACATATATAATAATAAAGTTTGAAATATTGAAATGCTAAAATATGACACAGAGACATGAAGTGAGCAAATGCTGTTAGCACTAACAGAATTGCTCGACACAGGGTTGCCACATTTGTTAAAACAAAACAAAAAAGCCAAAAAACTGTAATACATTTGGAGTGCAATAAAATGAAATGCAATAAAATGAGATCTGCCGGCATTTTGTTTTGGAACCCAGGCAGATTAAGACAGATGTTGGTAGCTAGAAGTGGGCTGCTGCTCTAACAAATACCTAAAAATGTGGTTTGGAACTCATTAATGGGCACAGGCTGGAAGAGGTTTGAGCTGCATGCTAGAAATATGGATATTTAAGGCCATTCTGGTGAGGTCTCAGATGGAAATGAGGAACACATTATTGGAAACAGGAAGAAAGATAATTCTATAAAACTGCAAGAATCTGGCTGCACTGTGTTCTAGAGTTTAGTGGAAGGTAGAACTTGTGGGGATTTCCAAGCAAAGTACTGGAGGCACAGCTTGGGCGCTCCTTTCTGCTGAGAAGAAAATTCAAGAAGAGAGAGATGAACTGAAGAAGGAATTGTTAAGCAAAAATGAGCTAGAACTTAGAGATTTGGGAAATTCTAGCCATGCTGCAAAATACAGGAAAGTGTCTTCTCTCCTGCCTCAGCAGTAACAACTTGACTTTAACCTACTGAGTCACAGGGAAACTCCCAGAAAAGTGTCATCTAAAAAGAACACTAAGGGTGTGGCTGAGCAACTACTTGATAAAGAGATCATGGGTGTGACCCTAGACTTCATCAGCCATCAGCAGAAGCCAGGAATAGAAAGGGGTTATACCAGCAGAAACACTGCCAGCTGGGTCTAAAAGGGACAGAAAAACCTGACAAATGTAGGAAGGCTGTCGGACTTAGATGCTACAGGACCAGATGATAGAACTTATTCAGCCTTAAGGTCTCATGGAGTTTGCCTTGCTTGGTGTGGGGATTGCTGGGGACCCATCACCCTCTCCTTTTAATTCCCTTTGAGAAAAAGGATGTCTATCTTATGATGTCCCACAATCATGTTTTGGAAGCACATAACTTACCTGGTTTTGCAGGTTCACAGTAGGACAAGAACTTGGCCTCAGGATGAATGATACTTTGAGTCTTACCCATATCTGATTTATGTGATACTTTCGGTGGGACTTTGAACCTGACTTTAGAGTTGATGCTGGAATCAGTTAAGATTTTGGAGGGTTGCTGGGATGGAGTCAATTTATTTTGCTTGTGAGAACATGAATTCTGGGAGGCCCGGCTCTGAATGCTATGGACTGAATTGTATTCATATGCTAAAGTGCTAACTTCCAATGAGACTGTATTTGGAGGTAGAGTTTTTCAGGGTTAATTAAGGTTGAATGTGGTCAAAAGACTGGATTCCTAATCAAATAGGACTGGTAGCTTTATAAGAGGAAGAGAAAGAGTTTTCCCTTATTCTTTCCACACACATGCACCAAGGGAAGGCAATGCAAGAACACAGCAAGAAGGCAGCCATCTGTAGGCCAGGAAGAGAGCCCCCACCAGAGACCAAAGTAAACACCCTGATCTTGGACTTCCGGCCTCCATAACTATGAGAAATTAATTTCTGTTGTTTGAGCCACTATGGTATTTTGTTATTGCAGCCCAGGAAGACTAAGACAAAAATACAGTGAAAAATGAATAAACAGAGCCTCAGGAACCTACAAGACTATAATTCAGTGTCCTGGAAGGAGGAAAAGGGTGGGGAAGTAGGGGCTGAAAATATATTCAAAGAAGTGATGGCTGAGAACTAACCCAATTTGGCAAAAGACATAAACCTACAGATTCAAGAAACTCAGAAAACAGGATAAACTCAAAGAAATGTACACTAAGACATCATAGTCAAACTTGTACAAACTAAAAACACAGTATTCAAATTGTCTGCAAAAATAACCTTCAAAATTTCCATGAAAAAAAAAAAAGATGTCACCTGCAGAGTTCCCGCTGTGGTGCAGCAGGTCAAGTATCTGGCATTGTCTCTATGGTGGTGTGGGCTTGATCCCTGGGCCAGGCACAGTGGGTTAAGGATCCGGCATTGCCCACAGCTGTGGCAGAGGTCACAGCTATGGCTTGGATTCAACCCCTGGCCATGGATGTGGCTAATGAAAAAAAAAAAAAGATGTCATCTGCCTCTATTCAAAAGTAAATGATGAAAGGTAAGTATGTCTAGTCTTTTCAAGTTTTTCACAATCTAATACACAGTGCCAGTTCAGGTCTACAGCTAAATAAAATGACTGTATGAAAACTATAAGGTACAAACTATATACAACTGAGGTAAATCTTGATAAATACGCACATTCTCAGGTAACTCAGCTGAAAATAAATTGAAAACATTAGCAGTCCCTTCCATAGTCTCCCTTTCTAGCTGTTGATCTTGACTCTTGGAGTTAATATGATTCTTAGTAGGTGCCTTCTCAAGAAGCAAGGTCTAAGAGACCAAAAGTGCAGAAGCAGACTTGCCAGGCCACATTCCTTGGCTTCAAGATGGAGACTTTGCAACTGACCAACTAACAAGTTTGACTAATATTTTTCCTGGTTGTTGGTACTCATTTGTGTGGTTATCTCAATCAACATTTCTTGACTTCATCCCCCCAGTTCTCCTCTCCTATCCTTGCCATCTACCTCCCAAGTGCTCTTGGATTTAAGACCAAAGGCAAGTTCCCTTCAACTGCCACTCTCCACACTGGACAGACTCATTGTGAACTGCCAACCTCTGATTTCTACTCCTGCAAGTCCCCTAAAAGAACCATTTATTCCTTTAAAAACTTGATCCCCCTTAGCATTATGAGACCACCTAGCCCAGCCAAGACGTCCTCTTTCCATCATGGCACACCCTATTTGTCTCCAAAGGATTTGGCAACATTCATACACATAAGGGTGTTGGAAATAATTCTCCTCTCTTCCCAGGGAAATTCACAACATCCTCTGTTAGCACATTTTTTAAAATGCAAAACTCTTCTTTCACACTCAAGTCAGCTATGTCTCCTATCAACAATGACTTCTCAATATCTTTTTTGTAACAGTCTTAAATTCCTTTGTAGCCCTTTCAGCATGTATGGTGATTGTTCCATAAATATGTTCTGAATGTCCTACATTTACATGGCCTTTATCCAGTATGAATTCTCTTTTGTTGGCCAAAGGCTGAATGCTCACTAAAGGCTTTTCCATATTCCTTGTTTTTCCCTCCAGCATGAGTTTTCTGATGCTGAGAAAGGGATGAACTCTGGCTGAAAGCTTTCCCACATTCCTTACACTTATAAGGTTTTTCTCCAGTGTGAGTTTTCTGATGTTTTGTAAGAGATGAGCTTTGGCTGAAAGCTTTTCCACAATCCTTACACTTGTAGGGCTTCTCTCCAGTGTGTGTCCTCTGATGACGAATAAGGGCTGAGCGGTCACTGAAAGCTTTGGCACAATCATTGCATTTGTAGGGTTTCTCCCCAGTATGAGTCCTCTGGTGTTGAGTCAGGGCAGAACAGTAGCCAAAGGCTTTCCCACATTCATTGCACTCATAAGGCCTCTCCCCAGTATGAGTTCTCTGGTGTTGAATAAGGCCTGAACGATCACTGAAAGCTTTTCCACATTCGTTACACTTATAGGGTTTCTCTCCAGTGTGAATTACCTGATGCTGGGTAAGGAACGTGCTTTGGCTGAAGGCCTTCCCACATTCATTACACTCATAAGGTTTCTCTCCAGTATGAATTCGCTGATGCTGAGTAAGGTATGAACTCTGATTAAAGGCCTTCCCACATTCACTGCATTCATAGGGTTTCTCCCCAGTATGGATAATATGATGCCGAATAAGGGCTGAGCGGTGACTGAAGGCTTTCCCACATTCGTGACATTTGTAAGGTTTCTCTCCTGTATGAATTCTCTGGTGTAGAGTAAGGTGTATGCTCTGGCTAAAGGCTTTACCACATTCATTACATTCATAGGGTTTTTCTCCTGTGTGAATTCTCTGATGCAAGACAAAAGCTGAATAGTAACTAAAGGCCTTCTCACACTCATTGCATTTCCAAGGTTTCTTTCCTACACACATTTTCTCATGTTTCATTAGATCTGAATTTTGTTTCAAGTTCTTTTTAAATGAATCACAACCATGTTTTCCCTCTCCCTGCTGTTGAACAAGTAATGATCTCCGACTAAATTTTCTTCCAAATCCATCACACTGGTAACTTCTCTCCCCAGAAGGTTTCTTCTGAGGGACAACCTCTTGGATTAAATGTTTCTCATGGTTTTCCTGCTGACTCTCTAAAGAATCCTCACAGTCAATGGAACTTTCCTTTGGAAATCTTTCTATTAATACCACAGGGGCTGATTCTTCTTCAGAAATGTCCTGCTCTGGAATTAGCTCCTTGCTTTCTGGTTCTGGTCCCCAGTCTGAAAGAAACAAAAACACAATGTATTGCTTTCCAGACTAAGACAAAAATAATTGCTATGTTAGGCAAATAATGAAACTAACAAAAACGTGTTTACAGGGAACAGAAGAATTTGGAAATTCTCAAAAACAGACTTGCAATGTTGCAAGAACATGAGAAAAGAAAGATGACTGGGCAAAGTGATGCAGAGGCATAGAGAGGGGAGCAGGCACTCAACATCCCTGTATCTAGCAGGGGAGGAAAAAACAAAGAATAACAGAACAAGACTAAAAAGAGATGATGGGGAAAGAGCAGATAATAAATACAGTCTTCCCTGAGAGTTCCCTGGTATCTGAGTAGGCTAAGGATTTCGTGTTGTCACTGCTATGGCTCTGGTTACTGCTGTGGTGCAGGTTCAATCCCTGGCCCAGGAATTTTTGCATGCCGTGGGTGTGGCCAAAAAACAAATGAGTCATGTGTAGGGAGGGGAAGGTCAAATCCCCCCATGCTCAGATTAGTCCCCAGTCTGTCAGGATGCTTGCCCCAAGCTCTAAGTTTCCTAGTAAGAGTTTGGGGGGATAGCTGCATTGCTAGAAACATTTAAATATTCCAGGCTTAAATGGTCATTAAAATCTATTCCAACCATGACTCTACACAAAATAAAACAATAAGATGTTCTCAACAACATATAATCAGGGAAGCGGCTGGGATTTTAAGGACAATAGGTAGAAACAGGTTAAAAAAAAATGGACCTTCAGCTCAGGGGAGTGGAAAAACTGAAGCTTCAAACATTAGTAGAGAACACATGGTTAGTGGAGGACAGTCAGAGACTTGCCTGTCTGGTGTTCAAGGTTCAAGTTGAACAGAGAAGGTAAAATGACAAGGCAGGTACACTAACAAAGGTCCTGGGGAGTTCTCACTGTGACTCAGTGGGTTAAGAACCCAACATAGTGTCTGTGAGGATGAGGGTTCAATCCCTGGCCTCACTCAGTGGGTTAAGGATCTGGCATTGCCACAAGCTGCAGCATAGGTTGCAAATGTGGCTCAGATCCCATGTTGCTGTGGCTGTGGAGTAGGCCTGTAGCTGCAGCTCTGATTAGACCCCTAGGCCACAGGTGTAGCCATAAAAAGGAAAAAACAAAAAAATAAAGGCTTTGAAGGCAGGTAGAAGAATATAAAACTGGCAGAGTAAGCAACTCACTGTGGGTAATCCGGCAGTATTATGCTAATTAGACAAAGATATGACTAATGACAGCATAATTAGCTGGTAGTCTACTGCAGTATGCAGTTTGACAGGAATGATGGGCTCAAATCCATGACATCTTTCAAAAGAAATGTTAGCAGGATTTAATCATCAGCTATCATTTGCTTAGCATATAGCCAGGTACTATTCTAAGCATTTCTCTGGAATTGTTTCCTTTGATCCTCACAACCACCCTGTGACTGAAGTGCTATCATTATCTACATTTTACATTTGGGAAATTTGAGTCACAGAGAAGATAATTCACTTGCTAAAGGTTGCAGAGCTAGTAAGTAGTTCAAATTGGCTTTGAACCCAGGAAAAGTGGGTCCAAAGTCTGGACTCTTAACCACTATGCCATGCTGCCTTCACTTAGAGAAAGAAGGCAAGGGAAAACTCAGACATCAATTTAGTCATTGATCTGAGACAAAAAGTCACACTATACTGCAGAGATAAAATAACATACAAAACAGCCTGGTTTGGAGCCTGGCACCCAAGAAATTAACAAGCATGAAAATGTTGATTTCATCTCACCTTATTTGTAAAATGAACTGGCTTGAAAGGGTGGAAAGTATTTATTGTCTAAAAAGTAAATTTATGACTTTATGACAGATCATCACCCACAGAGCTGGCATGTGGCATAGGAGAAAGGTTCTTCATGTCAACCTTTCTGCAGGTCTAGCGATATCCGAAAAGGCTCCTCCACAAGCATTTCAAAGATACTCTTCCCACTGATCATCTTGGTTTTACATTCATTGTTTCCAACAATCACTCACCTGGACTAGTTGCCTTTGAGACTTCTCTCTCCAGCTCCCCCCGACACTCCAACTGAGAGATTACGTCAGGCTTGGAAATTGGAAGCCCTGTTTGCAGACAAAGAATAAGGAATCTCAGTGTAAAGAGTTCAGTGTTAGCTCCTTGGTTGTTAGGAAAGACAGTATAAGAGAGAGAAAAAGGTGGGTTCTGGATTTGTCTGAAGAAGGGAGGAAGATGGATATGGGGCCTATTTGAGTTCAGAACTGAGTCACTTGTTTTTACCTCTCCCTATTAAAAGAATACACACATTTCTTAGCAGGTGTTTTCACTAGAACTTTGTCTCGGTATCCTTGGTCAGAGAATAGGGAAGAAGGAGGCTACTGCCTTGGCAAATGCAATTTTTAAAAGGTGTCCATTTCTAGAGTTCCCATCGTGGCTCAGTGTAACGAATTTAACTAGTATCCATGAGGACTCAGGTTTGATCCTTGGCCTTGCTCAGTGGGTTAAGGATCTGGCGTTGCCGTGAGCTGTGGTGTAGGTCACAGACACAGCTTGGATCCTGAGTTGCTGTGGCTCTGGTGTAGGCCGGCAACTACAGCTCTGATTCAATGCCTAGCCTGGGAACTTCCATATGCCATGGCTGCAGCCCTAAAAAAAAGACCAAAAAAAAATTTTTATAAAAAGGTGTGTTTTTTTTGTTTTTGTTTTTTTTTGTCCCTTTAAGGCTACACCGGCGGCATATGGAGGTTCCCATGCTAGAGGCTGAATTGGAGCTGTAGCTGCTGGCCTACACCACAGCTACAGTAACACCAGTTCCGAGCTGCATCTGTGACCTACACCACAGCTCATGGCAATGCCAGATCCTTGACCCACTGAGCGAGGCCAGGGATTGAACCTTCGTCCTCATGGATGCTAGTCAGAGTCATTTCCACTGAGCCACGACGGGAACTCTAAGGTGTCTATTTTTACCTCTAGAAGTGTTAAACCTATATTTAGAAACAAAAAGCAGAAATTGCTTGTCTCAGGCCATACATAGGAATTAAGAATCTTTGAAACTGGAGTTCCTGTTGTGGCTCAGCAGTAACGAACCTGACTGTATCTATGAAGATGCAGGTTCTATCCCTGGCCTCACTCAGTGGGTTAAGGATCCAGTGTTGCCACCAGCTGTGGTATAGGTCGAAGATGTGGCTTGAATCCTGTGCTGCTGTGGCTTATGGCATAGGCTGGCAGCTGCAGCTCCAATTCAACCCCTAGCCTGGAAACTTCCACATGCCACAGGTGCAGCCCTAAAAAGCAAAACAAAAACAAAAACAAAAAACGACTTTGAATTTAAGAAACTCAGAACTCTGAGGCACTAGGTAAATTCACAGGGGGTGGGGGAGCCATCCTTACCCAGCAGGACCAGATTCCTATGCTTCTCAGGCATGTCTCCCTGAGGAGGGTTCAGCTGCCTCCACGGAGTGAGAGCCTCAGCCATATCCCTGATCATCGACTCCTGAAAAACCAAACACACCCGGCTCACCTCTGGGAAGGACTCAAACAGAGGACATAAGAGAAGACAGAAAGGCTACAGAAAATGACCTCTACCATCCCTCCTAACCCAGACTGGCTCCTTGCCTCCATGCATCAGAGTCACATGTAACCTGCAAGTGGGAAGGAACACTTTTTGTGCAAAAAGTTATTAGTTTATGTAGCAATAAATTATAGAACTACAGAAATCCTTACTATTTAGACATGGGAAGGTGGAGAAAATATAATAATTATGAATTAAGTATTTCCTTGATGGTATGGTTTTAAAGAGGTTCAAGAAACATGAATTATTTTTCTCTCTAGGTTTCCTTTCAGAATACAGAATCTTAAATATTAAGATGCTTGCTATATGTCACAGTATATAGATTTGTCAAATGGTATTTTAAGCCCAAATACTATGGGAGATGCCAATGCATTCTTGTTTCTCCCCAATCAGTCTGACCGCCCCCCCCCATCCCCCATCTACTCTCCACCCCATCATACACAGCTCCTCCTGCACTGTCTCTGCTCCAGCTGGGGGCCGCCCTTTGGCTGCCTGAAATGTGTGCCACATTCCCTTCTACCCCTTTACACAGCCACTTCTTGCTCCTGAATATCCTCCCATCGATTCATCCTTTCAGTTATTTTCATCCTATTCACACTTTGGTCTCAGCTCAGGTGATACCTCCTCAGGGAAGGTGACTGACTTTCTGGGTTGTAGCACCCGCCATGTTCCTTCCCTTCTCCTGGGTTATACACACACTGAGGCGACTGTGTGATTAACATCTGTCTGTCCTATTAGACACTAACCTCTATGAGAGCAGAGGCCAGGTTCAAGTTTGCTCAGTGAAGCAGCCCCTGCCTCTGGCACATCGTCCAATAGTTGAATAAAGGAGAAACACCTGGACAAGATTTAGTAGAACCAAATTTAAATGGGACATTCTATAAAAGTGTACATGGGAACAGAGGTTGGAAGGCAACAGAAGAGTATCAAACACTGAAAACACTACAGGAGTGTTTACCTAACTTTGATTTAGGTGACAAGCACAAAGTTTAGACTGTCTACTAGAACTTATGGAGAGTGAGCAGGTGGGGTAATGCTCTTTTGAATCTACAGCTGAATCTGTTTACTGCTGATAAAAGAAATGTCTCATAATTCTTCTAATTCAATTGAAATTTTTTTCATACAACCTCGTTTTAATGGAGACATTAAAACAGACCAGTCCCTGGGATGCTAGGAAATGAACTAGTCATCATGGATGTCTTTGACATCACTTTTGCCATAGTCCCCTGAACATATATATGAACATAATGTTGACTTTATTTAGATTCTGCATTCAAATGTTTATGTCACACACACACACACACATAGCTGCTCCAAAAACAACTGGTAAAATTATTCATAGAATGAAATAAAATTAAAAGAACTACCTATTTTGAAAATCCTCTGCTCAAAATAATTGAACTCACAGTTTCCGTGGCATAGCGGAAATGAATCCAACTAGGAACCATGAGGTTGTGGGTTTGATCCCTGGCCTCCCTCAGTGGGTTAAGGATCTGGCATTGCCATGAGCTATGTAGGTGTAGGTCACAGATGCGGCTCGGACCCCAAGTTGCTGTGGCTGTGTTGTAGGTGAGTAGCTGTAGCTTTGATTAGACCCCTAGCCTGGGAACCTCAATATGCCTCGGGTGCAGCCCTAAAAAGACAAAAATAAATAAATAAGTAAAATCAAAATAATTTAACTCCTTTTCTAATACTTCAAGTATGAAATCACTACGCTTTCAATTTAAATTATGGTCCATTAAGGCCATACACCTTGGGAGGGCTCAACTCAAGCCAGGTAAATTGTATAGTCTCCTTTCTTTACAAACAATGCAGCAGTAACACCAGCAGAAAACCTCAGCAATCAAACTCTCTTATGGGGCTGCTGGTTGACAAGCAGCCCTAGTCCCTTTACCACGGGGTCTGCCTTTATCCAGTATCCTAGGCCAGATCCTCCAGAAGCACCTTGACTAATCTCTCTCCAATCAGTCATGGCAGGTTTCATCTTGCTAGGCCTCTAAAAACTTTCATGGGGCCTGATTCGTCTTTGGAATAAGGTCCTGTGTGGATTTTCCTGTAGTCTGGCTACAACACACCTATGCTTCTCTCATCACACCCTGCCTCACTCCACAGTGACACACATTCCCCCTGAGGACCTCCAACTCTCTCAGCAAATGAAGACTTTTTCACCAAAGCTGTTTCCTCTCTCAGAATATTCCTATATTCCACTTTCCAACTCTTACTTGTTTTTCAATGTACAGCTTTTATCCCAGTGTTTTTCCCCCAAATACTCAAGAGTATGGAAAACCTCTTCTAAGACCTTTTATGATTTGTCTGTTTATTATGACTTGTGTGTCATATTTGACATTAAGTAATGTCAAAAATTACTTAATGCAGTAATTTCTGCATTTATATATGTATATGTGTATATATATATATATATATATATATATATATATCTTCTGCCATTTAACTGCTTTACTTATTTATATCTTATCTCCTCAGTAAACTTCACAAGACAGAGGCAACTGGCATTTATTCCTTTGCAACTCACCAGGAGACCAATCTCAGTACTGAAAAACTTGAACGTGTGCATCTAGCACTAAGTAGATAGAGAAGTAATGCTGAAAGGGCAGGCTCTGCACAGGTGAGGAGCATTTACTGTTAGGTTATCGCTCATCATTTTATCAGGAGGAAGCCAGTGGTGTAGCAATCAGGGCTGAGTAAGTCCATAACAATGCCAGGAACCATAGTCATGGTCTGAGAACAGGAGAAAAAAAAAGAAGAAAAAATATAAACCTACCTTGGATGCTGGGGTCAGCACCACAGTGACCAGGCCATTTTCTTTAGGGTTTCCGGCATGGGGAAGGTCTGAATCCTCAGAAAGTAACCCTATAAGTGGAAATAGGAGCCACAGTGATTTACTCTCACAGAAATTGCCACCCAGTTACTTGTCACCAAAGAAAAGTCAACACAGGGAGCCAGAAGGACACACGCTCAGCCCTCCTCCACCCCCAGGGGACAATCCCAAAACATCTCTGAAACCAGACAGCCACGCCCACGGCTGCCTCAGGTTCCTCCTATGCTCCTCGGCCCTTAAACCCTAGGAGCACTGTGGCACAATATTCTGTACACTTAAAATACATATTCCTATTTCTCATCTGCTGAGTGATAATCAAGACAATCTCAAAGTCCCCGTGTGTCAATCCGTGTCTCACTTAATGAGTCACTCCTGTTCTAGTCCAGGCTCACAGGATGAAAGACTAGTTAAATTCTTCTTGAATATTAGCTTTTCAGATACAATACTGGCTTTCTCAGAAAAGCAGTGGATCCTGTGGGGGGGGAAATCCAGGACTCTAAACAAATTCTGTGATTTCTTGAATCCTCACTTTCTCCATCTGCCAAATGGATCTATTTGATAGTCTCCTTCCTCCGTAACTGTCTTACGCGGTTCCCATGAGAACAAAAGAAAGTCATTGTCAAAAGCCAAATTGTCACATCTGTTGGTTTGGGGGGCAAAGGAGGTATACATCATCCTAAAGACCAGCAGGAGGAGGCAGGTAACGGGATCCCCTTAAACCCCAACATGAGACCAAATGGGCTCTCTCCACAGAAGACGTGATGCTTATCCTTTCTGAGCCTGCCCCAGCCAGAGGGCAGCCTTTCTCCTTTTTCTCTCCAGCAGGCGGCATTCCTCCGAAATTCTCACCTCTGCCCCAAGACTCCATAGCGACTCCCTCCCCGCTGGCGCAGGTGACAACCGCCCGAGAAGGGCGCGGCGAACCCACGAGGGGCCCGGGGATCCACGGCTCTGGTCCACCCAGAGACTCAGGAACGCGCGCGCGCCCCTCGCAGCCCGGCGCCCTCCACCCAGGAATCTTCCCCCGCCCACCTTCCAGCCACTCAGACTCAGAAGGACACGCGCTTAACCCTCCTTGACCCCCAGGCGCGACCTCACGAACAACACGGAGAACGGCTGGCTGGCGACAAAGGCATCTAAAAGCCTCCTGGGCCGAGTGGCGCTGGCCCGAACTCGCTGCTGAACTACAAGTCCCAAAATCCTCCGCGGGGTGCGTCACCGGACGCCTCTTCCCAGAGGACCCCGCGGAGCGCTGGCCCGGCGGCTCTAAGTACCGGAGTACCCTTTAACGCTCGGTGTTGGGTCTTTAGGGTACGTGAGCACCTCGGTGAGCTCCTTCCCGGATGCTCCAAGGGCCGCCCCTTCCTCGATACCGACTCTGGGCTCCGGCCCCCGGAAGATGAGCTTGGCCGCGCCAAACACCGCCTCATCCTTCCCCCAGGCAAACGGAGGCGCCGCTCACCCATCCAGGATTCCTCCTTCTTGGCCGCGGTACACCTTCGGAGGGGAGACGGCCGCATCCCAAAGGATGCTCGCCCCATCCCGTCGCTTCTCTTCAACTGAGTCTCCACCATCCGTTGTCGGGGGGACAGAGATTACCCCCAAGTAAACGGGAATGTTTGCTCCAGGCTGCACCTCGGAATAAGGAAAAGTAGACTCAGTCCTGGAAAGCATCTCAGTCTGGGGCACCAGAGGCTAGTAGTTAATAGCAGGTCAGTACCACTGACCTCAAGGTGCCCAGAACTTTCATAGTCTTTCAAACTCCTGAGGAGCTCTAGGAAAAGTTGGCTGGGAGTCGGGGTGTTCAGACTAATGTTCTCACTTATCTATCCACAATTAAGTTGCTACTTTTCTATCCAGTTCAAGTTTCCAAGAAAGAAAATCAAATTAGCCTAACTGTCCCTGCTTGGGTGCAAGCCACAATGTCCGTTTGTCCTTTCTCTAATAGAATCCCAACTTTTAGCTAGGCCTAAGGCTGTCTGGAGTAAAAACGACATTTTTTTGTCATCCTTGCGTCTTGCCAGGGGGATGAGAGCAAAGCGATTCTTAAAAGGAAGAAGAAACCTCCTCCATGCTGGCTGGAACACAGGCGAGTCATCATGGATGGTGTGGACAAGGTTAATACCCTAAGGATGGCAAACCAATCAGACAGAAAGAACTGAGCTCCTGACAGTTTGGTGGAACAGAGCTTGGGGCTTTAATGTGAAGAGATATAAACTCTTCTATTTTATATAAACCACTATTATACTAGGTTTCTGATGTACAGATAGCTATGCTTATCCTAATCAACTAGGGCTGGGGGAAGGGGCATGTGACAGAGACACAGCCCTGACAGCTCAAAGAACAGCTGGAGGGAACCCCCTCCCCATCAGCAGGAGATACAGAGTGGGCAGTTTCTTTCCAAAAATGGTGTGTGTGAAAGGTGCCACCAGTTGATATGCCTGAACGCCTGGGAATATCATCCTTCCTTTTGTTAACCTTCACTGTGAAATCCCCTTTCTTTTGTTACCCAATCAGTGGGTACTTCTCACTCCCCCCCCCCCCAGTCCTCTCACTTTACCTATCCACAGTAGGTGAAGAATGACTACTCCCTCCTGGAAGCACTGGTTTTCCTCCTTGACTGGCCACTCCTTCTCAGACACTTTAAGTAGTTTTTCCTCCTCAGCTTCTAAGCCGGTGGTGGTTAAACTATAGCATGATCAGAAGCCCCTGGAGGGCTTGTTAAACCACAGTGCTGAATTTCAGGATGTCTGGGGTGAGGCCTGAGAATCTGCACGTCTAACAAGTCCCCAAGGGATGCTGAAACTTCTCATTTGGGAATGAACTAAATGTTAGAATGTCCCAGGGCTCAATTCTTGGGCTCTGCTTCCTTTTCTATCAACACTTAATCCTTAGTGATCTTGTTCGGTCTAGATGTTCTAACTACCACCCAAATGTGGTCAATTCCCAATTTATATCTCAAGCCTGGGACTTCTCCTCTGACCTTCACTTATCTCCTCAAACTCTTTACTTGGATGTTTAATATAGATTGCCAGTGTAGCCTGTTCAAAACTGAACTTTTGATGTCTTTCCTCCCCCACTGCCATAATTCTTCCACCTGCAGTTTTTCCCATCTCAGCGAACGGCAACTCTGTCCTTCTAGCTGCTCAGTTCAGACACCTTGGAGTCAACCAGTCCTCTCTTTCTCACAACCTACATCCACTTCCTCCACAAATCCTGTTGGCCATGCTCTCAAAACACATGCAGAATCTGCATATTTCTCACCACACCCACTGCTATGATGCTAGTCTAAGCCTCCGTCATCTGTTGTCTGGATCACTGCAAATGCCCATAACTGGTGTCACTTCTTCTCTTGCCCTGCATGTTCTAGTCTCAACATAGCTGCTTAATCTCAGAAAAAAACACCAGAACCTTTACAGTGCCCCACAAAGCCCTTCAAAATCTGCATCATCCACATCCCCTAACTCTGATCTCTTCCTTTCCCCTTTGCTCTGCTGCCGCCACACTGGCCTGTCACTCATCAATCAAGTGAACCATACTTCCACTATGGAACCTTTGTGTTTGTTTCTCTGCACGGATGTCCTTCCCCAGCTGCCCACATGGCTTGCTCTCTCACCTCCAAGCCTTTGTTCATCTTCCCTGTGAACACTTCTCTAACCATACTTCTTTTTTTTACATAGCACTTCTGTCTAACATATGATTGTTAGTTTTATTGGGTGTATCCCAACACACATACACCAGAGATTAAGCTCCATGGGGCACGGAGTATGCTCAGAGTATTTACTGGTACTTACATGATTGATAACTGAATGAGAGTATGCTCTGTACTTGTAAAGAAGGTTTAAGTGCCTAAGAATAATATGGCCCTCATTTGGCTTTCATTTGTATGCTTTTGGAAAACCTGGACTTTCTTCATAGCCCTGCTTTTATTTGCATAGGCTCTACTTTAGAATGGACATTAGCAGCTGGCCCAAGCATATGAACTGGTGTCACAAAGCAGTCAAGTGAACACCTTGGGATAAAAATCCATTGGTCTCCAGTGAGTCCCCATTATCACTTAAGGGTGGGTTGTGCTTGAGTTTTCCTGAATTTAGTAGGAATCACTGTTTCCTTCTAGTCTATCTTTGTGTTTGCCACAACACCCTGCCAGGAAAGCATCCTTATCTTCCTCAAGAAGCTACAGTGCCATCAAAGGCCGTTAACTTTGATGTGAAAGTTGTTAAAAGAGGTAAACAAAGAATCCTTTAGTCACCATGGATGAGGGAAAAGCTGAAAAGTAAAAGAAGAGTTTGGGTGGCAAAGAGGTGGAGGCTTGAGGGACAGGAGATTCAACAGAAGAGTTAAAAGTCTCAGGTAGTCAGAGAAGGAGGCACACTTGAGACAGGAAATTGGCTTTGGGGCAGAACAGCAAAGGGAGTAAGTCAGGTGTGAGTCTTGTGCCTGCTCACGTTACCTCTGGGCCTCTGCACAGACCCTCAGCTATTTGCTCCACCTCAGTTGCCAGTGCCTATAAGGCCACTCAGCCCTGTGGCCACACCACCTGTGGGGGACAGTTATCAACCTGGGTCTCTCCCCTTGCTTACCTGGGGCTAAACAACTGCATGTGGCAGGTTTCTGGCTCCTTGTACCACCAGACTTGTTAATGTGCCACACGGTGAGCTGTGGGATCTTGCTTCCCTATGATGCAGACTGAAAGTGTGAAGAAGACAGGAGGGATTTGATCAGATAAATTCCTTCTGCTTCTCTGCCCATAAACTGCTCTATAGTTTCTCCACATAGACAGTCTGGCGTCTTCTTGCAGAGCCAAGTAGATGAATGACCTACTGTCTCTCAGCCTGTTGTGAGACAGTGGCCAATGGGGAATAGATCACCCTACTTTTCTTCCCATCTCTCCCTGCTTCACTTCCTTTCCTCGCTTTTGCTACCCTGGGTTTGTACCTCATAAAGCATCAGCTCTTAATCCTAGCCTCAAGCTCAGCTTCCTAGGAAATGTGGGCTGAAACTGGGAATGTGGTCTCTGACCCCCTGGTTCCTCTAATGGCCTCATTGTCTCAGAGAACTGTGGGGCACAAGCAGTGAGATTCAAGGTGGAGCTAGGAGCAATTGTTAGAACCAGCCAAGTAAGGCTGAGGCACAGGCTGAGACCTGGATGGAGTAAGGAGGAGCTGGAGATGCCAGGAGAGAATGATAGAGGGTCTCAGGTCCTAGCACCAAGAGTTTCAAGGAAGTAAATAGCTTGGTGGCAGTGGACAGATGCTTGAGGAATGTATATTCTCTATTAAAGAGTCACAGGACAAAAAAAAAAAAAAAAGAGAGTTCCCATCGTGGCGCAGTGGTTAACAAATCCGACTAGGAACTATGAGGTTGCAGGTTCGGTCCCTGTCCCTGCTCAGTGGGTTAATGATCCGGCGTTGCCGTGAGCTGTGGTGTAGGTTGCAGACGCAGCTCGGATCCCGCGTTGCTGTGGCTCTGGAGTAGGCCAGTGGCTACAGCTCCGATTCGACCCCTAGCCTGGGAACCTCCATATGCCACGGGAGCGGCCCAAAGAAATAGCAAAAAGACAGAAATAAATAAATAAATAAATAGTCACAGAATTTGCACGTAAAATTTCCAACCACTCATCAGAATGAAAGAGTCACACTGATGGGAGAGAAGCTGCACAGAGCAGTCCAGCAGAGAGCCACAGAATGAAGCCAAGATGGCTGGTGACATTACAAGCAATAACCAGGAGAGCCTTCTGGAACCTGACAAATGCTGATTGGGCATTTTAATCCTAACCCTAACCTGATGGGAGGGGCAATTGTGAAGACTGAAGAACTTGAAGCTATCTGAGACATGGAGGTCTACCTAGGCAGTTTATATCAAGCCATGTGATACAGTGGCCTGCATCAACTTTGCCCAGATAGGACATTCAGGGTTGGTTTCATCCTGTCCTTGGTCTGCTAGTGTATGTTTGCTTTGTTCACTCACAACAGCTAGAAAATAATAGCAGTACGGATGCTTTGAAACCCATCAGGTTACTTATTCAATTGAAGGAGGTCTCACTCTGTCTTACCCTTCTGTCAAACAGACTTCAAGGGAGTTATGGAAATTGCCATTTCCTAGCAGGGTAGCTCCTAGCGGGTTAATAGCAAGGAAATAGTGGGAATGGGCATTTGCATTGTGAGAGAAACCAACAAACCTTTAGAAGAAAAACAACTTTCAGCCAATCTCAAGTCATCCTTTTGCACCAAGACACACCACGTCCCTCCCTTTCACACATCCCCAAACAGAAACAGACAAGCAGTAGACCTGGAGGACCATTAGGTCAGCTCCACAACCAAGTTCAGTAACAGCCAAGAGCTGCACATGAAACTGACTCTTGGTAACAAGTAACCAACTTCCTGTGGTGAGTTATACATATTTAATTTCTAATTCACTCTCTGAGTATCTTAAAAATATAGTTGTATATGGATAGATGGCTATTTTATTTTTTTTTAGTAAGAGTGGAGAGAAGTTGGCCTGAAGAAAATCAGCCATGTAAAAGGATATTTGAAGGATTCTAGGGTTGAGTTACCAGATTCTTATGAGGGATCTACAAAGAATTATGCTGAGCTATAGGGACAGGAAAGATGTACCTCTTTTCCTGTCATCTCTACTTTGCTACAATTAGCACAACCCTGGAGACACTGATGCGCCAGAACTGATCATGAAAGATGTGGCCTGTTACACCTCTAAGATCAGGCCAGCCTCACAATGGTCCTGGTCTAAAATGGTGTTCCCTCTGGGTAGAAGAGTTAGATCCTTTTCTGTTGACTCCATGTGTTGCTTTGGAAAGTTTAACAGAAATTTTCTTTGGCTGTGAATACAGTGGTTAAATGCATAAGGCTTTAATCCCTTTCATTCAAGATCAGAAGTGGGTAGTCCAGGGCTGGTATGGAGGCTCCGTAAGATTATCAGGGCATCAAATGTCTTCTGTTTGTCTCTCCAATCCTTCAGGCAAGGCTTATATGCTTAAAGTCACAGATGGCTGCTGGAATTCCAGCCATTAAAACCACATTCTAGGTAGAAAGAAGGGAAGGACAAGGGCAAAAGGGAAGTTTTCTAGCTGTCCTCTCATTTAAGGTGCCTTTCCAGAAGTCCTATAGAACAAATTTCAATTATATCACTATATCATTGGCCTGTTAATTGATATAGCAATATATTATTGGTCTGATATTTGATATATAAGTATTTTATTGGCTTGATTAGCCATACCTCACTGCAGAAGAGACCAAGAAATATAGTTGGGCATTCTGCAACTCAGGCAGGCTCAGATTTCCTATTGTTAAGAAAGAAAAAAAAGAATGTCTACAAGTTTGGCAACAAACAGCTTCTGCCATAGTAAGCAGTACCCACTGCTCATTATCAACACTTTAGCTATTGCAAATTTCTTTATCATGAGGTTCTATAGCATGGATCAATAAGTTGAACTGTTCATCCTAGGATATTTGGTCATTTGCCTCTTCTGCAGACTTTGCATGGGTTTTATACACACATATGACGGAGAGGAATCCGCATCCTTACATGATACCTATGGCATGTTCAATGTGTTGGGCACCATACCAGTGGTCAGAGCTTTGATGACCACAGGGTCAGATCTTTGACTTTTTGTGGCCTCTGCTACTGGGCCTCACCATAGGTCCACTTGTCCTGCCTAGAGTTCCAGATTCCTGCTCATTAACAAGATAAAAGACAAAGGCTAGGCTAATTCTCTATCCTTCATCCACTGATGAGCCAATATGGCAAAAGAAATTAAAATAATTTTTTTGGAGTTCCCATCATGGCTCAGCAGAAAAGAATCTGACTAGCATTCCTTAGGATGCAGGTTAGATCCCTGGCCTCGCTCAGTGGGTTAAGGACCCCAAGTTGCCATGAGCTGTGGTGTAGGTTGCAGATGCAGCTCATATCTGGCATTGATGTGGCTGTGGTGGCATAGGCCAGTGGCTACACCTCTGATTCAACTTCTAGCCTGGGAACCTCCATATGCCACCGGTGTCACCCTAAAAAGATTTAAAAAAAATTTTTTTTATGTAGCCTCCCAATGGCATAAGGACTTCCCAGGCCAGGGATCAGATCAAGCCACAGTGGTGACCCAAGCTGCAGCTGCAGAAATGCTGGATCCTCAACCCACTGTGATGGGCCAGGGATTGAACATGTATCCCAGCACTACCAAAATGCCGCCAACCCCGTTGTGCCAGAGCAGGAACTCCTAATTGTGCTTTAAAAAGAAAAAGAAAGAAAGAAGGAAAGAAAGAAGGAAGGGAGGGAGGGAGGGAAGGGAAGGGAAGGAAGGAAGGAAAAAAGAAAGAGAGAGAAAGAAAGAAAGAAAGAAAGAAAGAAAGAAAGAAAGAAAGAAAGAAAGAAAGAAAGAAAGAAAAAGAAAAGGAAAGAAAGAAAACACCTAGACATGAAGAACCTGTCCTCCTCCTTATCTTGAGGCTCTTGCTCCCTCCACTGCTCTCCAGAGCTGCTCCTTTATTACTAAGCAGGGATTCTCAGAGATGGAGGTATGAGGAGACAATCTCTGTCTCTACCATGTAGATATGGATAGAAAAGTCTGCATTTTTGGTCTCACAGATACTGACATTGTGGGCAAGAAGAACATCACATCTAATGGACAGGTGGTCCATCTTTCTATTACATTCTCATGCCTGCTGCTTTAGTCTTAAGGATGACTACTCAGGGGTGAGCTATTCCTGGAATTAACTTTGGTTGTATGGTATTCTTTGAGATTAGACATGGCCCCATCTCCTCGTTCACTGTGGCTGACTTCTTCAGCCTGGGGCCCCATCCAGTTTCCATGGCTACAGCTGGTTATTGCAACTGGACTTTGAACTTCTGGTATGAATGCTTTTCCCTTCAGTAGCTACGGGTGAATATATGATGTGAAGGGAAAGTGTTGTGTCCAGGGCATCAATGGAATGGCAAAGCCAGGCTAAGGAATCTTGGTTACTAATGAGATTAAAACCAAGATAAAAACAACTCTTACCCTAGAAACAAGAATAGTTGGGTGATGGGTTAGTCCACCAGAGCCCAGAAGTCAGGTAAGATGGCAGAAGAGCCAAAGTTCAGGGGAACTGAAGGTCCTGAGGACCTAAGTGAAGAGTAAGAGCCAATGACCCTGATCAGGGCTCCAGGAAGCTCCAAGAAGAATGGATTAAGAGCTAAAAGCACAACTACAGTGAAGTTATTTGTAGTGCTAAGCAGATATTAGCTTGATGTTTATTTTCTTACTGAAGTTTCTGGTTCTAAAAAGTGTGCTAGATTTGGGACTCAAGTTCTTATGACCAGATAGGTATTCATTCATATAGAAACATGAAATAAGTTTCAGCCACCACACTGAGAAAACGGCAGTGCACAGATATGAAATAGTTCCTGTCTCATGGAGCAATCAGTCCAGCAATAAACAAATGCATGCATGAATGAATAAAATATATGATGCTTATATGAGGGTCCCCTTCAGACACTTACAGAGCATACTGATTGGAGAGCTTCTGACAATTCTGGGTATCCTCAGAGTATAATCTTAAATCTGAGGCATCCCAGGTGAGGTTTATGGCATCGTCCATTGAAACTTTTTATTGAGACTGGTACCAAATGGAAGCATGAGAAGAAGCGTATTTAGAAGTGCTCAGATATTAAGTCTTCGTTATCTTGAACAAGAGCATCCTAAGTCTCTATGGGGGTCCCCTGTCTTGCTGAAGCACCCCAGTGATATTCTGAAGCCTGTCTGGCATAACGTCTCTGATGTTGGATGATAGATGACTTGCAACTGAACTCTTTCCCACACACACTGCATTCATAGAGTTTCTCCCCCGTGTGCACCCTCTGATGTTGAATAAGCCGTCTTTTCTGGAGAAAGGCTTTCCCACATTCAGTGCATTTATAGGGCTTGTCTCCACTATGAATCTTCCGATGCTGATTAAGGGATGAACGGTCAAAGAAAACTTTCCCACACTTGTCACATCCAAAAGGAGTCTCTCCAGTGTGGGCTCTCCTGTGGCGAATAAGTGAGGCTCGGTCAAACAGAGCCTTGCCACATCCCTCGCATGCATAGGGCCGCTCTCCGGTATGTGTGAGCCTGTGGCGTGCGAGAATGCTCTTCTGGCTAAAAGACTTCCCACAGTCTGTACACTCATAAGGACTTTCTCCTGAATGGATTCTCTGATGTCGAGTAAAAGAGGAATGGACAAGGAAAGCCTTGCTGCACTGATTACACTGAAAGGGCTTCTCTCCTGTGTGGGTTCTCAGATGTTCAGTGAGGGTTAATCGGTCATAGAAAGTTTTCCCACATTCACTGCATTCAAAAGGGCTCTTTCCAGTGTGAGATATAAGATGTTTCTTAAGACAACTCCTGTAGCTAAAGGCTTTCCCACACTCTTCACAGTCATAGGGCTTCTCTCCAGTATGGGTCCTCTGATGGCGAGTGAGGGACAAGTGGATGAACAGTGTCTTTCCACATACGCCGCACTTAAAGCTTCTTCCTTTACTGTCAGTTTTTTTGGCAGGAGTAGACACTTGTCTGAGGTCCTTTTCCCTTGGAGTCTCCCCTGAAGGATTTTCCTTCATTGTGCCCTCAGGGTTTTCTTGGCCAAGTACAGGACCCAGAACATCTTTCCTGAGTTTGTCTATTAATGTCTCTTGTGACTTTACATTTTCAGAAACATTCTGCCTTTGAGTTGAGTCCTGGTTATCAAGTCTACCCTTCTGGTCTAAAACAAATAGAAAACAGAGCTATAACTGGGTTTAGTGCCAGTGAAAAAGAAAACATTGTGTATGTTCAGAAAAGAATGGATACAAGATACTGCCTGGTTTATTGGTAGCTCCTCAAAAGAAAAACATCATAGAGAGGCTGAAAAATGGCAGAGGAAAAGACAGGAATAAAGACTGGAAGTGGAGGGTGGGCACTGGCCCAGAAAACAAGTTTCAATTACTCATTCATGGATATTTACTAGGTGCCTACTAAAGTCCTGGGCATTGTAAAAGTCACAGAGATTCAGTGAACAAGATAGACATGGTCCCTGCCCTCATGATGTTTATATTCTACCAGGCAGAAGACAAAGAATAAACAAACAAAATATAACAGATGATAATAAGCACAGTGAAGGGAATAATGCATGGGAGCTGGAGGTGGGGATTTCCTTGGAAGGACCCTTAAAAAGGGTCATCTAGTGACATTTAAGCTGAGATCTGAAAGTCAAGATAACCATGTGAACAGACAAAAGAAAAGCATTTCAGGGAGAGATACATATGCAGAAAAATAGGAGAGACACAAAGAAGCACGGAAATGACTGGGAATTTGTCACGTGTCCATGAGTGTAAACAGCAGCGTGTAAGTGGGGAGACAGGCTAGCACCTGAGAAAGGGCACTGTCATTGACTACTGGACTGTATTTTAGAGGAAGAAGAGGAAGAGATGGAAAAGGATAAGCAGGAAAGATAAGAAAGTGTTAGCAAAGTTGGAGTTCCCATCATGACTCAGCGGGTTACAAACCCGACTAGTATCAATGAGGATATAGGTCTGATCCCTGGCCTTGCTCAGTGGGTTAAGGATCCGGCATTGCTGCAAGCTTTGGTATATGTCTCAGATGAGGGTCTGATTAAAGTTGCCATGGCTGTGGTGTAGGCTTGGCCCCTGGCCTGGGAACTTCTATATGCTATACTGCAGCCCTAAAAAGCAGAAAAAAAAAGAAAAAAGAAAGTATTAGCAAAGTTGAAATAAAAATGGGTCTCAACCCGCCCCCACAACAACAACAACAAAACAAACAAGTGGAAGGGCCTTGCTATGCACAGCTCCACTTATTCATTCCTCTGACAAATACCTGAGTGTGTGCTACCTACCAGGTACTGTTCCAGACATCAGGGATACAGCAGCGAACATTAAACAAAAATCTCTGATGGCATTTACTTTTTTTTTTTTTTTTTTTTGGCTGTGCCCACAGCATGTGAAAGTTCCTAGGCCAGGGATCAAACCCTCGTCCAAGAAGTGACCCAAGCCATAGCAGTGACAACACCAGATCCTTAACCACTAGGCCACCAGGGAACTCCTGGAGTTTACATTTTAATCGGAGAGTAGGTATGGACAGACAATAAACAAAATAAGGAAGTAAAACCAAAGCATGTTAGGCAGACAGCTGGGAAGACAGTTAGGTAGCACAGGGGCTGGGGAGGGGAAAAGGAGGGAGGGAATTCATTTTTAATAAGGGTGGTCAGGGCAGGCCTAAATGAGGTGGCACATTTGAGCAAGAACTTGAGAAAGATGACAAGAAAGCCATGTGTCAATCTGGGGGACATTTTCCAGGCCAATGTCCAGTATGGCAGAAACCATCCCCACGGGCCTATGAGACCCCAAGGAGAGGGCTCTAAGTGAACTGTCCAGCGCAGTCCCACCTACCTGGCTCACACAGACCTAGAGAAGTACCTCTTGGGACGTCTCTCTCTTCAGCTTCCCAAAACTCAAGTTTCCATGGCTCATCACCTCTCTTCAGCTGGAAAATCACATCAGCTTTAGGAAGTAGGAGTCCTGCTCACAAAAAACCAAAATGAAACATGGCTGTTTGGGATAGAAATTCCAGGGTTTAATAATAGCCCCTCACTCTCTAAAGAGGAAAATGGAACTATCCAGGAAGCAGATCCTAACTTCTAAAATAAGATGCCAATTTCCGTTCTGTGAAAGGGAAGTCACAACTTTCCATAAAATCTAAATTTTATCTATTGATCTAAATTGGAGCTATTAGATCACTTATTTTTCCACTGCACCACAAGAGGAACTCCCAGTAGTTTTAAAAATAATAAATTGTATTCCCTTAATTATGTATCTGTGCAATTATACTGAATTTGATGAAACTACATATCAAAAGAAGAGTTTTAGAAATATAATTCAACTTATGTACAATTAATATAAAACACTTAAAACTGAAAATGTCAATAAACAATTTTCATTATTTATTTATTTATTCATTTATTTATTGGCCATTCCCATGGCGTGTAGAAGTTCAGGGCCAGGGATCAAACCCTCACCACAGCAGCAACCCAAGCCACAGTAGTGACAATGCCAGTCCTTAACCCACTGAGCCACAAGAGAACTCCAATAACGACTTTTTAGAAATTCTTTTATTTTTTGTTTTTGTAGGGCCACACCCACAGCACATGGAGGTTCCCAGGCTAGGGGTTGAATCAGAGCTGTAGCTGCCAGCCTACACCACAGCCATAGCAATGTGGTATCCGAGCCATGTCTGCAACATATACCACAGCTCACAGCAATGCCGGATCCTTAACCCACTGAGTAAGGCCAGGAATCAAACCTGCGTCCTCATGGATACTAGTCAGGTTCATTTCCACTGAGCCACGATGGGAACTTCTAGAAATTCTTAAAAAATAAATTATGATGTCTTTGACTTTTAAAATTTTCAGGTAGTGACACTTATAAAGCCTTTCTCTTTTTTTTCCTTTTTTTTTTTTTGTCTTTTGTCTTTTTAGGGCCACATTCATGGCATATGGAGGTTCCCAGGCTAGGGATCCAATCAGAGCTACAGCCGCCAGCCTACGCCACAGTCACAGCAACTCGGGATCCAAGGATTCATTTCTGATGCGCCACGGTGAGAACTCTTGATTTTCTATATTTAGTTTTAAATGCATTATTAAATATTTAAGACATACAAAAGGCATAGAGACTAAAACAAATACCTATGAGTTCACCATCTAACTTAAGAAATAAACATTAACACTAAGAGTGAAGCCCTTCTCTCTCCCTTTCCCTCAAGAGCTAACCACTACACTAAATTTGATGCTAATCACTCTATGCGTTTTAAAATGTTTCCTCATCTTCTTTATAGTTTTTAAAATATGTTCACTGTAGATAATTGAGAAATTTAAAAAAAAGAGAAAAGGAAAAGTCACATGGAAGCTTTCCAAAATTTTGGTGTAGATTCTTCTAGACTTTTTCCATGCATGCAAATAGATATGTTTTAAACATACACAAGTTCCAATCATTTTGTATCCTGTTTTTATTACTTAACAATATACCATTACTGGAGATCCCAACATGGCACAGCGGAAATGAATCCGACTAGGAACCATGAGGTTGTGGGTTCGGTCCCTGCCCTTGCTCAGTGGGTTAAGGATCCGGCATTGCCATGAGCTGTCGTGTAGGTCACAGACACAGCTCGGATCTGGTGTTGCTGTGGCTCTGGCATAGGCCAGCAGCTGTAGCTCCAATTTGAGCCCTAGCCTGGGAACCTCCATATGCCACAGGTGCAGCCCTCAAAGGACAAAAACAAAACAAACAAACAAACAAACCCACAATATACCATTACTATCTTTCTAACTCTATAAATATCATCCTTGTCAAGACCATACAATACTGTAGTCCATTATGGATGTATAATTATTTATCTAAATGCTTATTACAAAGTATGTATGCTGTTTCCATTTTTTCACAATTTTAGGCAAAATGGAAATAAACATTTATCTTATCTTTTTCCCCCTTGGGACAATTCCCAGAAAAGAGGGTACCCATTTTCAGTTTTATATAATACTTTTTTTTTTTTTTTTTTTACTTAAAGCTAGGGGCTTAGTCCGATCTTCACTAATCCTATAGATTCCATCCAGTTCAAAAGGGCCATGTCCTCTTGGCCGAGATGCCTTAATGCTGATCAGCTGGCCTGCTCTGCCTATCTTTCTTTTGGTCCATTACTGTGGTCTAGGGAGCTCTAGCATTTTCTCAGGCTTTTCTCTTGTTTTAAAAACTGTCAGGTGGTTCCTTTTCCCACCAGATTCAGTATGATCTCTCTACACCTTACTTCTCCTTCACTGTTATTACTTATGACTGTATTTCAAGGTCTTTTGAATGAGTTTTGACATCTACAGGAATCTGTTCTTTACCTCTTTGTAAGGAGGTAGGATTTCATTACTACTTTGCTGAGCAATATACTTTCAAAGCAGCTCCTTGAGGCATCTACCAAATCCCACTACTTAGACATCACTTTAAACACCAAAACAATATGTATATAAACTCACAAACCAATCTTTTATCCTTCCTGGGGAATCTATCCAAAGATGTACAATCTGCTCCAGTAAGAAAAGAAGAGCCATATTCTTTACACACATACTCAATGGTAGATTCTGAGTCACTACGGAAAGTCATGCTAACCCAAAGAAATGAAATCTTGATAGTTCTCCAGCATCACCTCCCTGTAAAGGGCCCTCTGAGTAGGAACCAGCTGTTTCCACTCATCCTTCGAGAACTTCACAGCCACATCCTTAAATGTGAGTGACTTCTGAAAAGACAAACATATTCTTACTCACTTTTGTGTCTTCTCTTAGGTGTCACTGAGGAGGTATAAAGACAACAGCATTGGAAGACATATGGAATGGAAAAGAAATGGTTTTGATGATGTCAAGGAGACTGCATATTTTAAGGAAGAGGTACAGGTCTGTGGCCTGAGGCATGAAACTCTTGATTATGGCCTCACACCATCATATCCATGGCAGAGCCTCAAATTGCAGGTACAACATGTTGTAGCCTCAGTTTTTTAAACTATAGAATGAAATAATCAGATTAGAATTTTTTTTTTTGTCTTTTTGCTATTTCTTTGGGCCGCTCCCGTGGCATATGGAGGTTCCCAGGCTAGGGGTCGAATTGGAGCTGTAGCCACCGGCCTACGCCAGAGCCACAGCAACGCGGGATCCGAGCCGCGTCTGCAACCTACACCACAGCTCTCTGCAACGCCGGATCGTTAACCCACTGAGCAAGGGCAGGGACCGAACCCGCAACCTCATGGTTCCTAGTCGAATTCGTTAACCACTGCGCCACGACAGGAACTCCGAATTTTTTTTTTTTGACCATACTTGCAGCCTGTGGAAGTTTCCAGGCTAGGGATGGAACCTGCACAACTGCAGTGACAACACTAGATCCTGAACCTGCTGAGCCACTTGGGAACGCCTAGATTAGATAATCTTTAAAGTCACTTCCAGTTCTAACATCAGTGGATCTATGAGATCTCAGCCTGACCAATGGGTTCTCAAGTCAAAGGAAGATTCATGATGGGCGTTTGAGTAACAGGATACTCTAAAGAACCAAAATTGGAGGGGTTCCTGCTGTGGCAGTGGGTTAATGATCTGGCTTGTCTCTGTGGAAGTGCCAGTTTGATCCCCGGCCCAGTGCAGTGGATTAAGAATCTGGCATTGCTGCAGCTGTGGCATAGGTTGCAAGTCCAGCTTGGATTTGATTTTGACACGATTTGATACAGGAACCTCCATATGCCACAGGAGCAGCTAAAAATAAAAAATAAAATAAAATAAAGAATGGAAATTGGAGAAATGGGATCAAAGATACAGTGCCTCTTTGAAAGGAAAATATCATCTTGTCCAGCCTAGAGGATTTAGAATGTTTAGATTCTCAGGAAAGTTCTCTAAGCAGTCCCTGGACCATCAAGCTCACTGCCACAGATGGAGCTGTCTCAACCCTCTGCTCCCAACTCCTATAAACTCATGAAGGGGCTGGTGGCCAAGGCTCTATGAGGAGCCTCTTAGAAGGAAGATCTCTGCAGCTGTGCTGTATGGTTTGGAAGGAGAGAATCTGGAGCCAGACAGGGTACTAGCGAATATTCTGTAGAGCCCACCTTGACCAGATGGGGACCCATTTCCAAGGCATTCACTCTCTGGTTAGTAAGAAAGCTCCAGAAGGAAGGAAGTCCAGTTCACCTGCCATCTGGTTGTTAGGGGCACAGCTGCCATTTTCTCCTCATCTGTGTTCTCTTGGAAAAGGCCCAGTGCAGAGATGGCAGAGCTAGACAAGGAAACATGAAGGAGCACAATCATACCTTGTAATTGTCTGACCCAGGCTAAAAATCTCTACCGAACAATTAGGTGTGAAACAGCCCGCACTCCCAATACCCTACCTAGACCAAAGCAAACTTAGAAGCAAACTCACCCTTTCCCAGGGGATGGATATTATGGATATTGCCACAAATTTTTTTTTTTTTGGTCTTTTTTTTAAGGCCACACGCACTACATATGGAAGCTCCCAGGCTAGGGGTTGAATCAGCTGTAGCTGCTGGTCTATACCACAGCCACAGCAACGAGGGATTCGAGCCAGATAGGATTTGCAACCTACACCACAACTCACAGCAGCACTGGATCCTTAACCCACTGATCGAGGCCAGAGATCGAACCTGTGTCCTCATGGATACTAATCAAGTTCTTCCCCACTGAGCGAGGCCAGAGATCGAACCTGTGTCCTCATGGATACTAATCAAGTTCTTCACCACTGAGCCATGACAGGAACTCTGCAAGATTATACTTTCTGACATGTGCCTGGAGGAGACCACAAACGACAATGGTGCTGGAATCAAGGCTGCTCTCTAAAGCCATCAAGGGCTACCTGAGTCTTATATCTTTTTATCCCTCAAGAGAATGTTCTGAACATTGTCCTGGATTTGCTGATCCACAATTAACCAGCCACAGATTCTGTGTTTCTTACTTGAAATCCTTGAGACACTGTTGATTGTTGGCCAGTGAGAGACAAATGACCTTAATACATGTTTCCACCTCCTGCCCAATCAGCTGTAGCCAAGGAGCACAAAAAAGAGCAGTTCTCAGAGGATCCAACTACAGGCAGGCCAGGCCTGGCCTACGACTCCTTTTAAAGTAGCTTTCTTAGTAGAAGTACTTCAATGTGAGGGACAGGCAGCTATGGTTCTGTCTCTTGAGCTCTGCCAACAACCCTTCACACTTTTCAAGGAAATATCTTTACCCACATCCACACTTTAATAAAAAAATGAGGAAATCCTGTCATGGTTCAGTGGTAATGAACCCAACTAGTACCCATGAGGATGCAGGTTGAATCCCTGGCCTAGCTCAGTAGGTTAAGGATGTGGCATTGCCATAAGGTGCAGTGTAGGTCACAGAGGCAGCTAGGATCCCCAACTGCTGTGGCTTGGTGTAGGCCGGAGGCTACAACTCCAATTTGACCCCTAGCCTGGGAATTTCCATATGCTACAAGTGCAGCCCTAAAAAGATAGATGAATAAATAAATAAATAAATAAATAAATAACTCATTCCACTTCTTGGCCAAAGCTGATTGGCATCTGACCCAATTAGAGTCCTTCCCCTGGAATTTTGGAATTGGAAACGAGAGATCAGTCTCTTTTCACTAGCATCCCCGTGAGGGCATGGAAACTTGGGATCCATTGACAGTCACAGTTTGTCATGCCATCCAAGCACAGAAAAAGCCAGTCAGCAGTGACAAGAAAATATGAACCATAAGTAGAGAGAAGTAGAGGCAAGGGGTTACAAAAGGGTCCTGAGTTTGTTCTGGCCCCTGGTTCCAGTTCTCAGGCACTCCTGCTGTCTTCTCCTTGGCTTCAGTGACCTACCAAGTATCCTCAAAATGAATCCCCCTTATACTAGTTTGAACTGGGTTTCTGTAATTTGCAACCCAAATGGACCTAAGACAGGTATTAGAATCTGCCAGTTCCCTAACCAGATGCTTCACTGTTCATGTTCTGCTACCAAGACCTCTCTTCTCAGAGCTCTTTGGGGTCGTGGGGATACATAGAAGACACAGCATCCAACATGGTTCACAGAACAAAAGGTAGGTGTCAATTTCCTCACAAAGAAGCTTTGGAATTTTCCAGCCAAGCCTATAAGCTTGTTTCCAATCCACTCCCAAATGAATCCACGAAACGAAAGAGGCAGGGTCTTTACCTTTCTTGAACTCTCAGATTTCTGTCTCAGTCGCCTAAAATATACTATCTTATACAATCACAGCTATTTGTATTTTTGTTTTATCTTTCCAAGTAGATGATGCATGTTGGGAGCCGAATCTTGGGAGCCAAATCTTTCTTTCCTCACACTAAGACAACTACTTTCGCATATTTGGTGCTCAGGAAATATTTACCGTCTAACTGAAATACCAAGTTTTGCAAGAAAGTCTGGTTGGTGTTGGAAAGCAGCCTTAGAGGATTAGAAGAGGGAGCAGCATCACAGGCCAGGTGGAAAGGGTTGTAAGGAAACCCTGGCCCAGATCCGGGGAATCCAGAGAAACGGGCAATCTCAGGTGCTTTCCGGGCAAGACGGATCAGCAGGATTCAGCGGAGTCAGTTCAATCCAGTTGTACAAATCCCCCTAGGCGGGGTAAGCAGGGAAAGGATGGCACAGCGACCTTCGGTCAGAAAGGCTAAGGGAAGAAACGCGCCATTTCAATCGGCGGACAGCACTGCGGAGCGCGGCCCTGAGCACCGCAAAGCACATCGAACACTCAGGAGGCCAGGCTACCGTGACCTCACTCCACCTCGCTGCCACACGTCTTCACCCTGAGCCGTGCTTTTACCCTGAGTTCGCCTGCTCAGGTCAACCGGGGCAGCCGCGCGACCAAGGACAGTTCGAAAACACCCAATTTCAGTTCCACCCTCACGTCATGGCGCGACGCATCCGTCCCACCTCCCCGACCCTTCCTCAAACGCATTCCAACCAGAGCCGCCTCTCCCACCACACCCAATCCTAAATCCTCACCTTGGGGGCCCCCTCCTCGCTGGAGCCCCTTAAGGCGCAAAAACAGCAAACTGCCTGCACAAAATGCGCTCAGAAAACTACGATTCCCAGAAGGGTGCTGGCGTAGCGGCGATTCCCAGGCCACGCCCACTTATACACCACGCCCCCTAAGGTAGCTACAAGATCTTCGCGTGCATCATTTAAAAGGGGGACCTCGACATCTGTAGTAAAAATGTAGGAAAGCGTATGGGTAAGGAGCCAAAGAAGTATCATAGCCCTGTTTGCCTGCCGCCACCCTACCGCGGATGGCCTTCTTCCTAAGCAGTTTGCTATCAAGTTCTCCAGGGGGATATTTTTTAAACCGTTGCTACCTTCCTCAGGCACCTGCTACCTCTTCTCTTTCACTTGGTAAGGGTGAGGGTGGGGGGAAGATGCAGCTGAGAGAATTAATTGTAATTAATTTAAAAATTTGCCTTTGTTCACATCCATTCTTTCTAACCACTCTAATTTTAACAGTAAACAGAGCTACACCAGGGCTTTGCAATTTTATCAGACAATAGAGCACATTTAGGCTTAAGAAAGTTGGAGAAGCATTTTCTGTCTCCTGTACCTAAAATATCCTGATAAATGTTCACATCTCTAACATTTTAAAAGAAATCTTTCCGCAGTTTCACATCCCTCTCCAACTACCATCCTCTCTCTCTTCTCATCAAAGCCAAACTACTCAACATTGCCAATACTTGCTATTTTTACCTTCGACATCCACTCTTTCCTTAACCAAGGGCATTTCAGTATGACTTTGGTGCCAACTTCCAATAATGACAAATGCCAGTACATCCTTTGTCCTTTTTGATTGCTTGGCAACAGTGAATGTTTTTTGATTATTCCTTTTCTTGAAAGTCTTCTCTTCAGTTCTGTGACACTGCTCTCCCCTGGTGCTCCCCTCACCTCTCCATCCTCTTCTGTTCACTCTGCTTTTACCGGCTCTTTCTTTCTTCATATCCTTTAAATCTTGGTGTTCCCCAAGCACCTGTCCTAGGCCCTAGTCTCTTGCTACACTACACCTTCTTCATGAGCAATTTTCCTCCTTTCACATGGTTCCAGATGTCATCTATATATCGGGGATCACACTTTTAAGTTTCAGTCTGCCTATAAAACATTCCCATATATGTTTGGATATTTCAAAAGCATCTCAAGCTCAATATATTCAAATGAAATCACCCTGTACCCTCACATGGGACGCTTTGGCTGCACCACCTTACATTCTCATGGTCCAAATTCTAACCCAGCCATGCTTGCAGCAACCGCTTTTGTACAGATATAGTCAAATACACATCTCACCTTAGCTATTCCCCATACTTCTCACTTTCTACCTTGGAGTTTCTCTGACTCTGCAACCAAGGAAAACTACAGAAACCCTTGGTGTTAGTCCAGCAAACCGCAACCAATGTGGGGTGGGAGCTGGTAGCTAAAAGCTCCCCACTTCCATATCAAGGGCAGACAATTCTGAGGTTCACTCACCATGACTCTCTGGATGCCAGTGGGGTTGAGCCTCAGTTGCCCACAGCAGTGACCAACCTTTTGTAATGGCTTTTTCTTCTTCTCTTTTTGGTGGATACATATTATTAATAATGTAATTATTGATAATATTTAAACAATTAATATTCAACAATTATTCAAGTAATTAATATTTAAATTATTTGAATCCTGCTTTACCATATTATAATGCAAAAAAATTTCTCAGTGGCAGGACAAAAAACAGCAAATTGCTGGAGTGTTGAGTGAAGTTAAATTTATGCTGATTATTAATGGATCAATTTAATAGGTATAGACAAGAATATGTGAACTAGATCAATGGCTGTATATCAGTTAAGGGGGCAACTTGTAACTATCTTCTGAGGAAGAAGGAATCACTGGGTTTTTTTGTTTTGTTTTTGCCACACCCATAGTATGCAAAAGTACCCAGGCCAGTGATCAAATCTTTGCCACAGCAGTGACCTGAGCCACATTAAGGACAATGCTAGATCCTTAACCCACTGAGCTACCAGGGACTCCCTCATTGTTTTATGTTTCAATTTGGGAGTGATGACGAAGTTCCAAGGGTTTCTAATTTGGATGTCCATTGCCAGCACCCTTTCAAGCTTTGCATCCTGCTCCCTCCAGAAGCACAATAAAATGATTCTAGTATCTTTGTCAGAAAGATATGAAATACATGATCACATGAAGTATCTTTTATTTTCCCCTAACTGGCAACCTTAGATATTCTTCTTCCTTATCCTTCTTGTGTCATTAGAGTTTCATTAAGCAACATCTCCTCCCCAACTGAGTTTTGATCCAACTCAGAACAAAGGAGTCAGGCATACAGAGATAAAAACAGCTGTTTTGAGAGCTGCTGAAAATGTATCTGAGGGATGGTGACAACAGGTTTCCCTGGCCTGGACTCCACACAGACATTTGTCCTACTGGATGCAGAAGACTGCTTTCTGCAGGAAACTGGGTCCTTGTCACATGGCCAAGAACAAGCATCCCTCTAACGTCTCCAGTCATGAAAATAATCCCTTACCTTTTACCTCTAAAAGCTCCTGATGATTATCAAAAACTGTGCTGTACACTATAGTAGCAGCTAGCCATGTGTGACTATTCAGCATTTGAAATGTGGCTAGTCCAAATGAGATGTGTTATAAGTACAGAGACAGTTTTTAAAAAGAGAAAGTAATATCTCAATTCTTTAATAGTCATTATATGTTAAAATTTTAAAAATATTTGAATGAAGTTCAAATATTGATTGAAATGAAACATAAAATTAACTTCAACATCTTCATTTTAATTTCTAAACTATGGCTTTATATTCCCACTGGGCAGCACTGACCTAAAATACCTGGAGTTCCCTTCATGGCTCAGCAGAAATGAATCTAACTACTATCCATGAGGACACAGGTTCAATCCCTGTCCTTGCTCAGTGGGTTAAGGATCCGGTGTTGCCATGAGCTCTGGTGTAGGTTGCAGATGTGGCTTGGATCTGGCGTTGCTCCAGCCAGAGGCTACAGCTCCAATTTGACCCCTAGCCTGGGAACTTCCATATGCCGTGGGTGCAGCCCTAAAAAGACATAAATAAAATAAAATAAAAATAAAATTTTATTAATAAAATAATAAAATAAAATACCTGGACTCACAGTTCCCATTGTGGTGCTGTGGGTTAAGAATCAGACTGCAGTAGAGGTGAGGGTTCGATACCTGGCCTGGTACAGTGGGTTAAAGCTCTGACATTACCACAGCTGTGACGTAGTTCACAGCTGCATGTTGGATTCAATCCCTAGCCCAGGAGTTTCCATATGGCACAGGTGTGGCTATAAATAAATAAATAAAATACCTGGACTCCAGTGTAGGTTTAGAGTCTCTCCAAATCAATCTCATATTTAACAGTTTTGGAGGGGAAAGGTACTAATTTTCCAAGATCTGGGTCCTTATCTCCCACATTGGTGCCATATGACCTTCATGCTTGTATTATCCTATGTACATTTCTCCAGCACACTCAGGCTCATGAAAATGCATATTCATTCAGGGAAGCACCCCCACTGCAATCCCCATCACCCCAACACAGCATGGGCCACTTCAACTTCTTTCTGCTTTTTAATGACCGGAGTCCTGCCTCAATAACAGAGACCACTTAGGAACTTGACATCCTCAGTAGGCTTTGTCTTGGACTTCCTGAAGAATCATGGTTCAGGCTTTATCAACATGTTATCTAGTGACAGGTAACTGGCAGCCTCCCCCCCACCCCCCACAAGTTCCTCCTTACCTCTGTCTTAGTTATGTGAGACTTGGGGGCTAATTTATTCTTAGAAGCACAGGCCTAGTGAGGGGGTGAGTGCTGAGCTCAGGAGCCAGCCCCATCTTGCTGGCCATCCTCACATCTTGACATCCCAAGTTAATTCCTGGTATTAGTAGTCCCACCAATTCTGTCCCAAGTTCCAGGGTGCAGGTGTCTCTATGATATTCTCTTCATCTCAAAGTTCCCTAGCACTGCCCATTCTGTTTTTTGTTGTTGTTGTTGTTGTCTTTTTGCCTTTTCTAGGGCTGCTCCCACGGCATATGGAGATTCCCAGGCTAGGGGTCTAATCGGAGCTGCAGCTCCTGGCCTACACCAGAGCCATAGCCACGCAGGACCCAAGCCATGTCTGTGACCTACACCACAGCTCACGGCAACACCGGATCCCTAACCCACTGAGCAAGGCCAGGGATCAAGCCCACAACTTCATGGTCCCTAGTCGGATTCGTTAACCACTGAGCCACGACGGGAACTCCCGATCCTGTTCTTTGAAGACTTGATTCATGGAATGCTTCTGTTAATTTGTGTGACGTGTTCAAATCTCTCTTGAACTCTAGGGCTTATTTAAGCAGAGAGATTATTTCATTTCTTCAAAATCCTTTTTAAAGTCTTAGTCTTGGAGTTCCTGGTGGCTCAATGGGTTAAGGATCTAGCATTGTCACTGCTGTGGCACAAGCCACTGCTGCAGTGTGGGTTTGATCTTTGGCCTGGGAACTTCTGCAGATACAACCAAAAAGGAAAAAAAAGTCTTAGGTTAAAACTCTACAAAGACTCCCAAGTTTTCTGCCTTGTATCTTAAAAATGCTGGCATACCTCCAGTTTGACCAATTTCTGATTCCAGCATATGGTTATACTAATGACCATTCAGTGAAGCTAAAACCTCAAAATTTACGGCTACTTCATGTCCTATTGGGAATTATCAACTAGAAATATTGGGAGTTCCTGCTGTGGCACAGTAGGTTAAGGATCTGGTGTTGTCTCTGAAGCAGCTTGGGTTGCTGCTGAGGCTGCAGGTGGGTTTGATCCCCCACCTGCTGCAGTAGGTTAAGGATCCAGTGCTCCTGCAGTTGTGACATAAGTCATGGCTTCAGCTTGGATTCAGTCCCTGGCCCAGGAACTTCCATGTGCTGTGGGTGCAGAAAAAATAAATACATAAATAAATAAAATGGCTCTTTCCTTAGAATTTTTAGCAGGAGATGGAACAGTACTTCACCTTTTAAAAATGCTCTGTCGATGACCAAATTTTTAAAGGGAACAGAGGGACTTTCTGAATTTCTGTCCCCACTCTGTTTCATTGTCACTTTACTCAGAAGTCCCTAAGAATTGTGAATTCATTTTAATCTCATCTTGCTGACAATAGTAAATATTAGGGAAATATTTGAACTTCAATTCACTTCTAACAAGGCAATAAGTTAAAGACTCAGAACTCTCAGTGACAGTCATCAGCCGAAAGTTTGTCAATAGTTCTTTTTATTTTCTACTTGACATTATAAAATATCAGACATTATCTACTCCAATAAACTGTTTTTCCTCAAGTTGCTTTTAAAGTCCACATGTAAAAAGTCTTCCTTGCTGCTCTTCTGCTCTAAGAAAGGTGGACCAATAGGGTTGTGAGTAGGTTGGCAGAAGGGTCTGTTTGGCAATCCAGCTTCTCAAATCAGACTTTAACCCCCAGGGAGAAGTGCATCTTGGTCCACTGGGATTCGTGAAGGGTGAGCCAAGTTCCAGACAGCCTTTCAGAATCAACTCCTTTTCTGGGAATTACCTTAAGCAAATAGGAAGGGATAGCAGATGCCTAGCATCAAAGTTGCCTGGTGCCTGCCCTTCAATAAAATTAAAACATAGGGCTGGGTCCAGGGAATACAAGGGTTTGGGGAGTTGGGACTTCAAGTTCAGCCATGTGAGATCATGTTAAGTCAGACCTTAAATATCCAGGGACACTTTCATTAAATAGGGAGCTATTTTAGATCTTGAGTAAGGCAATGATGGGCAAGAAGGAGTCATTTGGAAACACTGGCCTAACAGTAATTAGGAAAATTTAACTTGTGACAGGGGATGTTGATGTTAACTAAATATCGAGGTGCCTGTTGACTTTCCTAGTCTCTTGGTCCTGGGTCCTGGTTTATAAGGTATAAACAGAAGCGGTGGCCCTTAAAAATGTGTCAAAACATCCTCCAGTGTTCTCTTTCATGATGACCTTGAAGGGAACAAGTTCTAAACGATGAGGATAGAGGAAGACAGACTGACTCACATCTGATTTTATATGAGAAGTAAATCTGTTTTGGGGGGGGAGTTTCTTGTTATTGCACCATAGCTTAACAAACCCTTTTTCAATAATGAAGAAGAAAGAATTTGAATCAGGGAGTGATACTGCAGTCATGGGAGCCTGAGATGATAAAGGTACAGGCTAGACTAAAAATTCAGAGAATTCATGTGAATTATAAGAGGTATTTTAAATAGAACTTGGTAAGTCAAAAGGTCATTAATTCAGATAAATATTTATTGAGCACCTATTATTTGCAAGGCACTGTGTGATACAAAGACATGAAATCACGTTTCCAAGTGCTTACAATCTAGTTGAGGAGATAATAAGTGTATATAAATTATAAAACAAACCTTATGGAATAATGGTAAAGAGAACAGGCTTTGAAGGTATACCAGTATTGAAGACCTGCCTTCATCTTTTATTAGCTGTCACCTTGGGCAAGTTATTAAACCCCTCTAAACTTCTGTTTGCTCATCTGCAAAATGTGGGTAGTGAAAGTACCTACTTCAGAGGGTTGGTGAGAGAACCAAATAATCTACTACTTGCAAAACTCTCAGCTGAGTACTGACCCCATAATGAGTGCTCAATAAATGCGAGCTATTAGTGGTAGTAGTAGTAGTAGAGATCTAGAAGCTGGGACACAACAGAACAAGGTCAGTGCCCAAAAAATCTCCGAGAGAGAGGGACTAACAGCTATAAAAAATGAACTGTTCTGGAAAAAACAGTGAAGCTCTGACCTAGGTCTGCCTTTACCCTCCTGTTGCAGCCTCCAATTATTTAAAGTGCAGTGGTACCTGGGGCCTCGGACAGGAGGTGTGTCTGGGGATCACCTCCTAATGTTTATCCCTGTTGTTGACAAACCTCTGCAAAATATTGACTCTATTTAAAGTCACATCCTAATTTCTGGCATCCCACATCAGTTCGACAACACAGTGGGTAGGGAGCATTCATTCAAGCACTGTGGTAGCAGAGGCAGGAAAGGACAGTGGTAGCCAGAATAGGGAGGATGATCAGGTGATCAGGTGGGTTAAGACGGGGAAGACCTATCTTAAGTTTTCACAGAGGTCCCTGGACTCCAGCTTTAGCTCAACTCAGTCTATTCCCTGTTTGGCATAGCGTCGCTGATGTTGAATAACTGATGATTTAGAACTGAAAACTTTCCCACACACACTGCACTCAAAGGGCTTCTCCCCTGTGTGAACTCTCTGATGTCTTGTAAGCCGGCACCTCTGGCTAAAGGCTTTCCCACATTCACTGCATTCGTATGGCTTGTCTCCAGTGTGAATCTTCTGATGCTGAGTAAGTGATGAGCGGTCAAAGAAAGCTTTCCCGCACTCACTGCACTGATAGCGAGGCTCTCCAGCGTGGGCTTTCTGATGTCTGTTCAGAGATGAGACACCATAGAAGGCTTTCCCACACTCATTACATTCATAAGGCTTCCTGCCCGTATGGATTAGCTGATGTCGAGTAAGAATACTTTTCTGGCTGAAAGCTTTCCCACACTGATTACACTCATAAGGACTTTCTCCAGTATGAATTCTCTGGTGTCGAGTAAGGGATGAGCGGTCAAAGAAGGCTTTTCCACACTCGTTGCATTTAAAGGGCTTCTCTCCAGTATGAATTCGCTGATGTACAGTTAGGGATGAACGGTCAAAAAAGGCTTTCCCACAGGCATTGCACTCGTAGGGGCTCTCCCCAGTGTGGGACATTAGATGTCTACTGAGACTGCTCCTGTGACTGAAGGCTTTTCCACACTCGGGACAGTCATAGGGTTTCTCTCCAGTGTGAGTCCTCTGATGGCGGATAAGGGAGGAATGGTCGAAAAAGGTCTTCCCACAGTCTCTGCATTCCTGGTCCCTCTCTTTCGTGACAATTTTCTTGGGAGGGGTGGCCCCATGCCACAAGCTTTCCCCCTGGAAAAGGGATTTCTTGAAGGCTTCCACCACAGGGCTTTTCTTCTTTGTTCCCAAGCTACCCTCCAGTGCATGAACTTCGAGTTTAGGAGACACAGGATCTTTTCTTTCAAGCTTTCCCCTCAATGTTCCTTCTGATTTTTCTTCTTCTGAAGCACCCTGGATCTCAGGCTTGGTCTTCCAGTCTGGAATGGACAGAAAACACAGATACAGTTTCTTTCTTGGGCTAGGAAATGTTACAGCAGAAAGGAGAGACACTATGAAAAATCTAAAAAAGCAATGTACAGTCACAGCATTGCTTGCTCCCACAAACAGTCTTCCATTCTAGGGAGAAACCAGGACTTGGGACCGAAGCAGGGATAGTGGAAATCTCAGAAAAGAGGAGAATTTCCATCAGGAACTTGGCCAGATTAATTAGGAGAGTTGGCTAAGTCGAGGGGATGGTGAGGAACAAGAATAGCAAAGTGTGAATGGGCAATGTGACAGGTCTGAGAAAGTAAACATTTGGTGAATAAGGGTGAAAAATACTTTAAAGTGTACAGAACAAAAATGAAATCTGGTGGGTGATAGAATATAAGCAATGAAGCAGATCTGAATTTGAGAAAAAGGCGATACCCACAGCTCCCTCCCTCACACACCCAAATAACAACCACAAAACAAAACAAAACTCTGCCCTGCCTGGTTCATACTTAGTTACCTAGATAGACATTCTCTGCACATTCTTTCCCCTCAGATCCATGAAGCTCCTCTATCCAAGGCTCATCCCCTCTCTTCAACTGAAAAATTACATCAGGTCCAGGAACTGGAAGTCCTGCTCATGGGGAAAAAAAAACAAGCCAGGTAGTTATATGTGATGTAAACACACAATTCCAAAGCTAATACCAGCCTCTAAGAGAAAAAATGCAAAGGGCAAAAAGTGCACCCTAGAAATACAGAAGACAAAAGTAATGCAAGGAATGCAGTAACCTCTGAATGGAGGTGAAGACGGAGGTCCTAAAAAGGGACAAGTAGCATTTGGTCAGAGAACTGATAGAATCCATTTGAATTAATGTGTTTATTCTTTGTGATTAAGTGAATGGGATGCTCCTAGCTTTAGCAGTGGTAGGATGAGGGGAAGAGTCCTTACCTCAGGGAAGAGAAGAATGAAAGAAGATCACCTTGAATAGAATGTGTAATGAGGGTGCCCACTTTTGTTTGTTTACCCTTTAGTACAACTGTCTTTTAGTGGATCGTGTTCATTGCAGGAAAACTAGAGGCACGTACAAGTAGAGAGAAAAATCATCTTTCATACTTTGTATTATTATTTTTTCTTTTCATTCACTTTAATACTGAAAGGTACCTATAGAAACATTTTGTTAAGGAGTCCCCTTCACAGCTCAGTGGCTAATGAACCAGACTAGGATCCATGAGGATGTGGGTTCAATCCCTGGCCTCACTCAGTGGGTTAAGGATCCAAAGTTGCTGTGAGCTGTGGTGTAGGCCGACGGCTGCAACTCCTGTTTGACCTCTAGCCTGGGAACCTCTATATACTGCAGGTGTGGCCCTAAAAAGTGGAAAAAAAAAAAAAAGAGAGAGAGAAAGAAAAACATTTTGTCAAAAACTGGATGATGACAAATATATCTCAACATTTGAAAAAAATATATTGGAGCACATTATTTGGAAAATAACTAAGACTACCCCATCTAAAATCATTTCTAGGAGTTACCACTGTGGCTGTGGCACAGCAGAAATGAATCCGACCAGGAGCCATACATTTGAGGGTTTGATCCCTGGCCTCTCTCAGTGGGTTAAGGATCTGGCATTGCTGTGAGCTGTGGTGTAGGTTGCAGACATGGCTTGGACCTGGCATTGTTGTGGCTATGGCGTAGGCCTGCAGCTACAGCTCTGATTCGACCCCTAGCCTGGGAACCTCCATATGCTGCGGGTGCAGCCCTAAAACGCAAAACAAAACAAAAAAAACCCCAAAAATCATTTCTATTTGATTTATTTTGACATCTACAAGTACATCATTCCTAAATCCATCATGATTACCTATATATAAAATAACTGTCACTCCTGTCATTTTTACTTACAAACTATCATTTTGGGTAGAAAACTCTCAATTAAAAAAACCCAAAAAAACAAATAAGCGAAAATGCCAAATAACTGGATAATGAAATAATGCTGAATTTTAAACTTGATTTTTTCACATAATATATTTAAAATTATTTTAATTAGCACAGATCTACCTCACCATTTTAATGCCTACATGATATTATACTATAAGGAATAACATAATTTATTAAATTAATCTCTTGCTGACAGACATTTCAGACTTTTTTTTTTCTTTTTTTTTTTTAGTTTTGTCTTCTTAGGGATGCATCTGCGGCATATGGAGGTTCCCAGGCTAGGGGGTGAATTGGAGCTGCAGCTGCCAGTCTACACCACAGCCACAGCAACTCAGGATCTGAGCTACATTTGGGACCTACACCACAATTCACTGCAATGCCTGATCCTTAACCCACTGAGCCAGGCCAGGGATCGAACCTGGGTCCTCATGGATACTAGTCAGGTTCGTTAACCACTGAGTCACGATGGGAACTCCTGACTATTTTTAATGTTTTGTTTTGGCTTTTTTTTTTTTTTTTTGGTTGCACTTGCAGCATGTGAAAATTCCTGGACCAGGAATCAAACCTGTACCATGCAAGTGCCCTGAGCCACAGCAGTGCAAAGCTGGATCCTTAACCTACCAAGCCACCAGGGAAATCCTTAATGTTTGATTATTAACAAGCAATGGTATAATGAATATTTGTGTATACCATAGACTTCTATTTTATTACTTCCTTAGGACAAATTTCTAGAAGTGAATCTGTCCATTTTTGGTTACATTTAAAAAATAGATCACCTCCTAGAAATAGTCTTAAGGTTTAAACTTCCCTTGCAATGAGCCCTCCAACTTGGGAAAGAGAGGTACTTTCTTGTTGGGCCCAAGGACCATCTATCCAGTTGTATGCTGACTCTCTGTTGACACAATGACCACCTCCCCATGGTTTCCTGTCTCTGAACTTAGGAATTCACTCTCTTTTTTTTTTTTTTTTTTGAGCTAACTAATAACACTTTATTTTATCTTTTATTCTTTTTTTTTTTTTTGGCTGCCTCATGGCATATAGAGTTCCTGGGCCAGGGATCAGATCCAAATCACAGTTTTGATCTATGCCACAGCTGCCTCAACCCCAGATCCTTAACACACTGAGCCAGGCTAGAGATTGATTCTGTGTCCCATCCAGGGCTCCAGAGATGCCACAGGCCCCAATGCACCACAGTGGGAACTCCAGGAATTCAATTTCCCAATATTCCATCCTGCCAAAGCCTGTGACAAAGGCTCAACAGCCTCCCTTAATGTTCCATGAACATTCTATTCCATTTTCCATATTTGACCTATTTAAGCTAATTCAGGTGGTGTCATTTTGCTTTTGTTTGGTTGTTTGTTTTGTTTGTTTTGTGGCCGTGCCAGTGATATGCAGAAGTTCCCAGGCCAGGGATCGAACCCAAACCACAACAGCGACCTGTGCCAATGTGGCGGCAATGCTGAATCCTTAACCCACTATGCCACCAGGGAACTCCCTAGCTTGCTTTTCCTACCTACCTTGCATATGAAATCTGCAATGTGACTCCTTTTACTGCCACCTGTTGCTGATTTTAAGTCTACTATGAAGCTGCGCACACCCAGCCTCTTTTTTTTTTTTTTTGTCTTTTGTCTTTTTGTTGTTGTTGCTATTTCTTGGGCCGCTCCCACGGCATATGAAGGTTCCCAGGCTAGGGGTTGAATCGGAGCTGTAGCCACCGGCCTACGCCAGAGCCACAGCAACGCGGGATCCGAGCCGCGTCTGCAACCTACACCACAGCTCTCTGCAACGCCGGATCGTTAACCCACTGAGCAAGGGCAGGGACCGAACCCGCAACCTCATGGTTCCTAGTCGGATTCGTTAACCACTGCGCGCCACGACGGGAACGCCACACCCAGCCTCTTATTCTGGAAGCTTCTGAGAGGTTTTCCTTACTCACAGGAGCCCAACTTTACTTCTCAAAATTCCTCATATCAGTGGTGGCTCTTAAGTCTTTGGTAAGTGCCTTCTGTGGGCATCTTTTTAAGACTGTCCTTAAGATAAGTATTCAAAATCAAACACATCTCTAGTGACCTACTCTGAGGTACAACCTTATAATCTCATCCCCACACTACCCTCTTTTTAAAGGGGAACCCTTCTTTACGGCTCCTCTGCTTCTCCAAGGAGAAGTTCTTCCTCAACAAGATGACTCCTTGCAGCCCCCTTACTGCTCTGATGGAGCTAAGTTACTCTGAAGCTGGGGGAGGGTCTGGGCATGCGTAACAAGTCTCTCCTGCTTGCCCTGCTCCTGCTGGAGAGCAGCCCGTTGGGGGAGGCTCCCCTGCTTCACTCCTCCTGGCCCAGGGGAGTTGGGGCCAGGTTGCTGGGCCAAGTTACTGGGTAAGGGGGCCTGTGGTTGGCCAGCCTGCTTGCAGATGAGGGAGTAAGCCTGTCCCAGGCTGGGGTTTGGGATCAAGAAACCTACAGTCGCTATACGCCTGAGCCACATCCCCTGCCCTTCTGTCTCATCTTTCAGGGTCTTAGACTCAGGTGGGCAGAGAAGAGGTGTCAGTATACTAGGATCTCAACCCCACATCAACACGGTACAGCGTCAGAGTCTGCTCCTTGTGGGAAGCACTCCTTACCCAACGAGACAATGCTCTTATAGTTCTCCAGCATCACCTCTTTGTAGAGGTCCCTCTGAATAGGAATCAGATGCCTCCACTCTTCATCTGTGAAAACCACGGCAACGTCCTCGAATGTCACTGTGTCCTGGAAATACAATCACAAGCTCCCTTATTCATAACTCTTTTTTTTACACAGGGCGAACAAAACTGTCATAATGACAACAGCCTGGAGTTAAAGGAGGGAGTGGGAAAAAATGGTTTTGACAAAGTAGGGCTTTGAAGCATTTGGGGAAAGTGCCATAATCCCCCTGAAGCATGAAGTTCTTGGTTACGACCTCGCCACCTTCCTAGCCAAGCCTCTAAATAGCAAAGGCTCTTATTTCAGACATAGATAAAACTGACAAGAATAGAACACAGACCTCCAGTGTACCCTTCACACAGCTTCCCCGAAGGTTAGTTAACATTTTCCACACAGGCTTTATCTTTCTGTCTCTCTCAGTATATCCACATTTGCCTACCTTTTTCCTGAACTTCTCCAGAGCAATATGCAAACATGATGTCTCTTTACTCATAAATGTTTCAGTGTATATTCTATAAAAACAAGGATATTCTCTTGTATGATCAGTGTAATTGTAAAAATCAAGATAGCATTGATACTATATTATCTAATCTACAACCTTAGTAAAATTTCACCAATTATCTAATTGTCTTGGTGGTTTTTTCCTTTTTTTTTTTCTTTTTTAGGGCCGCACCCACAGCATATGGAGGTTCCCAGGTTAGGGGTCGAATTGGGGCTATAGCCACCAGCCTACACCACAGCCACAGCAAGGCCAGATCTGAGACCACAGCCCATGGCAATGCTGGATCCTTAACCCACTGAGCAAGGCCAGGGATGGAATTCACAACCTCATGATTACTAGTCAATTTGTTTCCACTAAGCGACAATGGGAACTCCGTCTTTGTGTTTTTACAAATCCTTCAAATAATGGTGTTGATTAGATCATATTTGTGCTCTCTCATTTCACTCTGATGTTCTGTGATTCTGTAAGGTCGCATCTTTATCCCCAACCCCTAAATTCCAGAGTGTCTGCAGAAATTCTAAGCCAGAGCATGGAATTCAAAACTCTCTGCCCTTGGGACAGAAGGGGGTAAGCCACGTCTCAACACAAAATTCTCTTCAGGACCCTTTCTAACTCACTGAGGTGCTTTACAGTATGTCACATTCCTCATCTAGCCCACACTCCCTGGACTATGGGAACCTCTTTTCAGGCCATATGTGGATTTATGAAAAGGAAGTGAGAATCAGAAACAGCCCGCTGTTCCCCAAACCTTCCCATCACAGCCGTATCATCAGTTTTTAGTCAGACTCACTCAGAGTGATGTCCACAGGGGCTGTGTGCCCGGTGACAAGGCTAGTGGGGTCCTATTCAAGAAAAGTCACTGAAAGATACCACAAGTCAGAGGGGAAGGAAACACTTCCTACAGAGTCCCCCCTCCACCAGCTTGGGTTTGATCAGAGAAGCTCCAATATAAAATGACAATCTGGAGACGAATGGAATATTTCAGAAACACAAAAGTCCACCTCACCTGGCATTTGGCAGTTGGGGACACAGCAGCCATTCCCTCCTGTGTGCTCTCCTTGCAGAGAAGAGCAGAGTCCTAATGAGGCAGAGGTGTGGGATGAGAAAGAAGGTATGAAAAAGATCAGTCTTGTTTGGCAGTTTTGTGACCCATGAAGTAAGAGATCTCCACATGCCAGTGAGTTATGTGCCCAGCCTCATTCTCAGTACCCTTCAAAACGGGAAGGCAAAGAAAACAAGGCCAAGAGCAGACCCATCCCATCCTAGAATGAGAGCAAAAGGCCAGGGACACTGCTATTCAGAACACAATATGGTGCTTGTTTGTGATTTTATTTACTTTATTTTTTGCCTTTTAGGGCCACGACCACGGCATATGGAAGTTCCCAGGCTAGAGGTCGAATTGGAGCTATAGCTGCCGGCCTACACCACAGCCACAGTAATGTGGAACCTGAGCTGCGCCTGCAACCTACACTACAGCTCATGACAACGCCAGATCCCCAACCCACTGAGCAAGGCCAGGATCGAACCTGCATCCTCATGGATACTAGTCAGATTCATTTCCATTGGGCCACAATAGGACCTCCCTTGTTTATGATTTTAGAGGCAAAGTTCTCTTCCTGGCTGTCAAAACATATTGAGGCTCATATTATCTTTATCAATTCACAATCATAAGTTCCTGTTGTGGCTCAGGAGGTTACAAAGCCAACCAGTATCCATGAGGACATGGATTTAATCCCTGGCCTTGCTCAGTGGTTTAAGAATCCAGCATTGTCATGAGCTATGGTGTAGGTCGCAGATGCAGCTCAGATCCTGCATGGCTGTAGCTGTGGCTGTGGCTGGCAGCTGCAGCTTTGATTCGTCCCCTGGTCTGGGAACCTCCATATGCCACCAGTGCGGCCCTAAAAAGCAAACAAAACAAAACCTGAAATTCAATTTTGCTTTGAATGATTTTTATTTATTTTTTATTTTTATTTTATTTATTTATTTATTTATTTATTTTGTCTTTTTGCCATTTTCTTGGGCCGCTCCTGCGGCATGTGGAGGTTCCCAGACTAGGGGTCTAATCGGAGCTGTTGCCACCAGCCTACACCAGAGCCACAGCAACACGGGATCCAACCCATTTGCGACCTACACCATAGCTCATGGCAACGCGGGATCCTTAACCCACTGAGCAAGGCCAGGAATCAAACCCAAAACCTCATGGTTCCCAGTCAGATTCGTTAACTACTGAGCCATGACAGAAACTCCTTAGAATGATTTTTAGACAAAAAGCATAAGAAATTTTATAAATGGCTATACAGAGAAGTTCTGTCAAGGGAATACCCATAGTCTCTTCCAAACAAGAAAGCCCCAATCACAGCAACACCTCATGCTGAAGGAGCAGTCCTTGGACAGCCACAGTTTTTTCGACATGACCCTGATTTTTAGACAAAAAGCATAAGAAATTTTATAAATGGCTATACAGAGAAGTTCTGTCAAGGGAATACCCATAGTCTCTTCCAAACAAAAATGCCCCAATCACAGCAACACCTCATGCTGAAGGAGCAGTCCTTGGGCAGCCACAGTTTGTTCGACAAGACCCTGCATCACACTCCTACACTACAGCTTAGTCACGTGGATTAAGCCACAGGTGGGCACTGCACAGGCTGACCAGTGGACTGACATGGGAAGACGACCTCCATCCTCAGGATCGTGAACTAAGAAATGTCAGAACAACTAATGTGTGAGCATATCGTGAGGGACAGAAGCAGCCACAAGGGTCAGGGGAGCCAATGTTACCCAGAAGCAGAACCCATGAGTATGTGGGAGGCACGAGGCAAAGAACAAGATATAACAGACTAAACACAGGCTTCACATTGGTGGTGAAGCACTAAAGCAAAGACCCAAGAATTCCTGGCCCTGAAGGCCCTCAGTTCACCTAGCATCACTCCAGACTACAATCTGCATGTTGACCAGCCTTATTCTTAGATTTCCATAAGACTCTAACCCCCTAGGTTTTGTGTGAATTTTTAAAAATCACTAAACTCCCTTTATTTAACTGAGTAAATCACAGCTTCTCAATCAAGAGTCTAAATACGACACAGTCAAATCGAGCATCTGGAGGGTTCATGAGTGGGGCATGAAGAGTGTGTGCTCCTGCGAAGGAGGAGGAAAAGGTGTGTCTGTGGCTCACTGATTACTGTTCTGCAGTCAAGGGATGTATTCACTGATCCTTGTTAGTCATCCATCCATCTATCCAACCAAATATTTATATCAAAGCAAAAAACTATATGACATGGTCCTTGCCTTCCAAAAGCTTACAGACTACCACATAGCACAAACAAGTAATCAAGTTAATTTTTTACTACCGGATGGATAACTGTTCTAAAGAGATGTGCACAAGAAAATATGAGAGCACATCAGAGGCTTGCCTAACCCAGGCTGGAGTGAGGGAGAAACACTGCAGGTTGCTTTGCAGAAGTGGAACTTGAGATAAGTTTTGATTTTGGGGAGGTAGTGGAACATTCTAGGCACAAAAAACTTCAGGTTTTCCCAAAATTAGGAGGAGGGTGTTCACAGGGAATGGATTAACAGCTATCATGAGTTTAGATGGAGCTGTCTGGGTTGGGGCAGTGCTGTGGGGAACAATGGTGTTGAAGAAGCAGGCAGAGACTAGCTGGATCAAGGAGAACTCTGCATGGTCCTAGTCCAACTGGTATGGGGATCACAGGATTTATGCATGGAAAGGTCATCACCAAATCTGTGTTTTAGAAAGATGAGTGCAATTTGTATCAAGGGCCTTAAGATGCATACTCTTTGACTCAGCAATTCCCTCTTAAGAGTTTTTCCTAAAGAAATAAGTGAGAACACATGCAAAGCTTTTTAATAATCATCATTAACACTAACCTTTATTGAGTACTATGTGAAGCAACCTCCTAAGTATCATCTCACTTATTCCTTACAATACAGAAAAATTTGAAATATCTATAGGATATTTCTATAGATTTGATTAAATAACTTATGGTCCAATCCATACATACAATGGAATACTGCAGATATTATCATGTTAATATGATAATAGCATTATCACACAAAAATATTATTTTATGATATAATATATTCATAACAGCTAGCATTTATTGAACTTTTGCTGCTTCCAGGTACTGTGCTAAGTACATTTTATAAGAATAGTTTAATTCCATTCTCATAAATCAATAAAATAGGTACTGTTTTACAGATCAGGAAATTCAGGCTTTGTAGGAGGCTGAGGCAGAATGTGAACCCAGGTCTGGCTAGAAGTTTTTAACCTCTATGCTATAATGATTTATTTCATGAAAAGATAACCACATAGATGACGGGTAGACTATGAAATCCAAAAACATTTCCAAGCAAGTAGGGAAACTTGAGGTATGACCAAAGTGGTATCACAAATTACTGGGGGAAAGTTCACTAGTGATCAACAGCAAACAACTTACATGTTCATCAACAGGATAAAATATGATTTTTATATGTGTGTGCATCTGGGAATATTATGCATTAAGATGAACTAGAGACTCATGTAATATAAATTTCAAAAATATAGTGAGCAAAAATAAAAATGTTATAGGAAGCTTATTGTGCAATAGTTTTGTAAAATTTAAAAAGTGACAGGAGTTCCCGTCGTGGCGCAGTGGTTAACGAATCCGACTAGGAACCATGAGGTTGCGGGTTCCGTCCCTGGCCTTGCTCAGTGGGTTACCGATCTGGCGTTGCCGTGAGCTGTGGTGTAGGTTGCAGATGCGGCTCGGATCCTGCGTTGCTGTGGCTCTGGCATAGGCCAGTGGCTACAGCTCCGATTGGACCCCTAGCCTGGGAACCTCCATATGCCGCAGGAGCGGCCCAAAGAAATAGCAAAAAGACAAAAAAGAAAAAAAAAGTGACAAATCATATCTATAAAAATCTGAGACAGTAAGCATCAAACTGAATACCTCTGGGAGGGGAGGGAAATAGGACTGGGGAGAGATAACTAGGAGATTTCAACTATGTAATGTTTTGTTTTGGGAAAAAAAAAAACTAAGGAAAAAAACAAATAAGTTCATATAATATTAAGTGAAGAATGAACTTTTTTTTTTTTTTTGCCTGTGCCCACAGCATGTGGTAGTTCCCAAGCCAGGGACTGAAGCCATGCCACAGCAGTAACCAGAGCCACAGCAGTGACAACACCAGATCCTTAACCAGCTCAGCCACCAGGGAACTCCAAGAATAAGCACTTTTAAAATTAAGTATTTGTGCATGCACACATGTGCAAAAAAAATTGGAAGAACATATGTTAAAATGTAAATGGAATTTGAATGATGGTGTTACAAATGATTTTTATTTCTTACAATTTCTCTTTTTGTTGTCTTTTTTGCCATTTCTTAGGCCGCTGCAGCGGCATATGGAGGTTCCCAGGCTAGGGGTCTAATAGGAGCTGTAGCCACCAGCCTATGCCAGAGCCACAGCAACGCAGGATCCGAGCCGCGTCTGCAACTTACACCACAGCTCACGGCAATGCCAGATCGTTAACCCACTGAGCAAGGGCAGGGATCGAACCCGCAACCTCATGGTTCAGTCGGATTCGTCAACCACTGCGCCACAACGGGAACTCCTCTTACAATTTCTTATATTGATTTTTTCTTTTTAACAAGAGTGTGTGTTGGCATTGGTGTACAGAGCAAAAAACAGAAAGAAAGGAAAGGTGGTATGCAAAAAGTTACAACAGATCTGAAACTGCCATTCTTAGGAATGTCTACTTGCAAGGTTGGCCTTGGGTGGTGCCTGGGAATTTTGATTTTAAGAGGGTTTCCTAATGGTTCACCCTTGTTTTTCTAGAATGGGCCACGATGTCTAAACTATTGTGCAAACACTATGGTTTATGCTGAAGTCTTGCTGTTCTGCTAGAAGGCCTGAAATTCTGGTATGTGTTAGGCAGAGGGTGCCTATGGGACCAGCCCTCACTAAAAAACTTGGGCTCTGAATCTAATGAGCTTCCTTGGGCTGATACTTCACACACGTTCTGCTGCACTTTTGTTGCCAGAAGAGGATGTGTCTGTGTGACCCCGTCGTGGCAGGAAGAGAGCAAAGGGAAGACTTCGCACAGATTTTTCCAGACTCCACCTATCTCTTCCTCTTATGATGTGGCTGTGTATCCCTGCAAGATTGCTGTCATCATCTTAGCCACGGGTACAACTACAGGCTGAGTCCTGAGTCCTAAAGAGAGGTGATCTTGAGCACCCTGACACAGGTGGCCACACTCTGGGTAGCTCTGGCGGAATGGGATTAGAGTAGTGGGTAGGCCAGTGAGGAGACTGCTACACTTATTTAAGAAATAATGGGAGTTCCCATTGTGGCTCAGTAGTAATAAACCTAACCAGTATCCATGAGGATTCGATCCCTGGCCCTTGTCAGTGGGTTAAGGATCTGGCATTACCATGAGCTGTGGTGTAGGTTGCAGACGTGGCTCGGATGGGATCTGGTGTGGCTGTGGCTTGGGAACTTCCATATGCCGCCACCCCCCTCCCCCAAAAAAAGAAATGATGAATTACTGAATGAAAGTAGTGGCAGCAGAAATGGAGAGAAGCCAATTACCACTGAGATATTAAGAATAGAAACAGACTGACTGGAAATGGAGGCTGAAGGTGACGGGAGAGGCAAGGATGACTGCCAGGGCACTGATCTGAGTAATGTGTGAATAATGGTACCATTCATGGAGATGAGGAATGGAAAAGTCATTTTGGAGGGAAAGCTAAGAAATACAGTTTTAGACATTGAGGATTTGAGCTGTTCTCACATCTTTGGATAGGAAAACATCAGATGACTCTGGCTCCCACTGGCCAAGTCATTAAAATTATTGCTACGGGAAGTCATTTGAATTCTGAAAAACCCATAGTTTCATACACAAAATAGAAAAATCTATATATTTTTAAAATGGTTATAATACAAAGAAGGCAGTGTTAAGTACTTTGGTTTTTTCTATTAATGGTATGACTATTCATAAGGTATATATGTATCCTTGAGATATACAGCTGTATCCACTCATATAAACATGAAAAAAGAAAGCGAGGAAAGAAGGATAAGCCAAGTAGACCCAGAAATAGGAACTCTGTACCCGAAACAAGAAGGACTAATCAGCAATGGGACCAGATAGAAAGAACAAGGGCTCCTCATAATGAACAAACCTCAGATTCTAAAGAGGCAAAGTAATGGTGCAGACTTCCTCCCTTAAGAGACGAGCTCTCCATCCATGAGGACATCGGTTTGATCCCTGGCCTTGCTCAGTGGGTTAAGGATCCGGCATTGCCGTGAGCTCTGGTGTAGGTCGCAGACTCGGCTCAGATCCAGCGTTGCTGTGGCTGTGGTGTAGGCCAGCAGCTACAGCTCTGATTCGACCCCTAGCCTGGGAACCTCTGCATGTCAAGGGTGTGTCCCCCCTCCAAAAAAAAGATGAGCCCTCCAGGTGTTCCTGCTGTGGTGCAGCAGGATTGGTGATGTCTCTGCAGCACCAGGACCCAGATTCGATCACCGACCCAGCACAGTGGGTCAAGGACATGGCATTGCCACAGCTGTGGTGTAGGTCAAAACTGTGGCTCGGATCTGATCCCTGGCCCAGGAACTCCATATGGCACAGGGCAGCCAAAAAAAGAAAAAAAGAAAAAAGAAAAAAAAAAAAAAGGAGATGAGCCCTCCAGCTGTCTTTATTAATTATAAGATACTAATAATGTAAAGGTAGGTTTCCAAAAGTGCCAAAAGACCAGATCAGTATTTATTTATCAGACAACTGGTTAACACTGGCAAAGCGAACTTTAAAAGAATATTACCCTTGAGGGTGAACACCGGTTTGCAAAAACTAAAATCTATGTGAAAGACGAAAATTCAAACAAACAAACAAAAACTAAAAACAAACAAACAAACAAACAAACAAACAAAAACCCTCACTGGAAAAACAAGATTGGTGTAACTGTAAAAAATGAATCTTAACCTGAGGAGACATTGGGGTTTGAAACTTGCCTGGAGGCAGAGTGATAAATGCACAAAAAGAAACAAATACATCTCATCAGTTGGCAACCTGAGCTTGCAGTTTGTGTTGACTAAGACACTATGTATTCTTATCCTTGTTGGTCTTTTAAGATTCCTCCATCCCCAGGAGGGTCTCAAAATATTACCCTTGGGTCCCCAGAGGATATTAAAATTAGTATTTAGAGATACAGGAGAGTGTAGGAGTACAGGCTCTGGCAGACTGCCTGAAATCAAAGTCCAGCACTGCCTCTTCCTATCTGTGTGACTCAAGGCGAAATTTTTAACCTCTCAGTTTGCCCATCTATAAGACTAATGAAATAATGAAAGTATGTATTTCATACGGTTATTGAAATGCTTAAACAGGGTAATACTTGTGAGGCATTTAGAATAATATGCTAAGTAAGTGTTAGCATTAGCTAAAAAGTCATGTTATAATCCCAGGAAAGTAGAAATAGTGAAAAAATAATTACACTGTGTTGTCCCTGTTTTAGGGTAGGTTTAAATGTAAGTTTAGCCATGATACTAGGATCAAAATATTTGTATATATTGTCTAAAGCATTAGAGCTTTTTGCCCAAATCAGCTGAACTACAGCTGAAATTGTAGTTGAATCTGCTCTATGTTTAAATGCTTAAAGACAGTTTTCAAAGTTTATTAGATTATGACTTTAATACATTGAGCATTAAACAAATTACACATGGAGGTGAGCAGCAACACTCCCTAGACATTAAACAGCCAGCCAATAATCCCAAGGCGCTCATCGCCCACGGGCTCTCTGCCAGGCTGACTTCATCCCCCACTAGGTTTAGACTCCACCAGCAGTCACTTCAGTAAGCTCTCTAGGGTACTCAAGACTCCTCAAATTCACAGGGAATCACTGGCAGCAAAGGGTCACCTCCACTTCTGTTTTCTCTCTCCCTATTCCTGGATCTTAGAGAATTTCTGGAGAAAATGCTCTTCCAATTCTTATTCTATATCTTCAAGTGCTTACCTGGAAGGCTTTTTACTATCTCCATCTTAGCTACACAGCTATTCCAAACCTCCAGGCTGCCATTCAATTTCAGCAGAACTCTTTTACGACATTGACGCTTTGCAAGCATGAGTTCCAGGACTGTGTAGTAGAAAGCATCCCAAGGCCTGGATAATTGACTGTGAAGCCTCTAGCAAGTTACTTAAGCTAACAGTTGACACTCTCCTCTCCCCAACTGTTTAGTACCTACTTCATAGAGCAGTTATAAATAGTAAATGAGACAATGAATGTAAAGCATATATCTTACAGTCTGTTCAATAAATGAAAGCCCCTTTCTTTTTTTTTTTTTTGCCTTTTTGTCTTTGTTGTTGTTGTTGTTGTTGCTATTTCTTGGGCCGCTCCCGCGGCATATGGAGGTTCCCAGGCTAGGGTTTTTTGAATCGGAGCTGTAGCCACCGGCCTACGCCAGAGCCACAGCAACGCGGGATCCGAGCCGCGTCTGCAACCTACACCACAGCTCTCTGCAACGCCGGATCGTTAACCCACTGAGCAAGGGCAGGGACCGAACCCGCAACCTCATGGTTCCTAGTCGGATTCGTTAACCACTGCGCCACGACGGGAACACCTCTTTCTTCTTTTTTATTAGGGCCATAGATGTGGCATATGGATGTTCCCAGGGCAGGGGTTGAATTGGAGCTGCAGCTGCTGGCCTATGCCACAGCCACAGCAATGCCAGATCCAAGCCATATCTGCAACCTACAATATAGCTCCTGGCAATGCTGGATCTTTAACCCACTGAGTGAGGCCAGGGATCAAATCTGCATCCTCATGGATGCTAGTCGGGTTCACTTCTGCTGAGCCACAATGGAACGCCAAAGCTCCTTTCCTTTCTACTGCCCAACATCAGACCATCTGTCTACCATTCAACCAATATTTCCAAGTACATGTTATATGCTAGGCAGGTGTGAAGTCAACAAAACAGAAACGTCTTGTTTCCAGCATTTTGCCTTAGTGTCCTACATCTGTGTTGAACTTACTTTCCCACTATTGTTTTCGCGCAGAATCTGCTCCCTGCATAACCCACTCTTTCCTTTTCCAGCATCTCCAATCTCTCCAGTAGCTTCTTCCATATCTTTAAACAGATACAATCTTCCTCAATGTGAAACTCTCTTCACTAAATCCCATGGCCTTCCTCTAGCAAAACTGTTCTCCTTTAGGTTCTCCTTTCATGATCAAACTTCCACATACCTCCTGACTCCATATCACCACATGTATCAATAATGTATCAAATACATTATTCTTCTCTTTCCACCTCTCACACACCTGAAATTGCTTGCTTGAAAAACTGCCAATGCATTTCTGAGCTGTTATTCTAATAGTCCTTCTCTCCTTATGTCTCTGCAGCTTTTGGTCTGGTTTGACAAGTTTATGTTTCTTGTAAACAGATATTGTAGCTGCTATGATACTACATTGGCCTTACTTGCTTCTACCACTAAGCCTGCATCTCTGTGACTCTTTTTTTTCCCAGTCTTGCCCTGGAAACATGGGTGCTGCCCAAGGCTCAGTCTGTGTACAGTGTTCTTCGTGCTATTCCACAGAAAGTCCATCCACACCTTGTGCTCCATTTTCTACCTCTACAAAAATGGTTCTCCAGTCTAGTCCCAATCCCTCTTCCTAACTCATCCTGCATTTCCAAATGACTAAGAATTTTTTTTTTTCTTTTTCAGCTGCACAGGTGGCATAAGGAAGTTCCCCAGCCAGGGATGGAATGTAAGTTGCAACTTTGACCTAGGCCACAGCTGCAGCAACGCTGGATTCTTAACCCACTATGCACCCAGCCCCTCCAGGCTGGGGATGGAACCCGTATTAGAAAAAACACTGGATCATTAACCCACTGCACCACAGCAGGAACTCCCCAAATGACTAAGAATTTTGAATAGGCATTCTGTCGGCATCTTAAAACCATTTTCCCCTACACAATCCCCAACATCAACTCCTAGTAACTGTACCAAAGTTTTATTCCTGTCACTCCCCATTCGGTCCTATACAATCCACCGTGTCTTATCCTGATCGTCTGTGCCCTGAGCCCCGACCCCAGTGTATTTTTCTCCACCACTGTCTTCCACTATTCCACGACACTTCACTCTTACAAAATCTTTTCCTTCTCAAATCTGCCTAATGTTTTGTTTCTTCTTTTATATATATATTTTTTTCACGTTAATTCCTATCTCCCCCATGAAGGCTCCCGGTCACTCGTGAGGAGGCCTAGGGTAGGGGGCTAAACCGGACAATCTGAGGCGCTTTCTGGGAAAGAGGGAGCAACTGAACTGAGTAGCACCCTGGATTTAGTGTCAATTCCACCCACGTTTATTAAGCACCCCTTATGGGAAGAAGGTGAGGGAGGAGCGGAAGAAGGCTCCAAACTTCCAACCTGAAAGCAGGGGTCTGACATATAGTGGGTGTACGCTGAAAGGCTACTGATAACAGTGCCCATACCCCACGAAACACACGCACACACAGGGATGGGGAGACAACTTTCCATCCACACCTGTCTGAGCGCAGACGCACGCACACACACACATACATCCTGCAGGCTGGCTCCGCCCGCGTCACGCGTCCTACTCCCTCAGCACCTCCCCCAAGTCCTCAACGTCCCCTTCTCTCAGCTGCTGCGCTCACTCGGCTCCTTGAAGACACACACCCGCAGCCCTCACCTCCGGCACAGAGTGCTGGGGACCCAGGAAGACGGCGCCTCTCAGGTCGGGAAACCAGTGCGCCTGCGCAGAGAGTTCTGACGTCTGCGCTCCCAACCAAGGCTCAGCCCCTGAGGACTCCATTTCCCAGAAGTCTCAGCGATGGCGCGCTTTAATATGACATCTAAAGATCTGCGCAAGCGTACCTTTCGAAGAAAAAGAGTTGGCGACGCAGAGAGAGTTCCGACCGGGCAGTAACCGCACCCAGGAGAATGGGCTCTTGTGGATACTTGGGAGGCTTAGTAGTCAGCTTGGAAGTACTGCCTAAGTGTGCTGTCATGTCCCTCCTATCCTACGATGGGAGAGCTGACCTAAGGAAATGTAGCTCTCTCAGCCTTGGGACTCGTCCCTACTCCTAGTTTTCACCCTCCGGAAAGATTGAGAACGACTTAGAATCTTTTGGCCCTCGGAAGGGGCTTCTTTCTGTTTCAGCTTGTTTGCTTTATGGAATTTGGTAATATTTGTGCAGGAGAGACGCAGAATTTGGTTCTGAGGACGGGACTGAGCCTGAGGCTGGATGTGTGCACATTTTTGTGCCGAAAGAAGAGCCCAGAATGGAGTTCCCGTCGTGGCACAGTGGTTAACGAATCCGACTAGGAACCATGAGGTTGTGGGTTCGATCCCTAACCTTGCTCAGTGGTTTAAGGATCCGGCGTTGCCATGAGCTGTGATGTAGGCTGCGGCTCGGATCCCGCGTGGCTGTGGCTGTGGCTGTGGCTGTGGCTGTGGCGTAGGCCGGCGGCTACAGCTCTGATTCAACCCCTAACCTGGGAGCCTAACCTGGGAAACGGCCCTAGAAAAGGCAAAAAGACTGATCAGGGGGTCCAACTCGACGCTTTCAGCGCACACAAATTGTCTTCTTTGGTGCTACTGGAAGGACCCTCCTTGGAGACATCGCAGGGATTCTAAACCGAGGCTACACGCCAGAATCACCTGAAGAGCTTTGACATATTGATGCCTGGGGCCCACTCTGAGGAATGAGTTTGAAGCGATCTGCAGGCGATCCTAATGTGCAGCTAAAACTGAAGAATCAGTGATCTATAGCTTCAGGGAAGATTTGAGATTACACAGAGAATGTGATAAAGTACTATTCCGGAACAAGTCAACACTTGCACTCAAAAAAACCTAAATTGCCTCCCACAGACAAGGTGCTGTTACAGCACAAATAAGACAGTTACTGCCCCAAGGAAAATCATGGTCCAGGGGAAAAGTCAGAATGTGAAATCTTTGCAACACAAATGAACAAGACAGAAGCTGCGTGGCCTTATATGACCTAGCATTGAGAATCAGTTGTGTCACTTTTGCTGTGTCACTCACTGTCTGTTGAAGCAGTCACAAGTTTGCCCAGATTCAAGGGGAGGGCATTATAGCTCACCTCTCAAAGGGATGGCATGTCAAAGAATAAGTAGCCTTAAAAAAAAAAAAAATCCTGCCATATAGGATTTTATTCTTCTTTCATGGGTGTTTCTCTACAAACAGGTGGAGGCAGGGGTGGAGTATAGTTTGCAATGTTCTCTTTCAAAGGACAGTTTTGCTGTGCTTTGCTGCTGTTCTGCTTGCCTGTGTTGCCTATGCTGCTGCCTTCTGAATTGCTGCAGGTTGCTTCTACCATCAATCCCTGCTCCTCCCAGGCCCCCTCTTGCAGTTCTAAGACCCCTCTTCTTGGACACCCCTTGACCTTATCTCTCTGAGCATTTCTTCTCTTTGCTGGTACTCTTTACCCAGATTTACATCTTTCCACACTCTTTTTCAAAAGAAAGTGTCATTCTTTTATACCATATGACCTTTTTAAGAGATGTTATCTTAGGGCGTTCCCTTGTGGCACAGTGGGTTAAAGACCCAGCATTGTCATTGCAACAGCTTGGGTCCCTACTGTGACTTGGGTTCAATCTCTAGCCAGGAAACTTCCACATGCCTCATGGGGGAGGGGGGGAAAGGTGTTATCATAGCAGAAGAGCATAGCCCTTTAGAGATGTGTTTTCAGTTTTATCACTCAGTCTGTGGGGAAAGGATGGTTTGTCTCCTAGCAAAGGGATTTGGCTACTTAGTAGTAATATTCTTTATTTTTTACTACAAGTTCTGTTTTCCTGAGGGGCATGCATATCACCAGAAGCTGGGTGGATGGGGTGGAAGAGAAATATTCAGGCACAATTTTACACTCACTATACCTGAAAAGCATTACTTCTTCTGATGCCTAGGTTTGATTCCACCTCAGATTGGCAATTTACTGCTGTGCTTTTGTTTCTTTTTCTCAAAATGGACACCATTGGGTCATCTTTAGTCCACCCTAAATGACTGTATATGCCTGAACCCTAATTGTGAACAGCTTCCTGTTTTTACTGTGGGGATCCTTACCCAGGTAAGTCAAAGGGTGGAGATGGTGGTGCTCTAACATCCTAGATTAGTTAAGGAAAATCTGTCTGCCAGAGTACACAGAGGACCTGAAATAATCTCTTTGCTTCAGTCCTGCCTTACAAAAGCACCAGCCATCTGTCACGTCTTTGTTTCTTCTAATTAGTTCTTAAAATTCCTTGAGTTCCTTAAAGTAAGCCATCTCTTTCAGGCTAATCTGGGTTAGAGATATGCTCTTGTTATTTGCTTTTCCTCTGGATAAACTGCAATTAATACTGTTCTTTAAAACCTGCTATCTCCCATTATCTTTTCTCTCCATTTTCTGTGATAATAGAATCTTAGCCAGACACAAGAATAAAGACTACATTTCCTGGTAGCTAGGTCTGGTTCTGTGTTCTGTGTGGGACTTCAGAGCCTCTTTAAGGAGACGGAACTCAAAAGCCTCTGGCCAAGACAGAAACTACCATACACTTATCGCCCCACCCATCTCATTGTAAAGCCCCTTCCCCCACCTTGAACAACCTGGCCTACTCCTTCCTGACTCCTACTAGTAAAGGTATGTGGCCCACTCCTCACCCTGCCCTTATAAGGGCAATATATGCCTCCAACCAACCAGCAAGTCTATTGAAAGACCCCATCCTCTCCAGCCAGTCAGCAGGTCAACAGGTGCATGGTAAGACCTCTCCTCTCTGTCCTTTATCTCTGGGCTATAAAAACAGACATGACCACGAGCTCTGGGTTGGCTCTCCCTGTTTATCAGGAAGTCATCCTGCTACACTAACAGCATCTCTTATCTCAATAAACTTGTCTTTCTCTTCACCTTGCTAGGCTAGAAAATTCTTTTTCTGACCTGTGTGCATGAACCAAGACATTCTGGTAAATAGGATGTAATTGGATCTGTTGTATAGCACCTTGTGACAACTTTCCTTAAAGGAGAGAATAAAAAGGCATGAACTACTGATACACATGACAACATGGTTGGATCTCAAAAACTTTATGCTGAGTGAAAGAAGCCACTCTCAGGTTATACTGTATAACCCTGTTTATATGACATTCTGGAAAAGGCAAACCTAGGGACAGAATACAGCAGTCATCACAAATGGTTTGGGTGGGAGAAGGGTTTGAGTACAAAGCAGCAGCAAAAGGGAATGTTGTGGGTAATGGGAAAAACCATCTGGCTGCTGGGGACTGGGGCTCCCACAGCAATTGGCACCAAATGGCAGAGTGCTCTGAGTTAGGGAGAAGATAAGCCTGTTAAGCTATTGATGAGCTCTGCTGGGTAACAAATGTGCATTGTTAACAAGGGCCTCTAGCTCAAGGTCTGTCCCAAAGGACTGAATTTAAGAGTGGGAAATTTCAGGCACTGTAGCAGGCCGGTGCTTACAGGAAAAGGTACCAGGGGCATGCAGTGCCTCTCAAGTTCATCTGAAGCAGTTCCATTTCTACCATGTTAGCCACCAATGAGCCACTCTTTTCTCATGCATCTGTACCTTCACCTTTTTGGTTCTAGAGCAAAGAAGAGAACAGAAACTCCTTTGCCAGTTATGGTTCCCAGGCAGCCCCCCTTCTCTACCTCCCTTGCTTTGGAGAAAAAGGGCTTACTGCCTCACTTGCTGTACCATCCTGGCCATCTGTGCCACCAGAAGTGCTGATAGAAAAGTGAAACCCACTGAAAGAGCAAGGAAGAAGAACGGCCTTTTTGTTCTGATTTAATAGGTTATTTGTCCTTGAATCCCTAAAGAGCGCCTACAAACCAACCTCTCAGTCCTCACAAGTGCCCTCTCTGGTTGGGTACTGCGTCCAGAGAATCGTTTTAATATCCAGACTGTTTCTCCATTTCTTTTAGATCCTAAATATTACTCATTTCCAGAGCAAGAGGGAGTCCAAAGCCCTCCCATCTTTGAGTGCACCATTCCCGTGAACTCAAAACCAGGGGCAGTGAGAAAGACGAAGAGGCAAAGGGCTAGCTGTAGAAGAGCAGCTGGTAGCTCGCAATGAGCCCTCAGGATCTCCTAGGCACTTGTTAAGAAATACACACGTCCGGAGAGGCTCATAGAAATCCTTATTTAGCAAACTCGGGTAGGCTCCAGGCTTCTCTTTTTTAACAAGTGCCCAGTGGCTTCTTTTGTTGAAGAGCCCCAAACCGAGCTGTAGGCCCGGCTACAAGAGCCACTCGCAATACGGGAGCTGCTTCCGCTTCCCAGCCGGTGAAGGGGTTAAGGTGAAGCAGAGTTAAACTCCCAACCAGATTGCTGGTGCGCTAGTTCCCTCCCCTTATCGAAACCCAACACACAACATTCCTAAACCTCTGTGGCGCTGGCCGGCTCCTCCCCTCCCGTGGACCCACCCCCGACGCACGTTCCAGCGATCTTCGCTCAGCGGCGGGTCTGCGCAGGCTCCTGAAGGGTCAGGGAAGAGGGGGCTCGGGCGGGGGCGTGGCTCCGATCTTTGTGGGTCTCGCGACTCCCGGCTCGTAGCCTGACTTGGGTGCCGCGCCCCGAGCCCGAAGCAGTTGGCAGTGTCCCTCGGTCTGCCCGCCTGCGAAGGGCTGTGGAGGCCTGGAGGTGGGTGCAGATTTGCAGGGCCGAGCTGCAACTGTGAGGCTCTCCCCGGAATCCCTGCCGTCTCGGAGCTGCGGGGAAGCGCGGGGCACCGATATCGCAGGTGTCACTGTGGCCGTATTTCCTGGTGGTCTTCATGGGTACTGGGTTCCAGAGCCTGGTCCTGAGGAGGAGGACGGCGGAGAGTAATTGGAAGCTGGGCTTGTGAGAGGTCTGGGAGGGGAAGAGTATCGCCTCAGCGGCCGCACTGCACGCGGGTATGTCGGGGTTTGATAGTCCTCTTCTGGGCCCTGCGAGTCGGCTAGAGGTCGCTGCGCCGGTGATGGAATGCCCAGTGTCACCCAGCTTGCTCCCTGCTCCCTGAACCTCGGGAGGACCGCCGGGACGCGCCGAAGGACAGAAATTTGGACCTAGTAAAAGGACATCACCCCTTAGCCCCAGCTATGGACTCCACAGCATCAGGTTTGGCTCTGAAGAGTTACGGGGTAGAACCCTCTTGGGGAGTTAGTACTGGGCCTAGGAGGAGATGGACCCTAGGAAATGGCCGCGGAGTCCCACTGGAGGGGCAGAGACTGCGGCTGCTTTCCCTGTGATGGTGCTTAACCTCCCAGGCTCGGGAGCATCAAGTCCCAACATCCAGAGAACACGGTGGAGGGGATGGCCATGGGAGACTCGTCCCAAAGGGCAGAGGAGAGGGGGAAGAGCAGGAGAGGATCTCTTCCTGCTGTGGCAGGGAGAGGGTAAACAAACTTGTGAGGGACTGGCCCTTGGCCAGGGATCAGAGGACAGTGGGGCCATTTGGAGCCTTGCCAGTCACTTCCTTTATCACTTCATTAAGTAATAATGTTTTTCTAGCTCACCTCCATAGGAGGTCAGCAGTGTACATGATCAGCACCTCATATAACCACATGCTCAGGGGCATAAAAATGGCCAGGAGAGAACTGGGCCAAATCTCTGGGCCTCTCACCCCTTTTTTTCCCCTCTATGCTTTGTGGTCTGTAAGCCAGCAGCACAGGCCTTTCCTGGAAGCTCTTTAGAAATGCAGACTCTCAGGCTCTACCCCTCATCTGCTGAACCAGCGTGTGTAGCCAGATCCTCAGGAGTCCATATGCACATTCAAGTTTGGGAAGCCCTGACCTGTGCTATATAATCTGCTGCTTGCCTACCTCCATGCTTTTGCTTTTGTTATTGGTGGCCTTAACCAACATGGGGTTGGGGTTAGTTTTTTGTTTGAAGGCTTTAAGGACAGAGTTATACAAAGCCCTATAATAGAGGGACTCTCAAAATATGTTGCAGTACCCTAACAGTGCTTGGGTCCACAGAGCTGGAGGAACTGGCCTCTAAGCTGGCTCCCAAGGGTAAGGGAAGAGGTGTAACTTCTTCCCCAAAGCCCTCTATCCCTCTGCGATTTTATTTTGTATTATTAACCTGTCTTATGCCCTCAGGTTACATTTTAAGTTCCTTGAAGTTCTTCTCCATGTTAATATTTTCAAAAGGGCTAGTAGAGGACCTGCATATTGGGGGCCCAGTAAATAACTCTCCATGGAGTGGCCAGACTGTGGTCACACTTCAGCTACCTACAGCTTGCTGTGACCTATGGACAGGTGGGGACCTCATGCAACTATGTGCGAGAGCACTACTGCCTGATTTGGGCAGGCTAAAGGCTGCTCCTCAGCTCCCTTTGGGCCAACCTTGTTCCCAGAACCATGACGGTGACACAGTGAGTTGGGGTGTCTGGGAGCTGTAAGTCTCACAAGGGTTAGCCTTCCTTATGGCTCCTTTTACCTTCCTAGTTCTCCCTTCTCAGGACTCCACTCTTTCTCCAGAGAGATACCCAGGAGAAAAGGGAACAGCCATTTTATTCCTGAAAGCCAGGTCCCAGGTGAGTTGGAGTTCGCTTAATTTTTCCTCAAATGCCTGAATTTTGGATATTTTTTTGCCACAGACACAGCAACACTGGATCTGAGCCGCATCTGCGACCTGTGCCGCAGCTTATGGCAATGCTGAATCCTTAACCCACTGAGTGAGGACAGGGATTGAACCCTCATGGACCCTATGTTGGGTTCTTAAACCAATGAGCCACAATGAGAACTGATCTGGAGTCTCCTTGTTTGCCAAAAGGAACTGTGCCCAGTGCCTGCTCTGCAGGAGATCAAACCCATCAAGGCTTTTGCTGGCCTCCTTGCCCCTTGCCCAGGGCCCTCTCCTCTCCATGCAGTGTGCACTCACTCAGATCCTTTGGATTATTTCTGTACCAGGCACTGTGGTGAGTGCCAAGTCATGTGAGAGTGCCCTGGTCCTGAAGGAGTGCCACAAGCATGGAGGGAAGAGGACTCTGGCACCTAGGAGGCAGCCCCAGTCACAGAGCATGGTTTGACAGCAGATGGAATGGCAGAGACCAGCCTTTCCATCAAAGTTTGGACAAAGAGAATCAGCCTGTGCTGGAGAGGCTGGAGAAGGCTCCTGGAGAAGCGGGGACAAGGGGGTTCTGAGGGTACAGACAGGCCGGGAGGCCATTTGAGGCTGGGTCCCTGTAGAAATGTTATCTTTGTGGTGACAGACTTAACATCACTGCTTCAGCTGCGTGACCTTGGTCGAATCACCTAAACTCTCAATGTCCTGGTTTTGCCAACTAAAATGAGGAGGGTGATCATGATGATGATGGAAATAATAATTGCTAACCAAATATATCAGCAACTATTCTACCCTATTTATTTGTACCAATTAATGTCATCTTTACAACATTCCTGTTTCAAAGAATGGCAGCTGAGGCACAGAGAGGTAAACTGAGGAAACCAAGATAGAGAGAGATAAAGTAATTCATGCATTGTTATCTAGCTAGTAAGGGAGGGAGCTAGTTTCAAGTCTAGGTTGTCTAGCTCCAGAATCTTCACCACTCAGTAATAAAACTATCTCATGTGGTTGTTGGAGACTTCAGGTGAATGGAGTTGCTTAGTCATTATTAGCTTCACTTGTGATGGGGGTGAAGGCATTAATGGTGACTGACTCTAGAGGTGGCTTCAGGTTTGGCTGTAGGAGGCTAAATGTGGAATGAAAACCTTCAAGGGGGGACCTGTGAATGCCAGTTTGCATCATTTCCTAGCAATGGTAATTTAGTAGGATTCTAGCTCAATAATAGACATTTATATGTAGTTTTCTAGTCAACAGGGGAAACCCTCACCAATAAGGAATTCTCTCAGTAATAAGAATAATGAACTTCTTTGACCTTGATGTACACCAGAGGTGTATCAGACAGTTTTGTCTAGTTCTGTGTGGTAACAAAGCCCCAGATCTCAATGGCTCACAGTAACAAAGTATATTTCTTCTACATATTACCTGTCAGTAGTGGGCTGGCTGTGGCTCTGCAACACCCTCTTCATAGTGGAATTGAGGCTGGAGGATCCGCCCTGCTCTGGGATGTGCTGTTCTTGTGGCCGGGGAGGAGGGGGAAGTACAGAACCAGGGGATGGCTCTCCAAGCTTCTGCTTTTAAGTGGCAGGCGCTGCTCTGGCTCACAGCCCATTGGCCAGGGCAGGTCATGTGGCCAAGCCCAACGTCAATGAGATGGGCCTAGAAGGAGGAGCGGTGAATATTCTGAAGAAATAATTAGTCTTCTACTGACTATTTTCTTACTCAGAGATGTTCACTTCCCACCTCTTGCACATACAATCTCTCCCCAAGGGAGAACCCAAAAGCCCATCCAATCATAATCAGGATCGAAATCCTTGATGATGATAGTCTGGACATCAGGTCTGGATATAGAGACTTATGAACTAAAAAGGTAAGTTGCCTGAATCCATATACCCCACATACAAATGGAACAGTGGAGTAGGATAACCACAACAAACACCCCTATTCACAAGGAGGAAGCAGTTGCAGGTCTGTAACAGTTAAAAAATTCTGGTGAGCAGACTTGGCTGTGGGAGCAGGGAAGTCTTTTACTTAGGCCCTGGCTCTGCTCCCTGGGTACAGCTTCCCAGTGCAGTGTTCTCCTTGGCTCTGCTCTCCAGAAGTTCCTTCCTTTTGCAGGATCCCCCCTGATCACATATGAGGATGATATTGGAAAATAAATTCTTGTGAGGACCTAGCAGCTTTTTCACTCTGCCCAAGTAGGTTGATGGCCCAAGGGTTGTTTCAGGTCATAAACATTCAGTGTGCCTCTCAAAAACTTAATCAGCTTTTTGTGTATTTGCTTCCAAGAGCTCCATGTGTCAATAGGTTTTCCTACAGTTCTTGCTGAAATATGCCCCTCTCTTTAGAGTTAATTGAGAGCTTTGGGGGTTTCCTTCACTCTGAGCAATTTGGTTCCACTGAAAGGAGCTATCTGCAGTTATTCAGAGGTTTAAATAAGGTTCAACAATCACACCTATGATTTGGTCCTTACCACTAGGTTGAGTTTTAATCGTCCTTTATCATGCCGAAGCCTTATCTATTTTGTCCTTATCAGTTGGAAATAAGAATTGATTAAATCTCCAACCCTGCAAATCTTAGAATTTCTGGATACTTCCTTTTGCTTTCTATTTTTATTTTGCAGCAAACTTTTTTTTTTTTTTTTGGCTGTGCCCACAGCATGTGGAAGTTCCTGGGCCAGGGATCAAACCTGAGCCATAGCAATGACAACACCAGATCCTTAACTGCTAGGCTACCAGAGAACTCCACAAACCAGAAATTTCGAGCTTATTTCTTGTCATACCCTCTCAAATGCAGCCAATAACAACCAACTGATACTACTGATGTTATGTTTCCCTCCTCTTATCATAATGTCACGAGCTCATGCTTGCATTGTTCCTCTTTCGGGTTATTGCAGACAGTATTTTCCCACATGTTCACCAAGTTATGTGAGTTGTCATCTGGTGAGTACGTTTCCTCATTGCCTGACCCTGAAGCCAGTGTCACATATTTTATGCTTTTTGTTATGGCAGAACCTCACTTTGAGTATTATCTTTTTTAGTGTGTGAGTTTAGGCTAGTTATACTGTGATAACCAGAGCAAACCCTGAGAGATTTATACCAACGAAGATTTGTTTCTGGTTCATGTTACAGGCAAGCTTTGGTTTTGCCCACACCTTCTCTCTGGGGTTGTTTGCCATCCTCAAAGCAGAGGGAAAAGAAACAATTGCAGAACCTCCACCGGCTCTGAAAGCTTTTGCTTATAAGCAGCTCATGTCACTGTCTTCACATTCCATTTGTGAAAGCAGATTTGGCCACACCTGAGCCAGTGGGGTAAGAAGATCAATTTTGTAGGAGGGGCCAACTATTTTGAACAAGTAGTATAATCTGTCACAAGAGGTTACTATAGTAGTGAGTGCTCCACTTTTGTTCATTTTGGACTGCCTTTAAGTTAAGGTAAAATTGTTACTTTGGCTTACTCTATGGAATCTTTAGTATCTAAATGATACACTGGGGGGGGAAGTAACAGGAGTTTATACAACCTTCACTTATCTGCTTTTTAGTTCATATATATGGATTATTGTATAATAGAAGTCAAATAGGTGTTCTACTTGCTGTTACAGGATAGTTCTGGCTGAGACCCACAGAATGGTTGTACCTTGTGAGACCCTAAAATCCAGGGTCTGTTCTCTACTTCGCACATTTAGGAATTGAAAAATGATTAGGCTTTCGGGAAAGGCTTTATGTTAATTGAATTTACAAAAGACTTATTGATTCACTATGAGGCCACTTGATATACTTTCACTGAACTGTGTGCTGTCAGGCTGTTATGGAGATAAGTGATTTTAAGGCCAAACGATTTGATTTGGCCTTAGTAAAAACTGTCATTGAAATCCTGAGTCACTAGTTTTCTCAAAAATATTTAATTAGAAGACAGTTGATATCAGTGCATTTCAGAATGCAGAGCATAATAGTCTGTTACATCTGTTTTTTGGTCACACCTGTGGCATATGGAAGTTCCTAGACCAGGGATTAAATCCAAGCTGCAGCTACAACCTATGATACAATGCTGGATCCTTAACCCCCTGAGCCACATGGAAACTCCTGACTGATATATATAAATGCAACTAAAATGAGAGTAAAACCTCTTGAAAACTGAGAGATGGATTGTATTTCTCTCTCCCACATAAGCAGAGTATCTCTGTAGGCCTGGTTCTCTTGAGACCTTGATTATATTTCCATGCAGCTTGATGTTGAAATATGTGGGCACTGGGTGGGATACCAAGCAGAAAGGATGACAAAATTCTTGGAGTATTTTTGAGATGATAAAACTCAGAACTGGGCATTGTGATAGCTAGGAACTCTCAGAATCCCTTCTTGTACATCCTAAGGTTTTATTCAGGCAACCATCTACTCTTCCCCCCAAGGGCCACATGTGGTGTGGTCCCTGAGTGTGCTAGAGTGTCTTCTGTGTTTCAGGACCCGATGACCTTTGAGGATGTGGCCGTGGAATTCACCCGGTGGGAGTGGGAGCAGCTGGACACTGCTCAGAAAGACCTTTACCGGGAGGTGATGCTGGAGAACTTCAAGAACCTGGCCTCCCTGGGTGAGCTCAGCTCTGCCAAAGCCCAAAACCTGCCCATCGGGCTATCTTTATTTCCTTGGTGTTTATCTTTTTTTTTTTTTTGTCTTTTCTAGGGCCAGACCCATGGCATATGGATGTTCCCAGGCTAGGGGTCTAATCGAAGCTGTAGCTGCTGGCCTACACCAGAGCCACAGCAACACAGGATCCAAACCTTATTTGTGACCTACACCACAGCTCACAGCAACGCTGGATCCTTAACCCACTGAGCAAGGCCAGGGATCCAACCCACAATCTCATGGTTCCTAGTCGGATTCGTTAGCCACTGAGCCATGGCGGAAACTCCCATTTCCTTGGTGTTTAAAAGCTAGGGATATCTGGGCCTGTTGGCAGACTTTTGCTCAGGGATTCTGGAATTAAACATTTATATTCTCTTTTGGGCCTAGAGATGCAGTATTTCTGCTTGATCTTTCTAGGAAAGTCCTGCTCCATATGAGGTCAGAATAAGAAGCTTCATGACTCCGTTCCTGCTGTTTCATAATGCCCATTCTCTGGAGGTTATCCACAATATTTCTCCTCCCAGAAGACCAAGGGCCAGAGCCCTGGCCTCCATCATACATGGTCATGATCCTTTTCTTTCTCTGCCATCAGGGTTTCCAGTGTCCAAACCATATGTGATCTGCCAGTTGGAAGAAGGGGAAGAGCCCTGTACAGTAGAGAAAGAAATCTCAACAGGTGCCCACTCAGGTAAGTGAGTTGGACCAAAACAGCATGACACATAAGGCGGCCCAGCTGTGAGTTGGAAGCTGCCCTGATCCCTTGGTCAGGGGGCCCTTCTTTGGGAAGGTGAAGTCACTTTCCAGGAGCCCTCAACTCTAGTATTTTGAATACGGTAAGCTTTTGTAATTATTTCCTGTGTGAACAGATGTTTATTTTCCCCCTAGAGTTTATTTTTCCCTTGTTACCTATCTCCGCCCACTCTTAGGGATTCTTGGGGATGTGTCTCATTACTATATGTTACACAGTCAATATTAGATGGAATCTAAGGGTCAACAGTCCTAAGTGCCCAGCAATCCTCTATCAGCAGGGCTGAGGGAGTTAGCAAGGGATCAAACAGAACAGTTAAGGAGTCCAGAAATGAAAGGGTTACAGGCAAGAACATCCTGACAGATGATGTCAGGAAATCAAGATGAGAATATTTCAAGTTTGGTTAAGCTGAGCTGCAACCAAGGTGGTTCTAGGAACAAAGACTACTCCTTACCAGCTATTGATGGCATTCTTTGGACCATTTATTCCTAGGTGATGTGAGAATACCTGGTAGGCTCCACCCCTTGGGGCAGAATTCTGGACACAAAGCTCTCCTGACTGTCATGTGTAGCCCAAACGTACTGGAGTAGATGGTCGGTGCCAGTGTCCATCTCTGAGGCAAAGTCAGCCTCTGGCCAAAGCTAAAGCTCCCAAAAGCAGGATGCAAATCCTAAGAGCACAGGCTGGGCCTCTTCTGAACCTAGAAGAGAGGACAGAGAAGGAAGATGGTGATCCCTGTATTACTACTCTCTTCATCGTGTTTCCTTCCAGAATGAGAACAAGGGTCTGATATCTGGATTTAGGCTCATGATTAATATCTATCTGTTTACAGTGGCCTACAAACATGGCTGTGTTTCAGAATCTCTTGGGGAGCTTGCTAAACATTCAGATCCCTAGGAGCCACACAAGACCTACTTGACTCAGAATCTGGCCCCTTGTAGCCTAGGTTAGGCATTACCAGTCATTTCCCTCTTCAGAAGGGCCTCTATTATTGTATTAGCTTTCTACTGCTGCTGTAAAAAACTGTCAAAAATTTAGCAGCTTTAAGCAACACAAGTTTATTATCTCAAGATCATAGGTCAGAATCAAGCATGGGTCTCTTATGGTTACACCCAAGTTACTGGCAGGACCACATTCCTCTCTGGGGTATCAAGGGAAGAATCTGTTTCCTGTTCATCTGTGTTATTGGCAGAATCAGTTCTTTGCAATTGTAAAATTGCTGGCTATAAGCTGATGAGGCATTCCCAGCTTCTAGATACTGCTACCCTCCTTGGCCCACAATGCGCTTCCTCCAGCTTCAAAGCTAGAAATGGTGGGTCAAGTCCTTCTCACACCACAACTCTCTGACTCAGCCAGGAAATAGTCTCTGATTTTGAGAATTTATGTGAGTACATTGGGCCCACCTGAATAATCCAGGATAATCTCCCCATCTCAAGATCTGTGCCCTTAATAACATCTGCAAAGTCTCTTTTGCCATGTAAAGTAACATACTTGTATGTTCTTGGGATTAGGGCATAGGCATCTTTGGGGGAATAACTATTCTGCCTACTACAGTTATATACAGTAAATAATACACAATACACACACACACAATAATGTGTGGTGTGTTTGAGCTGCTGAGGGAAGACAATGTGGAGGGCCTCCTCCTACCTTCTTCTCATCTTTACAATTTTTTTCTTGTCTTTTTAGGATTGCACCTGGGGTATATGGAAGTTCCCAGGCTAGGGGTCGAATCAGAGCTGTAGCTGCCACCCTTCACCACAGCCACAACCATGCCAGGTCTTTAACTCACTGAGCAAGGCCAGGGATCAAACCCACGTCCTCATGGATACTTGTCAGGTTCGTTACTGCTTAATCACCATGGGAACTCCTCATCTTTACAATCTTTGGACTTACATTGTGCAGTAGATTCCAAACACTGTTCCCTCAGGTTTTTCTAATCTCCATTTATCTGCTTATCTTGTTCTTAATAACCCCCAAATTTTCTTTAGACATACACCATTCTTGGTAGAAACTGTACACTTCTTTTAGATTTTATTTTAAAGGTAAATTTTCTTACATCTATTATAGGACTTCCTGTTGGCACTTAAAACAGGTAATACTAGACAGTCTTTTTTTGTTTTTTTTTTTTTCCCCCCCCTCTAGACCGGGAAAGAAGGCCTCGAGCCAAGGAGTCAATGCCAAGTCAGGGAATTTCCAAAGAAAAATTATTCCTGGTAGCATCTGTGGAAAAACACATTAGAGATGAACTTTGGTTTTCCAAACTGGAAGCAGCTTGGGGTTGTGATAACCAGTTAGAAATATATCCAAAAAAACAGGAGAGACCTGTGAAAGAAATATCATCTTCTCACAAATTTACTACCAGCCTTAGGAAAGATCATGAATGGAGTGAATTTGGGACAAATTTTGGCTTAAAATCAGTCCTTGTTAGCCAACACAGTGTTCTCATGGGAAAAGAATTCAAAAAATGTGATATGGAATTGAGCCAGACTTCAGGGAGAAATAACTCTCTGAGAACCCATCCCGGGAAGAAATCTTGTAAATGCAATGAATGTGGGAAGTTGTTCCATTTCCAGTCAGAACTTAGGCGCCATCAGAGATGTCACACTGGAGAAAAGCCCTATGAGTGCAGTGAATGTGGAAGAGCCTTTGGTCATATTTCATCCCTTATTAAACATCAGAGAACTCATACTGGAGAAAAGCCCTATGAATGCAGCGAATGTGGCAGAGCCTTCAGCCAGAGTTCATCTCTTGTTCTACATTATAGATTCCATACTGGAGAGAAACCCTACAAATGCAATGAATGTGGGAGGGCCTTTGGTCATACATCATCCCTTATTAAACATCAGAGAACTCATACTGGAGAAAAACCCTATGAATGCAAGGAATGTGGGAGAACCTTCAGCCAGAGTTCCTCTCTCATTGTACATTATAGATTTCATACTGGAGAGAAGCCCTACAAATGTAATAGATGTGGGAGAGCCTTCAGCCAGAGTTCATCTCTCACTCAACATTATAGATTTCATACTGGAGAGAAACCCTACAAATGTAATGAATGTGGAAGAGCCTTTGCTCACACTGCATCCCTTATTAAACATCAGAAAAGTCATGCTGGGAAAAAAACCCTATGAATTCAGCCAATGTGGGAAGACTCAGCTGGAGTACACACACCACTAAACCTCAGAGGATATAGAAGAAAGAGATCCTATGAGTGTAACGTATATGGGAAGACTTCAGGTCAGAGGATACATCTTGTTCAATATCAGACAGGACATACTAAACAGAAGCTATCTATTAATATCAAGAGAGGGAGTGGGCCTCCAGGCATACCTCCTCCTTTATCAAACACCAGAGAATTCAAACTAATAAGAAAACAATGAGTGTAATGGATTTGGAAAGGCTTTAGTTAGAGGACACACATTATTCAACATCAGACAGTTTATGATGGGGATAAGCCTTTTCAATGGAATGCATATAGAATAGCCTTTAGACACATATTTTTCCTAATAAACTGAAAAACTCAACAACTCATACTGGAGAGAAACTGCTCAAGTGCGGTAAAAAAAATCAGTAAAACTTACTAAGCATCAGGAACACATACTACAGAGAATCCCTAAGAAGGAGTAAATGTGGGAAGGTATTCAGAGTATATCCCTTACTAAGCATCAGAAAATTCTACCTTGAGAAAAAAATCTGTGGATACAGTGAATGTGAAAAAGCCTCCAGCCAAATCTCTTCCCCTTATAAACACCAGCAAACTCACCCCACTGGTTAGAAACCTTGGGTATGTAATGCACGTGGGCAAGCTGGTGTGGATATTCCACCCTTTTTTGCACATCAGAGCATTTGTATTAGAGTCACAGTTTGAATTTAGTGAGTTTTGGAAAACCTACTAGCCAGATGCCAGAACTGTACAATATGTTGAATTCCACTAGTAATAATGTGTGTCTTCTAACTAAAGCCTTTCCAAATCGCAAACCCTCAGCATACATTAAGGCATCAGCCAAAAGATAAACCCTGGGAGCTTAATGAATGTGAAGATAGTTCTTTCAGACTGGAGATTAACAACATAGAAGTGAGAGGAAGCTGAGCAACCTAATCTGGTGATTTTCTATCTGGTGGGGGCTGTTTTTATAACCACTTTTGCTCTGCCTCCCCATCCTGTTGCTGGTGAGGGTGGGGTTGTGTGGATGAAGGGAATGGAGGCAGAGGAAGGTGAAGCCATCAGTGATCTGGCCCAGCCATATTTTACAGCTAAGAGAACTGACCTTCAGAAAATGCCAAGCTCCAGCCTACATACCTAACTGCACTGGACTTCTTGCCTCCTGGTTCACAGCTGTAGCTTAAGGATTGAGAGACTGAAGGTCTTCCCTATACAAAACCTCCATGCACTAGTTTCTTTGTAGTACATGTTACCTTTATGAGGCAGTGGAATAGTATTTTAAAGTTTGACCAAAAAAGCAATTTTAGAGATCTTTATGCTACTAGATTTGGAGTTTTTTGAAATAAACACTTAAGTCACTAAAATATGGGTATCATTAAAATCAAAACCTCAAAAACATTATCCCAAGTGAGAGCAGCCAGATGCCAGGGATCACATATTGAATGTTCCCTTTGTATGAAATGGCCAGAAAACACAAATCTTCAGAGACAAAGTAGATTAGTGGTTGCCTGGGGCTGGGAGTGGCAATTGGGAGTGACTGCAAATATTCCAAGGAATCTTATTGGTGTGGTGGGAATGTCCTAAAACTGGACTATGGTGATGGCTGAACAATTTGGTAAATCAATAAAAGTCATTGAAGTGTTCCTAGAAAGTGGAGTGAATTTTATATGTATATTATACCTCAGCAAGATTGTTTTTAAAGAATCAAATATACAGATATACCAACTATTGCTAAACTAGTTTTCCTAAGTAGCCAACATATTTCAGGCCATACTTTGGTATCACTGTCTATTTTCTGTAATACTTAAACTTACTGGGTCTCAAGTTCATATCATGTTGCCTCTTCAACCTGTGTGGAGAAGCCAAGACCAAGAGCAGTCATAGACCAGAAGAGTGTCTGTCTGTTTTTCTTTTCCTTTCTTCTTTCCTTCCCTCCCTTTCTTTCGGGCCACACCTGTGGCACAGGAAATTCCTGGGCTAGGGGTTGAATTGGAGCTGCACCTGAGGCCTGTGCTACAGCCACAGCAATGCCAGATCCCAGCTGCATCTCTGACCTACACTGCAGCTTGTGGCAGTGCCAGATCCTTAACCCACTGAGCAAGGCTGGGGACTGAACCTGCATCCTCATAGTCAGGTTCTTAACCTACTGAGCCACAATGGGAACTCCTGACCAGAGGAGTCTTGACTAAAGAGAACTGGTTTGCACAGAGGACAGTCCTCAAAACATTTCAAGTCCAGGTGAGGTAGCTGAGCTCAGAATTCAGGGAACCAGGTCAAAGTGGGTCCATGGAGACAAGCAGGATCTAGAGATCCAAGAATTTGGTGAAAGCAGAGGGGAGCAAGAAGGCAGGATGAGGGAGTTCCCGTCATGGCGCAGTGGTTGACGAATCCGACTAGGAACCATGAGGTTGCGGGTTCGGTCCCTGCCCTTGCTCAGTGGGTTAACGATCCGGTGTTGCCGTGAGCTATGGTGTAGGTTGCAGACACAGTTCGGATCCCGCGTTGCTGTGGCTCTGGCGTAGGCTGGTGGCTGCGGCTCCGATTCTGCCCCTAGCCTGGGAACCTCCATGTGCCGCGGAGCGGCCCAAAGAAATAGCAAAAAGACCAAAAAAAAAAAAAAAAAAAAAAGAAGGCAGGATGAACAGGAGGCATCTGGACAGCTTGAGGTCACAATCCCAGCCTATGAACCTAAAAATCACAGGAATTTCTTTGCGGAGGACCAAGGTTCACAAGAAGAAATAGTGAATACTTTCCATTGGTAACAGCCTAGTTTGCTCTATCCCATCTTTTTTTCCCCCAGTGCCCTTCTCTGGCCCCACCCCACAGGTCTGCATATGGAGGTTCCTAAGCTAGGGGTTGAATGGAAGCTGCAGCTGCTGGCCTACGCCACAGCCACAGCAATGCCAGATCTGAGCCTCATCCATGACCTACCCCATAGTTCGCAGGGACATCGGATACTTAACCCACTGGGTAGGGTCAGGGATCAAACTCACATCATCATGGATGTAACTGAGCAGGGCCCTGTGGGGCTCCTGGGCACAAAAGCCTTTCTAGGTCCCCCATTTCTTGTTTTTAGGAAATGGGCCTCATTCAGCCTGCATAGCTCCCTTAGTTCTGAGGGACAGGTTCAGACAGTGGCTGATCAGGGAAGGAAGGGGATGCAAAGACAAGGGAGGAACAGTTGAGAAACAATAGCACAGCCTTGGGGCGGGATCCTGGTTCCCTCTCAAGAGATACACATAATGATGTAAACATCTTAGAGAAAATTTATATTCCTTATGCTAAGGAATCTAAGAGAGCATTTATATTCCTTATGCTCCTTTTAGAAGTGAATACTTTTTGTTTATTGTCTTTTCTAGGGCCACTCCTGCAGCATGGAGGTTCCCAGGCTAGGGGTCTAATCTGAGCTGTAGCTGCCGGCCTATGCCAGAGCCACAGCAATGCCAGATCTGAGCTGCATCTGCAACCTGCACCACAGCTCACAGCAACACGGGATCCTTAACCCACTGAGCAAGGCCAGGGATTGAACCCACAACCTCATGGTTCCTAGTTGGATTCTTCAACCACTGAGCCACTACGGGAACTCCTAGAAATGAATACTTTAAAATTGAGCTTAGAGTCCTTCCCTGTCCTTCTCCCTGGCGTAATTGTGCCCTAAACACAATCACCTATAAGCTAAAGATAGGTACCCTGAGCACAATCACCTCTGGGTTAAAGATTATTTTAGCACATGATGTTTTTCAGGAACTTTCCCAGTTTGTTCTAATCTCTGATCAATATGCACTTTTCCCAAGTACTGTTATTCTAGGCAATAACCCAGCAGACCTCCATCATGATCATGCTGAGAGCTCCTGACACTGGCTTTGGTGACTAAGATTCCCCCAAAGAAAGAAGTATGTCTGCGCAATCCTGATTCCTATCTGAAAATCTGTTTTTCTTTTTTTTTCTTTCTTTCTTTCTTTTTTTATTTTTTTATTTTTGCCTTTTCTAGGGCCGCACCCGTGGCATATGGAGGTTCCCAGGTAGGGGTCTAATCGGAGCTGTAGCTGCCGGCCTATGCCACAGCCACAGCAACGCAGGATCTGAGCCATGTCTGCGACCTACACCACAGCTCATGGTAACGCTGGATCCTTAACCCATTGACCAAGGCCAGGGATTGAACCCGCAACGTCATAGTTCCTAGTTGGATTTGTTAACCACTGAATCACGGCAGGAACTCCTGTTTTTCTCCTTTTTACGATAAAACTCCCCAAAATTCTTCCCAATGGAGGGCATAGTCTTTAAGGCATTAGCCTGCTGTGGCCTCCTTTGCTTGGAAAGCAATAAAAGCTATCTTTTTCTCCTTCACCCAAAACTTTGTCTCTGTGTTTCAGTTTGGCACTGGTAGACAGAGGCTGAATTTCAGCAATATGGATACTAGTCAGGTTCATTTCCACTGAGCCAAAACTCCCCTGGTCACTTTATATAGCTGGCTGCCTGTGGCAACTTTGTAGCTGGCCTTTGCCTAATGTCTGTCCCCTCCTCTCCTGTATCTCAACCAGGTTAACCATTCTCATCAGCATGTACCCATTTTCCCTGATGAAAGCCTTTTACCGCCTAGGGGATAAATGTACACTCCTCAGCTTGGCATTTCATGCCCTCTTCATCCGCTCTAACCTCCTGCTGTTCCTGACAAGAACCTCTATTTCAGGCAAACTAGTGTCCTTGCGACACCTCCACAGTTCCTAGCCCATCAGCCTGGAATCCCCTCTCTACTGTCTAGAGTCTGATAATCAGCCAGAACCCTGTTCAAATGTCCCCTCCTCAGGGAAGAATTCTCTAGAACACTGATGAGAAGTCAGATCTTATTCATTTGCAATTGTAAACTGTACCATGAGTTGTTGTTTTTTTTTGTCTTTTTGTCTTTTTGCCATTTCTTGGGCCGCTCCCGCGGCATATGGAGGTTCCCAGGCTAGGGATCTAACCGGAGCTGCAGCTGCCAGCCTACACCAGAGCCACAGCAACGCAGGATCCGAGCCGCATCTGCAACCTACACCACAGCTCACGGCAACGCCGGATCGTTAACCCACTGAGCAAGGCCAGGGACCGAACCCGCAACCTCATGGTTCCTAGTCGGATTCGTTAACCACTGCGCCACGATGGGAACTCCACCGTGAGATCTTTTTTGACCTCTTCACTGTTGTATCATCATGGCAATCATCTGATGAGAGAGCAGATGTGCCGAAGCACTGAGCCAAGTAGTGTTTGCTTTAAGGTGATGTTCTACCAGGCCTGTTTCATTGGTCCAACTACAGCAGGAATAGCAATGGCATCAATGCCACCATGATTAGTCAATAAGGAATTTAGAGTGAAGCAACTGCCCATAACTACTTGAGTCAAGGAGGTGAGACAAATCTATGGATCTTCTGTCTAGGGAATAAGTGAGGTCATTATAACTTCTGCCAGAGTTAGTGATAGTCTTTTATAGTCTCTTTATTTACCACCATTGAAAACACTGCTCTGATTGTTCGTATAAACAAGTTAGCAATGAGTCAGCAATTCCCCAATGGTGGTGAACATGAATAATTAAGGATTTCTGTATATAGACAGTTTTGGGATGCTATTCCTAAAGTGCATGAAGTTTTATTCCGAGGAAAACAAGACTAGTTTACCTGGCTGCAAAGGAAGTGGAATCCAGTAGGGGTACATAGAGACGCAGGAAAGTTTTTCATGACCTGAGATTGGAATTAAGGTCTTACCTTATCTGTTACCCATATGGATCCCTTTACTTTTTTTCAGCTGATAAGTAACTGGCCCACTACCCTAATGCAGGTTGTTGAATTCAGATTTAGAGTTACCTGAGTTCTGATCATGATAATTGGCTCTTTTTCTGGGAGACAGGGACACCAGCAAAGTCACAGGTTGATTTGTTTAAGGTCATTTGTCCCTGTAGGTGCAAGTGGAAAAACCGCTGGCTATAATTCTCTATTGTCTCATTTGATGGGACCAGAATTTTTCATATATATTTATCAGTGGTCTGGCAATGGATGGCATATTCAGCAGTGAGTAAGACTGAGAGCAATGGCTCCTATTTAGGATAATCTAAGACTGGTATTAGAAAGAGTATGCTCTGACCTAAAATTAAATAAAGAGGAAAGAGTGGTCATCCATCCATTATGGGTGGACAACAACCAGGGATCGATAGAAATGAAAAGAATAACTATAAGCAAACAGATGAAAAGTGAAACAGGACTTTTTTTATTTTAGAAGTATAGTTGATTTACATACAATATTGTGTTAAACAAACCAGGGCTCTGACACAGGTCTTGGTCTGACATCTTGGGCAGAAGCTAGCCACTATCTAATGTCATCTATTTATTCCAAAGGTCTCTGGTCAGTTATATGCTTCTGAAGACCAGCTGCTTCTAGAGTATCTTGGAGAATCCTCAGTTTTAACTCCTCTATTGGAATAGGCTTCCAGTTATATCAATTCTGAAATCCTTCTTTAGTTCTGCTGTATTTGTTGTTAACAGTACCTGATATGATCTCATACAATGAGGTTCAAGAGCAGTTTTTCTCTGACATCTCTTCCAACAGACAAAACCTCAGGGTTGAAAATCACAGACAGGCTGTTTAGGAAGATGCTGTGGGAAGTTGTCCTTAACCTGTTGATAGGACTAGGTAGAGTACATGAGTCTCTTGTAATATTTTGCCACATCTGAATGCAACAGGGTAGAGTTTAGTACTGGAGGTGGAATCTCTAAATAAAATGGCTTGAGTTCTTAACGGGATAACTGATATATTCCCCAAAGAAGAGGACCATATGGTCATAAGAGCTTCCAGGAATAAGTACCCTTGACCAGGGAACTTAAAGGCTTCTGAAATCGTTGCTCATTTTAGATTAAGGATGTCACTAATTCCTATAAAGTGTGTGACTTGATCACTCAATGATTTAAAAAAAATGGGATGCCCTAGGTTGGAAAAACAAAATCAAGCAGATTTTAGTGACTGTAAGGACCAACACTTTTCAACAATGGAATGCTTCAACTCATCATCAAAATAGATATATAATAACTAAAACATTAAAATTTCATGAAGGGCAGAAGCTGGATAAAATCCATCTGAAGGTGTCCAAGGATCTTTGAGGCTTTGGGGTTAAGGATCTGGCCAGCAGCTTGAGTTGCTGCTATGGCTTGGGTTTGATCCCTGGCCAAGGAACTTCCACATGCCATTAGCATGGCCCAACACCCCCAACAAATTGTCCTCTTTTTTTTTTTTTTTTTTTAGGGCCACACCTGTGGCACATACGTTCCTAGGCTAGGGGTCTAATTGGAGCTGCAGCTGCCAGCCTCCACCACAGCCACAGCAATGCAGGATCTGAGCAGTGCCTGTGACCTACACCATAAGCCAGGGCAATGCCGGATCCTTAACCTGATGAGCCACAATGGGAACTCCCCAAACCTATCTTTTAAGAAATTTATTTACCACTGTTCATTTAAAATAGTAACCAATTTGGAGATTACAGGATTAAGATGGCGGAATAGAAGGACTAGAGCTCAAGTTCTCTCCTAAAAACAACAAAATTCACAACTAAAGGCTGAGCAATCTCCACCCAAATGGACCGGAAACCTTAAGAAGAAAAAGAGGAGGCCACATCAAGAGGTAGGAGGGGCAAATTCGTGATATAAACAACCCCACACCTCCAGGGTGGGAAGCTCCACAGACTGGAAACTAACTGGTTCACAGAAACTCACCTACAGGAGTGAGAGTTCTGAGCCCCACATCAAACCCTCACGTGCGGGGATCTGGCACTGGGAGAAAGAGCCCCTGGAGCATCTAGCATTGAAGGCCAGTGGGGCTTGTGTGCAGGAGCTCCACAGGACTGGGGGATATAGAGACCCCATTCTTAAAAGGCACACACAGACTTTCACATGCACTGGGTCCCAGGGCAGAGTGAGGACTCCATAGGAATCTGGGTCAAACCAGACTGCAGTTCTTGGAGGACATCCTGGGAAAACAGGGGTAAATGTGGCTTGTTGTGAGGGATCGACATTGAAAGCAAAGCTCTTGGGAATATTCAGCAGCATGCCTTTCTCTGGAGGTGGCCATTTTGGGAAAATCTGGCCTCATCCATCAGTCAGTGCTGAGAAGCCCCAGGGCAAACAACAATCCAGGTGGGATCACAGCCCTACCCCTCAGTAAACAGGCTACCAAAAGACCCCTCAAACACACAGCTGCCTCTAATCCCATCCAGAGACTAAGCCACACCCACCAGAGGGATTAGAATCAGCTCCACCTACCAGTGGGCTGGCATCAGCCCCTCCCATCAGGAAGCCTACAGCAAGCCCCATACTGACTTCAGCCACAAGGGGGGCAGCCACCAGAAGTAAGAGAGGCTACAACTCTATTATCTATAAAAAGGTCACCACACCAAAAACCTATAAAAATGAAAAGACAGAGAACTATAACTCAGATGAGAGAGAATGGAAAAACCCCAGAAAATCAGCTAAGTGATGAGATTCTCAGCATCCAGGAAAAAGACTTTAGATTGTTGATGCTGAAGATGATACAGGACATTGGAAATAAACTGGAGGCAAAGATGGATAACTTACAGGAAACACTGAGCAAAGAGATACAAGATATAAAACTTAAACAAGAAGAGATGCAAAATACAATAACTGAAATAAAAAATTCACTAGAAGCAGTTAACAGCAGAATACAGGAGGCAGAAGAATAAATAAGCGAGGTGGAGTACAGATTAGTGGAAATTACAGATGCAGAACAGAAAAGAGAAAAAAGATTGAAAACAAATGAAAAGAGTCTCAGAGAACTCTGGGACAATGTTAAATGCACCAACATCCATATTACAAGGGTGCCAGAAGGAAAAGAGAGAGAGAAGGGGACAGAAAAAATACTCAGAGATAATAGCTGAAAACTTCCCTAACATGGGAAAGGAACCACTCACTCAAATCCAGGAAGCACAACGAGTAGCATATAAAATAAACCCAAGGAGGAATACCCCAAGACACATATTAATCAAACTAACCAAAATTAAAGACAAAGAGAAAATCTTGAAAGCAGCTAGGGAAAAGAAACAAGTAACATACAAGGGAACCCCAATAAGGTTATTGGCAGATTTTTCAGCAGAAACTCTGCAGGCCAGAAGGGAGTGGCATGACATACTTAACGTGATGAAAGGAAAAAACCTCCAACTAAGATTATTCTACCCAGCAAGGCTCTCATTCAGATTTGAAGGAGAAATCAAAACCCTCACAGATAAGCAAAAGCTAAGAGAACTCAGCAACACTAAACCAGCCTTACAACAAATACCAAAGGGACTTCTCTAAGCAGAAAAGAAGAGACAGCAACAGGAAACAAAAATTCCACAAATGACAAGGCTCACCAGTAAAGGTACATATACAGTAAAGATATGAAATCATCCACACACAATTATACCACCAAAATCAGAAATCATGAGAATCAAATGCAGGACACTGGAGATGAACTTGCAATTAAGAGAACAACAACTTAAAACATTCTCATATACATATAGACTCTTATATCAAAACTTCAGAATAACTGCAAACCAAAAATCTACAATTGATACACAAACAAGGAATCTCTGGAGAAGAAATATATCTCATAGTAAATAAGTGCATAATCCACCATGAAGGGGGTCATTTGACATAATTCTCGGAATGCTGATGTCTTAGATCTGATTCTGATTTCCTCTCCATCAAAGAATAATTAAATAATGCAACTGTACAATTAAATAATACAGTTCTACAATTGTATTATTAATAACCATTTCTCTCCATGGTATAATGTAAGGTCTATAATGTCTTGCTTATCACATCACCTAGAATGGTGTAATGCCTATATTGAAGAATCAATAAGATAAAACAAATTGTGAGGACATATTTATATAGTTACACTGTTTTTTAACCAATTTATGCATTTTATATTTTACTCATTTTCAGAGGGTGTATTATTTTTGTTATTCTTACCAGTTATTCTTTTTATTATGCTATATAAAATATTTAATGGCATATAAGGCTTTCTTCTTTATAAATTTTAGTTGCATAATATACACAATTTTAATATAATGCTAATTTTTAAAGAAAAATTGAAATGTAATAATTAATACTAAATAGTAAAGATGAAAGCCATACAAAATGGGATAAAGTATAGAATAAATTTCCTATTTGTCTCAGCATATTTTCCATTCCATTTCTCCAGAGGGAGTCACTTTATCTCTTTCTTAAGATCCATGATATAATAATATATGTGAATATAATTGTGTTTAAATACATGTATTTTATTCTGTAAAAAAAATAAAAATAAAAATTCAAAAAAATAAAATAAAATAAAATAGTAACCAATTTGAATCATGATGGGTCCTTCCATGGAAAAAGTTGGCTAATATCCATTTGAAATTATTTGGTGCCACCAAGTGGTCATACTGGGAGCACCAGTGATGCTCTCTCTGAGTGCCAGTACATTCTTAAACACTCTTCTTTTTCTAAGGGGCTAAACACTGATATTCCATTAATGGCTTCTCTGAATTTCCCCAGAGATTTCTCCTTTGAGGGTTTAGGTAGAAATCTCACTTTGCTTAAGGCAGCTTGTTTGGCATAATGCTCAGCTAGAGCGATTTCTTTCACTTCTATATTATCTCTTTTGCATGAGCCTCAGCCTTATAATAGCCACTTCTCTAGGAAACAGGAGTAGATCTGTAAGTTCTTTAGCTTGTAGTCCATTTTTTTTCTCTGGCCATGCCTATGGCACGTGAAAGTTTGTGGGATGTGAAAGTTCCTGGCCAGGGACAGAACCCATGCCAGAGCAGCAACCCAAGCCACAGCAGTGGGAATGCCAGATCCTTAACCCACTGCACCACAAGAGAAATCCTGTAGTCCATTTTTTGATGGGGATTTTAGTAGAGATTAGGAAATCTTTGTTTCAAAGCATCTCAAAGTCATGTACTTATCTCAAACACAGCTGTTATGTGTGTTATTCTCTGTATTTTGGTTAGCTGACAAACTGCATATAGTAAATGCAAAAGTTCTGTCATTTGGGCTGATTGTAATTCAGGTGAAGGACTATATTCTAAAGAGAACTTAAATTGCAACACCATATCCTGCTTGATAACCTTTAGTTTCAGTTTTTTTTTTTTTCCAAATGGAAGTTTATTTTATTTTTGTTGTTGTTGTTGTTGCTATTTCTTGGGCCGCTCCCGCGGCATATGAAGGTTCCCAGGCTAGGGGTCGAATGGGAGCTGTAGCCACTGGCCTACGCCAGAGCCATAGCAACGCGGGATCCGAGCCGCGTCTGCAACCTACACCACAGCTCACGGCAACGCCGGATCGTTAACCCACTGAGCAAGGGCAGGGACCGAACCCGCAACCTCATGGTTCCTAGTCGGATTCGTTAACCACTGCGCCACGACGGGAACTCCTAGTTTCAGTTTTGAGATGATTCATCAATGAAAAATATTAGCATAATTCTTTTAAAAAATTTTATTAAAGAATAGTTGCTTGACAATGTTGTGTTAATTTCTGCTGCACAGCAGTGATTGATTTACACACAAATATTCTTTTTCATATTCTTTTCCATTATGATTTGTCACAAGATACTGAATATAGTTAGTTCCCTGTGCTATACAGTAGGACCTTGCTGTTTATCTATCACATATGTAACATTTTGCACCTGCTAATCCCAGACTCCCAGCAGAATTTTTTGTTTGTTTGGTTTTTTTGGCTTTTTGCCTTTTCTAGGGCTGCTCCCACAGCATATGGGAGCAATTAGACTCCCAGGCTAGGAGTCTAATTGGAGCTGTAGCTGCCGGCCTACGCCAGAGCCACAGCAACGCCAGATCTGAGCTGCGCCTGCAACCTGCACGACAGCTCACGGCAACACCGGATCCTTAACCCACTGAGCAAGGTTAGGGATCGAACCCGCAACCTCATGGTTCCTAGTCGGATTCGTTAACCACTGAGCCACGAAAGGAACTCCCCAACAGAATTTTTTGAAGTCTCTAGTAAATCTGAGCAAGGCATAGAAGGTTTCCTAATTAGGGTAAGACAATCATGAGGTTCTCTTCCTCTTAGGAGCAGGAATGTGGCAGGATGCTGCAGTAGTGAACAGAAATGTGAGAGGGACAGAGTAATAGAATATCATAAGATGTTCATTAGTGCACTGACAGTGTAAAACTACCTCTTTTCACAGATGACATGATCTAAAATATACAGAGAAAATCCTAAAAAAATACACTAAAAACCTGTTGGAATAGATGAGTTTAGCAAAGTTTCTGGATATAATCCAATCAATATACAAAAATCAGTCATATTTCCATACATGACCCATAAAAGAAGAAAACTGATAAATTGGACTTCATCAAAATTGAAAACTTTTTCCAGACAAAACTTTTCATTCAAAAAGATACATGCACCCCTATGTTCACTGCAGCCACTGTAGAAACAACCTGAATGTCCACTGACAGATGAATGAATTAAGAAGATGTGGTATAGGAGTTCCCACAGCAGAAACGAATCTGAATAGGAACCAAGAGGTTTCGGGTTTGATCCCTGGCCTTGCTCAGTGGGTTAAGGATCTGGCATTGCCATGAGCTGTGGTGTAGGTTGCAGATGCAGCTCGGATCTGGCATTGCTGTGGCTATGGCGTAGGCCAGAGACTACAGCTCCGATTAGACCCCTGGCCTGGGAACCTCCATATGATGTGGGTGTGGTAAAAAAAAAATAAGATGTGGTACATATACACAATGGAATACTACTCAGCCATAAAAAAGAACAAAATAATGCCGTTTACAGTAAGTTGGATGGAACTAGAGATTCTCATACTAAGTGAAGGAAGTCAGAAAGAGAAAGACAAATACCATATGACATCACTTATATCTGGATTCTAACATATGGCACAAATGAACCTATCTACAGAAAAGAAACGAACTCATAGGCATGGAGAATAGACTTGTGGTTGCCAAAGGGTAAGGGGAGGGAGTGGGATGGACTGGGAGTTTGGGGTTAGCAGATGCAAACTATTGCATTTGGAGTAGATAAACAATGAGATCCTAGTCTATAGCATAGGAAACTGTATCCAATCACTTGTAATGGAACATGATGGAGGATAATGTGAGAAAAAGGATCGTTTGCTGTGTAGCTGTAATTGACAAAACATTGTAAATCAACCACAATAAAAAAATTTTTTTTCAAATTAAAAACAAAGAAATTGGAAACTTTTGATTGGTGATTACAGACTGACAGGAAATATTTGCAGACAACTTATTTCAAAAGGTACTCCCATCTAGAATAAAGAACTCTCAAAACTCATTTGTAAAAGAAACCAAACAATCCAAGTAGAGTGAGCAAACATTTCATCAGGGATGACATACAGACTGCAAACAAACACATAAAAAGAAGTTCAACACCATTAGCTTTTAGGGAAATGTAAATTAAAACCATGACTTGTCACTATAAAAATATTAGAACAGTTTAAAAAAAGTTTTTAAAGTGACACATCTAAATGCTGCAAGGATGCAGAGGAACTAGATCTCTCACATGTTGCTGGTGGAATATATAATGGTATAGCCACTATGAAAGAGTTTGGCTGCTTCTTTAAAAAGTAGACATACATTTACCATTCAATCTAGCACTCTCACTGCTTGGCACTCATCCCAGAGAAATGAAAGCTTGTGCCTAAACAAAAACATGTACCTCTAAGTATTGAAAGCAGAGACTCAAAAGCTATCTGTACCCCATGTTCATAGCAATATTATTCACAATAGCCACAAGGTAGAAGCAACCCAACTGGCCATTGGCAAATGGATAAACAAAATATGGTATACACACACACACACACACACACACACACACACACAATGGAATATTACTCAACCTTTAAAAAGGGAGGAAATTCTTTTTTTACTTTTTAGGGCCACACCTGTGATATATGGAAGTTCCACGCTAAGGGCTGAATCTGAGCTGCAGCTGCTGGCCTACACCAGAGCCACAACAATGTGGGATCCAAGCCACATCTGCAACCTATACCACAGCTCATGGCAACACCGGATCTTTAACCCACTGAGCAAAGCCAGGGATCGAACCTACATCCTTATAGATACTAGTTGGGTTTGTTACCACTGAGCCACAAGGGCTCAAGGGGAACTCCCATAAGGGAGGAAATTCTGATATATGCTGTGCATTGAGGACATTATGCTAAATATGAAATAGTTAATGAAATTCATAGAGACAGAGTAGAATTGTGTTTGCTAGAGACAGGAAAGAGGAATGGGTAGTTGTTGTTTAATAGGTACAGAGTTTCAGTTCTGCAAGATGAAAAGAGTTCTGGAGATGGATGGGAGTGATAGTTGCAAAATAACGAATATACTCAATGCCTCTCAAGTGTACACTTAAAACTAGTTATGACGGTAAATTCGATGTGTATTTTATCACAATTGAAACATTTTTAAATGTCAAAAAATGTGCATGGGCGTTCCCATTGTGGTGCAGCGGAAACAAATCCAACTAGGAATGATGAGGTTGCAGGTTTGATCCCTGGCCTAGCTCAGTGGGTTAAGGATCTGCTGCTGCTGTAACTGTGGTGTAGGCCAGCAGCTGTAGCTCTGATTTGACCCCTAGCCTGGGAACCTCCATATGCTGTGGGCGTGGCCCTAAAAAGCAAAAAAACAAAACAAAAACAAAAACAAAAACAAAAAAAAAAGGTGCATGAATGTTTATATCCAAAAATTGAGGACAAACTAAATATCCTACAATGGCAAATGGTTAAACAAAAAGGAAGAAACTATTGACACTTTCAACAAATTGGATGGACATCAAAGGTATTATATGCTGAGTGAAGAAAGCCAATCTCCAAAGGCTATAAGACTAATTCCATTTATATAATATTTCTAAGATGACAAAACTGTAGGGAATGCACTAATGGTTGCCAGGGGTTAGGGATGGTGGAGGATGAGAGAAGTGAGATGAATGCGACCCTAAAGAGAAAGCACAAGGATATTTGTGATGAAGGTACCATGATCACGGTAGTTACAAAAATGTACATGTGATCAAAATTGTATAGAACTACACACACACACAAATGCATGCATATAAACTGATAAAATCCAAATGAACACTGTGGTTTGTACCTGGTTCTGATAGTGTATTATAGTTACACAGTTAACCCTTGAACAACATGGGTCCACTTATATGTAAGCTTTTTCAATAAACACTGCTGAACTACATGATATGTGATTGGCTAATCCATGCATGTTGAACCACAAATTCAGAGGGCCAATTACGGGACCTGAGCATATCTGCAGCAGGTCCTGGAACCAATTCCCTGTGGATACTGAAGGATGACTGTATAAAATGTAACCACTGGCAAAAAAATGGGTGAAGGGTGCATGGGACCTTTCTGTACTATTTTGCAGCTCTTTATGACTCTATAATTATTTCAAAATAAAAAGTTAGAAAAAAACAAACGAACCTGAATGCTTGACCATCTGCAGGCAAGTTGCCTCTGCACCTGAGCTGTTCATCATGACCTGGGTGCTGCCTGATATATCGAGCCATAAAATTGGGCACACAGCAGCATTCCATTACCAAGTGGAAGTGGTATGTATAAAGTTGGGCTCAAGCCCAATTGTGATCCTGAAGGTACAAGTAATTGTGTGCTTTCCTTATGGCTATGGCCTCTACACCTGCAATATTATTTTCTCTTTCCAGTTCCACCCACAGCCACGTAGTAAGTTCTCCATGATCAGCTGCCCGAAGAAAACGCTTAGGTTCTGCATGGCGTCACTTAAAAGGGGACAGCTGTGGAACACCCCATGTCAGGATGACTCTGAGGAACAGTGGTGAAGGGAAATCCTCTCAATGGGCAGAACTATAAGCAGTACACCTGGTTGTTCATTTTGCCTGGTCAGAAGTTTGGATCTATACTTTTCCACAGGCTGTGGCTAATGGCTTGCCTGTCAGGTACTTGAAGGAACATGATTAGAAAATTCGAAGACGTCTGGGGAAGAGGTGTGCGAACAGATTTCTTTAATTTGGCACAAAATGTGAAGATAACTGTGTCCCATATGGATGCTTAACAAAGGGTGACCTCCACGAAGGAGGATTTTAATGAAGTGGGCAAAAGAACCATCCTGTGGATGTCAATGAGTCTCCTTCTCCAGACTCTTATAAACAAAGCATCAGGGACGGAGGTTACGTTTGGGCTCAACAACATGAACTTCCACTCACTAGGGCCGACATGGCTACAGCCACTGCTGAGTGCCCAACATTCTAACAGAGACCAACACTGAGGCCCCAATATGTCACTACTCGCTGCGGGACCAGTCAGCTAACTGGTTGCATATTGATTATACCGGGCTAGTCCTATCAAGGAAGGCGCAGCACCCAGTTCTCACTGGAACAGACTCTCCGGATAGGGATTTGTCTTCACTGCCCACAATGCTTCTGCCAAAACAACTAACCAGGGCTTTACTGGAGTTGGGTATGAACAGCTGCTGTATTCTCCTGTGTGACCCCCTCTGACCACCGCTTAGGCCCTCTCCGTGCTCCTCTGTACCTCGCACTTGTAGCTGCGAAGAGTCTGCAGCTTCGGCTCAAGTCTGAGGCAAAATGACGTCACCAGCCCGCGCACCACAGTCGCGCCAGGAGTGAGGAGAGAACCCAGGGGGCTAGCCCCACCCCCGCCCCCGCCAGCGCAAGCCCCGCCCCCGGGTCCTAACTCAAGGACCCCGCGGGGCTGTCCGCAGCCCCGCCGGACTCATCCAATCCTGCTACCGGTACCAACAACCATCTCACTCCGGCCTGTGCTGCGGCACGGCCCCCAGGCCTCCGGAGTTCCCTTGAGGTCCGAGGCCCACCGTTGGACGAGGAGCAATCGCGTCAGGCGCTGGGACAGGCTGCCCGGAGGAGAAGTTGGTGGGCCTCCACCATGGCGGCGGCGGTGCGCGCAGCGGGGTTCTTTCCCGGGCTGTTTGGCGCGTCGGCAGGTGAGATCCGGGACGCTGGGAACAGGCATTCTGGGCCGAGCGGGAGCTGGGGGCCCGCCCGGGGCCTGCAGACGCCCGGCGGGAAGAAACCAGAAGCCGCAACCCCCGACCCCTCACGCCAGATTCCGTCCTGCCTGGATCTGCGGTGTGACCTTGCACGCGCTCTCGCGCTCTCTGGGTCTCAGGGCCCGGGTCTGTAAAGTGACGGTGGCCTGGGATCAGTCCAAGGACCCTTAGTTCACCAGACTGCTCGTGCCTGCTCGGCTAAGAGGGGCAGGGAAGTGGCATGCAAGCATCGCCTTCTGCGCGGGCATGATCCAAAGGTTCATTTGATGTTCAAGGCAGATAGCAGCTAGCTAAGCTCTAAAGAGGGAGACCATCCTCCAGCTTGAGTCAGATAGGATTGGTATCAGTAGTTTTGCTCTTACTGTTTTCCCCACCTTTTTATGGTTGTTTGCAGCCCGAAGAAGGGCAATCTGCTATCCTCTAGCCTGATGTTTACTTTTAGAAACCACTTGATTGACTTGACCCTCTCTATTCGCTTTGTATTGTTGTAAACCCACAATCCAGCGTTCGTAGTCTCGAAATCCAAATATCTCTAAAAGTCGAAAAATACTTTTTTGAAATTTATTTTGTTGGGAAACTTGACACTGAAATCATTTGTCGGAAACCGATCTGAGCTTTCTTTACTTTTCTTCGTCTCTGACCACCTCCTCCTTTTCCAAAGCCCCGTTCAAATAGCACCTAGTATTTGTAGCTTTCTTTCCTGAGCTCTTATGTGTGCCAGGGACTGTCTTAAACTCTGCTTTTTTCCTTACTTCATCTTCACATTGTCTTTATGAGATAGATGCCTTTATTATTCCCGTTTTATACATGAGGGAATTAAGGCACGCAGAAATTGAGAAACTTGTCCAAGGGTAGGCTGGGAGGATGCCAGGTTTTTGTACCCACATCACCTGGCTTCAGAGCTTGTTTCTTTTTCGTTTTTTCTTTTTCTAGTGTATAAACTTTTATTTTGGTAGCAGCTTTACTGGGATGTAATTTACATAGCATGCAGTTCACCTTCTTAAAATATACAGTTCAATGGATTTTAATATATTCAGAGCTATGCAACCGTCACCACAATCAATTTTAGAACATTTCCATCACCCCTAAAAGAAACCCTGTAGCTCTTACCCCCCACCCTCAGATCCCCATTGCCCTTAGCCCTTGGCAACCACTAATCTACTTTCTATCTCTATGGTTTGCATGTTCAGGATAGTCCATATAAATGGAATCATATAATATGTGGTCTTTTTTGACTTCTTTCACTTAACATAATGTTTTCCAGATTCATCCGCATTGTAGCATGTATTAGTGCTTAATTCCTTTTTATGGCTGAATATTTTGTTGTGTATATACACCACATTTTGTTCATCTGTTCATCAGTTGAGCATTTGTTTGTTTCCTTTTTTGCCACACAGGCAGTAGGTGGGAATTCCTGAGCCAGGGATTGAACCTATGCTGCACAGAGGCGACCAGAGCCACAGTGGTGAGAAAGCAGGAGATTCAACCCACTAGGCCATCAGAGAACTCCCAAGTTGAGCATTTGAGTTCTCTCCATCTTTTTGCTATTGTGCCATAATGCTGCTGTAAATATTAGTGTGCAATGTTTTTGTGTGTACATACATTTTCATTTCTCTTATGTATATGCCTGGTAGTAGAATTGCTAGATCAAATGGTAATTCTATGTTTCACTTTTTGAGGAACTGCTAGACTGTTCTCTAAAGTAGCTGCATTCCCACCAGCATGAGGCTCCTCTTCAACACTAGTTATTTTCTGTCTTTAGCAACAGTCATCCTAGTGGGTGTGAAGTGGTATCAATTTGTGGTTTTGATTTTCATTTCCTTGCTAATGAATGTCTTTTTTTGGTGCATATTGGCCATTTCTATATGTTCTTTGGAGAAATATCCATTCCAGTCTTTACCTGTTTTAAATTGGGTTGTCTGTCTTTTTAGGGCCTCACCTGTAGCATATGGAGGTTCCTAGGCTAGGGGTTGAATCGGAGTTGTAGCCGCAGCTCCACAGCAACAGCCAGATTTGAGCTGCATCTGTGACCTACACCACAGCTCATAGCAACGCCAGATCCTTAACCCACTAGGTGAAGCCAGGGATTCAACCTGTGTCTTCATGGATACTGGTCAGATTAGGGAACTCCTGGGTTGTCTTTTTATTAGTTGAATTATAAGTGTTCTTATATATAGTCTAGATAGAGGTCCCTTGTTAGAGAAATGATTTGCAAAAATTTTCTCCAAATCTGTGTGTTTTTTCATTTTTTTTTGTGTGTTGTTGAAGCACAAATTTTTAAATTCAAATGAAATCTGATTAATCTGTTTTTTCTTTTTGTTGCTTATGTTTTTAGTGCCATACCTATGAAACCATTCTCAAATCCAACGTCATGATTATTTATCCTTATTTTTTATTCTTAAGGTTTTATCATTTTTGCTCTTACCTTTAGATCTATTTTGAGTTTATTTTTATATATAGTATAAGTAGGGTTCCAACTCCATTCTTTCGTATGGAGATGCTCACTTGTCTCAGCACCATTTGTTGAAAGGATTATTCTTTCCCCATTGATTTTTCTCAGCACCCTTTTCAGAAATCAGTTGCCAGTGAATTCTGTCGGAGCCTGTTCTGCAGCACTGTTCTGTGAAGTGACACGGTCCGGTTACAGCTGGTGCTGCCAGGCTCCAGACGAGAGAGGCAAATGGAGTGCTGTGGGAATTAGGGTGCCTTCACCAGGAGGTGGTGTTTCAGGCAAATGGGGAGAACCTGTCAGAGACACGCAGAAGGATTCAAAAGTTCAAGACTGACTGTGAGTCTGCTGTGGCCAGAGTGGGGTAAGGGAGAGTGGCAGAGATAAGGCTGATGTGGAAGGTTCAGGCCAAGTCCGCAGCCCTGAAGGCCATGCTGAGGAGTTTTGGCTTTTGTCCTGCAGACCACTGGGGTCCAAAGAATTACATATCTGGGCTGTGAGGTGACCAGACCTGTAGTTTTAGAAAGGCCTGTGTGACCGCAGATGTGAATCGGAGAGAGACTGGAGACAGTGAGACTGTGGTCAGCATGTGACTGAGGAATGGTGCCTGAACCAGGAGGGGCCATGAGACTGGAGGAGAGGATGCAGCTGATAGGTGGGTAGATATTTGAGGAATTTATTGGGCTTGGCAGCTGCTCAGACATGAGAAGATAGGATGTTATCTACTTGGGCAGGTGGTCATGGAGAAATTCTCTTGGTACTTTTTTCTATAGATAGTACTATTCTTTAGGTATTAAAACTGTTCCTTTTCATGTGGAAATGTATCTTAATTTTTTTTTTTTTTTGATTTACAGGTAATTTATGGTCCAGGCAGCTTTACTTAAACACCTTTCCAGCGGCTTCCATTTTGACATCGAAGACTTTTCCCAGCAATAGTGAGTTTAATTTCTCTACCTTTTCTTATAAGATCTAGTGTCAGAGTACGTAGTTTTCAAAAATGTAAATGAACGAAGTTACTTCCTCGTAATAGAAATGCACAAGCTCTAAAGAGTATTTTTCAAGTTTTTAATGATTACAGTTGTTATAGTTCAAGGCTTTAATAAATAGTGGCTACAATTTATTAAGTAATTACTGTGTGTCTGGTTAGTAGTATGTTATCTTGGTTAATTCTCACACTGGTTTTTATGAGGGAGTTGTTAGTCCCATTTTACAGATGATGAAGTGAGTCTCAGAGGCTAAGTGACTTGCTCAAGGTTACACAGCTAGTAATGGCAGGACTAGGTCCTGAGCTGTCTTGGATAATGTGATGCTTCCATGAAACACAGGCTTTGTAGAAGGTCTTTGGCTTCTACCTGATAGTGCAGAGCCCTCTCTTCAGTTACTTTCCAGGAAGGAAGGAAGGCAGCACTTGCTGAGCCTGTGCTGTGCTTGTGTTCAATCAAATCCTCCCTTTCCAACATGGTTTCTGGTTTTGGGCAGAATCAAATCTCATTGTGACCTTGAGTCTCTGGACCTCTCCTTGCTGGGCTTTACTTTTAGTCCTACTCCGTTCATCTGGTTAACTCTCTTGTCGCGATGCCTTTGACATAAGTGGTCCAGCAGCGGGATTAGGAGGGCCTGGCTCTTCCTGCCTTTGCTTATTTGTTGTTTGGGTGATTCAGTCGTAAACTACCTGCTCTGCCTTGTACTGTGAGCCAGGCAGTGCCCCCAGCCTGGGCTGATGTGGGGCCTAGAAAAGGCTTCCTGAGGAAGGCCAGAGAGGAGCACTCTTGGCTGAGGGGAGAGCCCTGAAGAAGGCCCTGGAGGGGCGGGGGGGAGAGTGCTGACTGGTGGAGTGACAGCACTGTTCTCAGCTCTTCTCCTTTCTGCCTTTACAACCAAGGACAAGTGACACCTCTTGGACCCTCAGTTTCCTCATTTATGAAACAGAGATACTTTGTTTTATACTTTGAAGATTATTGTCTTAAAATATTGTACTTCCAAAGAATACTAAAAGGCTTCTATCTTAAGACTCGTTCCCTTTCCTATGCCTTCTCATCTTCCAGTGACACTTTATTTTTTAGTTTTCTTCTGGTTATATTTCTAAACCGATAGCATATATTGTTTATTTCTCAGCTAACATTGTTACACCAGTTGAAGATTTTACTCTTATACCATCATCCCTGCTTTTTCTGAACATAGTCATAAGCACAATTTTGATGGAATCTATAGGCAGTGTTTTGATTATTAAGGTTATGTATATGCTCTTTACAGCGGAGCTAGGTAGTAGTTGACCCTTGACCAACATGGGTTTGAACTGCACAGGTCCACTTATACCTGTATTTTTTTCAATAAATGTGTACTGCTATACTACATGATCCAAGATTGGTTGAATCCAAGGATAATAGAGAATGGTCAGCTGGAGAAGGCCGACTATATTAGACATGGATTTTCAACTGCTGGTGGGATTTTCAGCTGCTCACCCCCACATTGTTTAAGGGTCAACTGTATTCTCATTACATATCTGCTCGTGTTAATGAAATTGCCTTGTTTTTTCTTCATCGTAGAGTTAATAATTGCCTTGTCTTTTTAAAAATTGCTTTATTTTCATTGCACTATTTTTCTAAAGCTTGTAGCAACAGCACATTAAAAAAGATTATTTCTAAACTCTGAAGTTGATTTCTTTCTGCTTTTGACAGTTGGACCTTTTTAGGCTAACATTATTAGCTATGAGTAGTATTTTGATCTTTTGAAAAGGATTAAAGAATTCTAAATCTGATGGTAGTGATTGTTAGGCTCTTAAAGTATATGAAGGATTGCAGTACTAAACTGTAAGAATAAATTCATGTGCATTAGATATTTTGTTGAAGACTGAGGAGGATACAAGAAAAGCTAAAATACAGACCTACCATGTGGCACACAAGAAAAGCTAAAATGTGTCTAACATAATGGGATTTGGAATGATTATTGAAGACCTGAATTTATTTAAAATGAAAAGCCAGTATTTTCTATTTATTTTTAATTGAATAATTCACTAAATGAACTAATAGACTTCACTATGTCATCTGAGTCAGCCTCCACAAGTTTTGTTTTTTTTTTCAAAGAAAGACTGTCCTCAAAATATGCTTCCTAAAAGTTCAGAATTTTAGTGGCTTATTTTAATTAGTAATAGTTAATTACTTGGTGTTGACAATGTTTCTTCATAGGCATAGTGCATCTAACATAGTTTTATTCCATCTACCTGCAGGCCCTTTGTCACCTCCAGGAACCAGAGACAACCATCATTTTACCAGCTTGGCTTGTGCACTTCAAACACAATGCAGTATTTCTTCTCCCAGTAACTGGATGGGCCAACAGTACAGATCCTATAGTTTCTTCACTAAATGTATGTAGACTGGCCACAAACTTCCCATTTCATAAAATAGGAAAATAGTAGGTGCTTTTGTATCTTAATTTTTCTTTTTCTTTTTTCTCCTAAGTGAATAAATACTTTAGAGATTTGTATATGATGTACAGACATATATGTATATGACGTACAGACATACCTCATTTTATTGCACTTTGTGGATACCATCCATATATAGATCCATATATAGGTTTATATGTAGAATATAAAGAAATATTTTTTTCCCTTTTTACGGCCATACCTACAACGTATGGAAGTTCCTGGATTAGCGGTTGCATTGGAGCTGCAGCTGCCAGCCTACACCACAGCAACAGCAACACTAGATCCAAGCTGCATCTGTGATCTACACCTCAGCTTTGGTAATGCTAGATCCTTAACCCACTGAGTGAGGCCAGGGATCAAACCCGCATCCTCACAGAGATGTCAGGTCCTTAACCACTGGGCCACAACAGGAACTCTTGGATACTATATTTTTTATTTTACAGATTTAAGGTTTGTGACACTTTTGTGTCCAGCAAATCTACACCATTTTTTTCCAACAGCATTTGCTCGCTTTGTGTCTGTGTCACATTTTGGTAATCTCACAATATTTAAAATTTTTCCATTATTATTGTATTTGTTGGGATGATCTGTGATCAGTGATCTTTGATGTTACTGTTATGACTGACTGAAGGTCAGCATGTTTTAGCAATAAAGTGTTTTTAAATTAAGGCATGTACATTGTTTTTTAAGCATAATGCTCTTGCACACTTAAGACTACCATATAGTGTAAACATAGGTTTTATATACACTGGGAAACCAAAAAATTAATGTGATTCACTTTATGTTGATACTCACTTTGTTGCAGTCATCTGGAACCAGACTCCCAATGTATCTGAGGTATGCCTGTACTATTGAAATAAAAATGTTCCTTCATGTACCTCCTAGAATTACCTCACATGCTACCAATTGTATTTGTACTATACTTTTGGGAGTGCTGCTTTACTTAAAATACCTTCATTTCAGGCCCAATAGGTCTAAAGAATATTGAATTGTGGCCCAAATCTCTGCAATTTACATTCACACCACGAGTATACTCAAAGTCTGTTCTCAGTTGCACTTTAGTTGAGGACATGGGGCTAACCTGAAAAGTACATTTTAAGTAGATGTTGTTTTGCTAATGCTACTCCTAATAGTATTTGAAAGAGTCCAATCTGAACTGAAATTAGCTTGTAATAAATGGAGGTTGAATCCACAATTTAGTGTTAGGCACATTAAAAGAAATTAGGATTATAAAGCCAATTCATTTTAGACTATTTGGTAAATACAGAATCAAAAAGAAAAAAACCACCTGTAATCCTACTACCCTAAAATCCTCGGTTTGCCACTTTTTTCAGGCAGCAGTGGGCTGTGTGTTTTCCCGTGTCTGCATACGGGCTTCTCCTGTGCATTGTTGTAACTGTAGCATGTGTCATGGTGTGAGTACAGATCGCTTTAATTTGAAAGTCTTGTAGTGCTCGCTTATTACAGAAAAGAGGACCAGATGATGGGGGATTGCAAGTAATACAGGCTTGCTTGTATCTGTGGCTTTTGGTGCAAAAAGAGAGGTGGGTAGAGTTGAAGCTGTTAGCCTCTTCCTTGGTGCCCCTGGTCCCACTGTTTTCTAGGAGCTGACTTTGTATACTTTAGGGCATATATCAGACTTATAGGCTTTTTTAAAAAATAGTCTTTTCCCTGCCCTAGAAGGCCTTTTCTCTCTCTTTGTGTTCTAGCGGTGCCCCTTGCCCTCTGAGACCCTGGTCCCTGCGCTGTTGTCCTCCACCTGCCTCTGAGTCTCCACTAGCCTTTCTTTTCACTCAGTGATAGGACTCTGTACCCTTATGAATTTATTGCTCCCAAGCCAGGCGGGAATGAACTCAGTTGAAAGCATCATGGGACTAGTGTTTGTTGTTTCAGTAGGAAGTGGTTTTTGATTTTCTAAATCTCCCCCAAGAAATTGAAAACAAAAAACAAAACCAATTTTTCAAACCTCATTATGATTTCATAAGAATATTTAACATTGTACTTGTAAATCTGTCCCTCTGCCATAGAGGGTGTACCGTTTAAATCCCTTTGATGCAAATTAGTAAGCAATGCTACTTTGCATGATTAAGAGAGAAATAGCTTAGTATATCAAGTTGGATGCAATAGTGGATTGTGGGTATGTGTGTGGACATGAACTTTATTTTGTATAACCACAAGAGTTAACAGATATATATATTAACCTATGCACTTCCAGAAAATGAAAGAAAAAGTTAAAATAATAGTAAATCTATTCTAAATAGCATTTTAAGTTAATTAGAATCTTAGACCAGTATGTCTTGATATTAAAGTAGTAAAATCTATGTCAAAACAACTTAATTCAACTTGTAGCCATTTAATATTATGTTTCTGAATAATAATCAGGAATTTGAGATAAGGCTCACAGTGTAATGTGTTAAGTTAAATAAAAACAAGATAAGCAATTGTATATACATATAATTTCAATTTTGTTTAAATAAAACAATATATACATATATATTTATGTGTACATACATAAATAAAAATAAATACATCTGATCTAACAGTGGTGATGGGATTTTTTAGAAAGCATTCTTCAGGAGCTCCTGCTTTGGCGCAACAGGATTGGTGCTGTCCTGAAACATGGGTTTGATCCTGGGCCTGGCACAGTGGGTTTAGGATCCAGCATTGCTGCAGCTGCGGCTTAGGTTGAGACTGTGGCTTGGATCTGATCCCACGTCTGGGAGCTCCATATGCCTTGGGGTGACCAAAAAAAAAAAAAAAGTATATATATATATATATATATATTCTTCATATGTCTTCATTTTCTAGATTAAAAAAATAGCAATTTCTCTTATAATCTGGACAAAGACTAAAACCATTTTTAATAGCATAATGGCATTCAAAAGTTGACATATGAGTTTCTGTATTTTTCAAATGTAGTTAATTTTATTGTACTCATACATAAAAAAATGAACTAAACTCTTTAGTCTTTTATGTCTTTTTCTTAATATCAAGTTCCTTTTAAAATCTAATCCCTTTTAGTCTTAATGAGAGATTTGCTTATTCTGATTCTAAGAAAAGCTATGATCGATGGACCTTTATGCCTCTATTGAAAGTGCTTTCACTGTGACTTTCAAGTTTTCACTGGCATTTATAGACACCATCATTTAAAAAATGATGCATAAAGCAATTAGGAGAGAAAATCAGTCTTTAGTGTGGTTCTTGTAAATGAATCATTGTAAATCTAAAGTTTGAGCTGTTAACGCTTTGTTCTGATATGAAAAGCAATGTGTGATGTAGAAGCTTGCTTACTTCTCTGAGCTTCAGTTTTGAAGACCAACTGTAATAATATGTGTGTATTTTGAAATGTATAGGTAAAAAGCACTAAAAATATTACAAATCCAAAACATTTTTCCATTTTCATGTTACCTACCCAAAGGATCAAGATGTAAGGCCTTTTGGGAAGGAAGCAGGTAGGACTTTTAAACCCTAAGACTCATAAGAGAAGGAGAATGAAGATACTCATTTGACTTCTAATATGTTTAGTGTTTCAGGCATGTAAATATAGCTTAGATTTTTGACTACTACAACAATGTGGCTCTGATTCTTTATTAAATAAATTGGTAATGGTCCATGGTCCTAAAATCAATTTGTGGTATTATGAAAGGTGGAAGTCCTTGTGAAGACAATTTAAATCAAATAAATGATGTAGCTACACCAGTCATATTTAGAAGTGATCAAAAGTAAATCTGGGAGTTCTCTGTGGGTTAAGGATCTAGTGTTGTCACTGCAGCAACTTGGGTTGCTACTATGGTGTGGGTTTTGTCCCTAGCCTAGGAATTTTTGCATGCTGCAGGCGCAGCTGCAAAAAAAAGTAAAGAATCTGAATATTCCACAAGTACAAAGGGGAAAATACTGATTGAAATATATGATAGAAGAAGAATCTGGGGATCCAGTAAATTCATGAATGGAAGTAAATTAGCAGTATCAAGGTCTATACATAAAATAAAAGACAACCATGATTTAAGAATATACCACATGCACATGTAAGTATTAACTCTCAGACCCTTAACCTACTCATTCTTTCCCAGGTATTGGTTAGCCTTTAATTAGAGTTGAAGATGAATTTGAGCATCTCATTTTGAAGGATATACAGAGATGTTTAGGTATTTACAGAATAGAGCAAACAATCTAAATTATTAAGATTTATGGGTTCAAATTGCAATGTTGGTTCTTTGGGCTGAGACCTATTTTCACCCAGGCTAGTTATTGATTATCTCAATAGTTATAATGGAGGCAAGAGGTCAGGGAAGAGACCTGTAACATAGTTGATAAAATGTCTGGGAAATGAGTCTACTGGAAAGCAAATGGGATCTGAATATTGGCTGTCCTTTGTGCGGGAGGCCATATTCTGTGAAAGGAGCAGACACGCCTCCTCTCAGGCTTTTCAGGTGTAACCACGTGACATGGACAAAGACTGTTTTAATTTTGCTTTCATTCTGTAATGATACAAGTGAACCTGACTTCTGGCTGTTTTTATTCAACAGAAATAAATCAATAGACCATAGATCATTGCTTGAATAAAAATTTAAAACCTATTTCTCTACAGTGACAGCAGATGAGCTATGGAAAGGTGCTTTAGCAGAGAGTGGTGCTGGAGCAAGAAAAGGAAGAGGCAAAAGAACTAAGAAAAAGAGAAGAAAGGATTTGAACAGGGGTCAGATCATTGGTGAAGGTAAATTTATTTATAAAAACAGCCTAATGTACTTTCTAAGATTTTTTCCCCCCTAGTTTTATAGATATTTTACAAACTTGAAGCATTAAAACATTTCTAATGAAGGGGACTAGGATCTGGGGTTTTAGAGTCCAACCAAATGGCTTATTGCCCTAAGATTGAGGGGAAAGAAAATCCCGTAGTAAAGGATTCATTCACTTGGTTATTCATTCAACAAACCTTAAGTGCCCTTGTGTGGCATCTGCTGCAAAAGTCCCTGCCCTCAAAGAACTTAAAATTCAGTGGTAGGAGATGGAATAACTGGAGAACTGGCCAACTTTCTCGGCAGAGGGCTAGTGAGCAAATATTTTGTCAGCTTTGTTAGCCACAAGGTCTCTGTTACAACTGTTCAGCTCTGCTGTTGTAACACAGGAACAGTCATAGATGATACATAACCGAATGGGCATAGCTGTGTTCCAGTAAGACAAAAAAACAAAAATAAGTGATGGCTGGATTTGGACTGTGGGCCTTACTTTGCCAACTCCTAGAACATGTGATTGTTTATATTTGTGTTTTTTAAAGAATGTAAATAGTGTAGTATACTTGGATTTGTACTCTGGTTGCTGACAAATTATCTTTGGTAGTAATAGCCTTTCAGGCATAAACACCTTTCACTATACTCGTAGCTCTTGCGTATCTGCTTGGGTGTTTTTCTTTATGACTTTTCTTGTATTTTATTTTATTATATATCACTTCTAAAAACTTAATAACAATCATGCATGTATACTTTCTCAGTAAAAATATTCAGAGACTGTAGAGAAACCTAAATCCCCCCGATGCCCGTCTGTTTTCCCCAATCCCAGTTGCCTTCCCTAAGGAAACCACTGATCTCATTTCGATGTGTTACCTTCTGACATTCTGGTGCTTTTGTATACATAAACACCCTGAAAGGAATATATATTTTCTTCTTAGAAATAATTAGATTATACCATATGTACATATTGTCTTATAATTTGCTTTTTTTTTACTCAATAGTAGATCTTGGAAGTAGTTCCATTTCAGAACCCATAGAGTGCTTCGTTCTTTCAGTTAGTGCAGAATATTTCGTAGGGTGGATGTACCATAGTTCATTTAACCGTTCCAATAGTGCTGGACATTTGGATTGTTTCCATTTTTTTCTTTACAAATAACCCTTCCATGGGCATCCTTGTCCAAGCACACATATGCCTCACGTCTGTATGGGAGTGTTTTTCTATGAAGTGAAATTACTAGCTGTTAGGGTAGGTACATTTAAAATTTTAGTAGATAGTGCCAAATGAGCTGTAAAGTGATTATGTTAGTTTAAACTCCCACTAGTAGTATCATTATCCATATACCCATTGCTTGGTATTTTAACACTCAAGAATTAAGTGCTTTGTACAAAGTCTTATTTGTGTATATTTTTAAATCTTTAGGACGGCATGGCTTCCTCTGGCCTGGTCTGAATATCCCTCTTATGAGAAATGGTGCTGTACAGACCATTGCCCAGAGGAGCAAGGAAGACCAGGAAAAGGTGGAGGCCGATATGGTCCAGCAGAGAGAAGAGTGGGACCGGAGGAGGAAGATGAAGGTTAAACGGGAGCGAGGATGGAGTGGAAACACATGGGGAGGCGTCAGTCTTGGTCCCCCGGATCCTGGTCCCAATGGAGGTAGCAGATCCTGGTTTTGCTTACCATTGTGACAGAGAGGGTCTTCCTGTTTCTGGAATTCTTAAATATCATTTCATTCACTCATCTCTTTAGATTGTCTTCCCCCTGCCCCCCCAAAAGTATTTGAGCATCATTTAAATAACTTCCTATTATTACCCAGCTGTATTTTATGGAATAGTAGAGGGCTATAGACCAAGAAGTCTTCTACAAACAGAATGCAGAGCACTGGGTTCTGGTATCTTTATTGTGTGGCTTCTCAGAGCCTTTGAATGTGGTGGTGTGGATTCTGGATCTATAGAAGTCACATATAGGATGCAGTTTCCCAAACACTCCTGGTCATGAGGTAGGGAACAGCATGCCTTGGAAGTGCTATTTTCCTTTTCTTTTTTTTTTTTTTTAAGGGCCACACCTGCAGCATATGGAGGTTCCCAGGCTAGGGGTCAAATTGGAGCTGCAGTTTCTGGCCTACTCCACAGCAACACCAGATCTGAGCCAGGTGTGCAACCTACACCACAGCTCATGGCAACACTAGGTCCTTAACCCACTGAGCTAGGCCAGGGATTAAACCTGCAACCTCATGGTTCCTAGTTGGATTCGTTTCCACTGTGCTATGCCGTGACGGGAACTCCGGGGAGTGTTGTTTTGATAACAAGTGAAACCAGATAGTTGTTAGTTAGGCTCATAAAATACACATGAAATAAAAATTGATAATATCAGAGTTCCCGTCGTGGCTCAGTGGTTAATGAATCCGACTAGGAACCATGAAGTTGTGGGTTCGATCCCTGGCCTCACTCAGTGGGTTAAGGATCCAGCGTTGCCATGAGCTGTGGTGTAGGTCGCAGACACGGCTTGGATCCTGTGTTGCTGTGGCTCTGGTGTAGGCTGGTGGCTATAGCTCCAATTGGACCCCTGGCCTGGGAACCTCCATGTGGTGCGGGTGCAGCCCTAGAAGAGACCAAAAAAAAAAAAGTTGATAATATTTATCAGACTAAGTTATAAAACAAAATCACCCCCTCCCCACTTCCTACGTAAAGTAAAAATCATCTGAAAAATCATAGAAGATGAAGTAGACAAGAGCTGGGCCGCTTTCTCAAGTTTGGCTTAAAGAGGAGAGGAGAGGAGGGGCTGAGATGGAGAGACGAAGGCCACCATGCTTAGGGCTGAGCAGAACGCTTCAGTTGAAAGAATGAAGAAACGCATAAACTTAAGTCACTAATGAGAGCCCAGATTTAGAGTATAGATAAATGTACTTGTTAATAGAAAAAAGGACAGAGTCGATGAGCCTGTATTGTTAGTGTGGAAGTGGGGGTGGGGCAGGGACTGTGTTGAGTGCTGGGTCTCTTGAGGTTTCAGTGAGTCTGTGAGGCGGACATGAGGGCATTGATGAGCATGGCCACCAGAATAGGTTGATAATTTTGTTGGCAAGGTAGGGTATGGGACTGGCCTCAAAATTATCAAGTGGAGTAGGAGTTAGACTTTAGGTGAAAGAAGATTGACTGTGAGTTGATATTCATTGCAGTTAGAGTTTAGGTGAAAGAAGATTGACTGTGAGTTGATATTCATTGCAGCTGGCTGATGGTACATAAGCATTCATTTTACTGTTCCATTTTTGTCTATAATTATAAAATTTCTATAGCAAAAAGTTAAAAAAATAAAAGAACACAGAGAGCGTTTGAAATGGTTGCTGTGGTGAGTAGAGAAAGACCTAACCAAGGGATGCAGAAAGCCACCAGGCAGCAGGGAGGACTCAGCTGAGTTGGAGACCATGAATTTTTAGGGGCCCGAAGAATTTTTATTGTGTACCTTGCTTTGACATCTCCAGTAGCACCCAGCTGGTCAGGTGTGGCCAGACAGCTGTGCCAATTCTCTCCTGGATGGTGTGATGGAGACAGGGAGAGGTGAGGGAGTTGAGGACATTTGCAAGACCTGGTGGAAATGTTGGACTGTGGTATCTCGACCTAGTGGGAGAGGCTGGAAGAGCAGAGGGGTGACGGTAAGGGGAACAGGGGTCAAGAGTCTAGAGATGCTGGGAGGTCCAAGAACCATCATCTTTGAGTCACTGAGTGAGAGCTGGAGGGGTAAGAGGATGCAGTCAGGGAGATGGGGGCCGGGTTTATGAATTTAGAGGTGGAACAGTTTCTGGTGATGATGAAGGAACAGGGTATGGCCTGGGGAGTGACACCAAAATATCTGAGATTCTTTCTTAAGAGCTGGTGATTGAGGTCTTAAGAGCTGGTGATTGAGTTCCCGCTGTGGCACAGTGGGTTAAGGATCTGACTGCAGGGGCTTAGGCTGCTGTGGAGGTGTGCGTTCAATGCCCAGCCCAGCTCAGTGGGTTAAGGGAACAGGCATTGCCATAGCTTTGGTGCAGGTCTCAGCTGTGGCCAGGATTCAGTCCTTGGCCTGGAAACTTAGATATCTCATGGATATACCCCCCAAAAAAGTTGGTGATAGTGCCTGTCTTAAAAAATGCTTTCAGGGAGTTCCCATCGTGGCGCAGTGGTTAACGAATCCGACTAGGAACCATGAGGTTGCGGGTTCGGTCCCTGCCCTTGCTCAGTGGGTTAACGATCCGGCGTTGCCGTGAGCTGTGGTGTAGGTTGCAGACGCAGCTTGGATCCCACGTTGCTGTGGCTCTGGCGTAGGCCGGTGGCTACAGCTCCGACTGGACCCCTAGCCTGGGAACCTCCATATGCCGTGGGAGCGGCCCAAGAAATAGCAACAACAACAACAACAACAACAACAACAAAAAAGACAAAAGGCAAAAAAAAATGCTTTCATACACTAATTATACATATAGACACATTTATCAGTATACCTGTTTCTTTTCTCCCCACAGAAACATATGATGATTTTGATACCAGGATACTTGAGGTAGGCATGCTGAATTAAATACCCAGTTAAGCCTTTGGAGAGGCTGGGGTGGGTGGAGTAGGGATAGGGCAAGAGGAACAGGGAGGAAAAGCCTTTGATGCAGGACTTTTTCTGTTTTGTTTTTTTTTCTGAAAGAAATAAACTAATTTCTGTTACTTGATATTGGCTGCCCTTTTGGGAGGCTACCAACTGAGGTCTCATGACAAGGCAACTTCAGTGATATTGTTGATAATAGAATTTGGAGATTACATTTAAACCTCCTCTTTCCCAAAGCAAAACAGTCACAGTAGCAGTTTCTTCCTGAATCATCTGTATCTGACAGTTCAGGGAGCAGCAATTGAGAGGAGCATGGGGAGGGGTACAAAGCGTGGAGTTACTGTGAATGTCCAGCTCTTGATGGGGAAATGGTCTGCTGTGCTGCTTGTAGGCCCCTGAAACTGAAGCCTGTATCAGGTAAGTTTTAATCACTCTTTCCAGGGCAGTTCCTTAAATAGCCAGCTTCCCTTCAAGCTAGTGCTGCATACTTTGTCAGTGTTAGATGCCATATGGAATAATCGTCTATAGACTGTATGATTGAGTGTACATATTGTTTCTTCAATATCAGCTGTATTAGAGAGTTTAAAATGTAAGTATTTGATATCTTAGGGTCCCAGCTTATACCATTTGGGGGTTGATTCCTTTGAAGAATTGGGTTACTTCCTTTCTGTAAGATTATCCATAAGAGTGGGCTGGAGCTCCCTTTTCCTTTAACTTCATTTTATGGGGAAAGGGCTGCCATGTAAGCAGTTTTTAGTTAACAGTTTCATTGTTCTTGGTAAATTTATAAATATGCAAAAAATAGAGATTATCCTGTAGTTCATAATACGCAGATATTTCCAAGTTTTCTATTATCTGTTGAGCCTAACCCTTTGATCTAGTCCTTTACTAATTATTTCTGTACACTGCATTTTATCATTTCTAAGATGCATGTTTTTTCATATTTTAGCATCCCCAATATTGTGATTTGTCTTAGAATCAGTTATAGACTATGTTAAAGTTTGATCAGCATCTTTTTTTTTTTCTTATGGTGCATTCATTAAAATAGTGCATTGTGCTTTACAGCTTGAAGTCTCTTTAAAAGTTATCTCAGGAGTTTCTGTCGTGGCTCAGTGGTTAACGAATCCAACTAGGAACCATGAAGTTACGGGTTCGATCCTTGGCCTTGTTCAGTGGGTTAATGATCCAACGTTGCCGTGAGCTGTGATGTAGGTTGCAGACACAGCTTGGATCCCGAATTGCTGTGACTCTGGTGTAGGCCGGCGGCTACAGTTCCAATTAGACCCCTAGGCTGGGAACCTCCATATGCCGAGGATGCGGCCCTAGAAAAGGCAAAAAGACAAAAAATTAAAAAAAAAAAGTTATCTCAAACCGTGAAATAAGAGAAAATCTTTTTTTCATTTTAGTCCTGAAAAAGCAGTGCAGATGGAGCTTTCCTTTGGAGAAAGTTTGCTTTTCATGCTCGCGGAATTGAGGGATGAGCTGCCTGTATACCACGTGTACCTCTGTGTGTGGAAAGAGATCACTCCAGTTTCCTCCTTCAGAATTTTTGTTAAGGTCTAAAATTTATGAAACATTTTGTCTTTTAGGTGAGAAATGTTTTCAATATGACAGCAAAAGAGGGAAGAAAGAGATCAGTCCGTGTCCTGGTCGCTGTGGGGAATGGCAAAGGAGCTGCAGGTGAATGGGGTGTGGTAATACATGAGGTGCTGGTGTGGAGGTGGAGGACAGGTGTGGCCTGGACTCAGCTGTAGAGTCACTGGGTTCAGATTTTTTCTACTAATGAAATCTTTTAGTGGCTTGGAGCTTATAGACCTTGTGGTAGGCCCATGTAATCCCTTAGAGAGAAAAGAAAAAATAAATCTTCCTATATCTGCCTTTCCTGTGAGGACAATGAACATTTTAAAAGGCTTAAGACAATATGTGTATAACAGTGAAAAATTGGGGGGGGGCACTAAATGTTCAACAGTAGAGGCACAGTTATAAAAGAAGTATAGCCATACATTGTAAATTCTGTAGCCATTAAAGAATTATGGAAAATTACTTATAAAATAATAGTAGATAAAAAAAAACAAAAAAACCCAGGAGTTCCTGCTGTGGCACAGCGGGTTAAGGATTCTGTATTGCTCCATCTGTGGTGTAGGTTGCAGCAGCAGCTCAGATTTGATCTCTGGCCTGGGAAGGAGGTGGCGAAAAAACAAACAACCCACTTCATAAAAGACTGTATAATGTAATCCCAATTATTTATTTATTCATTTAGTCTTTTTTAGGGCCTCACCACCGCATGTGGAAGTCCCCAGGCTAGGGGTCGAATTGAAGCTGTAACTACCGTCCTACACCATGGCAACACGGGATCCAAGCCACAGCTGCAACCTACAGCACAGCTTATGGCAGTGCCAGATCCTTTAACCCACTGTGTGGGGCCAGAGATCGAACCCACATCCTCATGTATACTAGTCAGGTTTGTTACTGCTAAGCCATGATGGGAACGCCCCAATTTTTTAAAAAGTATGTTTATATGCAAAGAAAAAACTGGAAGGATTGAAAAGATACACACTGAAAAGATTAAAAATGTTTAATCAGTATGTTTGCCAATCATTTAAATTTTCTTCCTGGTACTTTTCTGTAAAGTTTCCATAGTGAACATCTGTTTTTGAAATGTATACATGGGTGTGTGAAGGAAAGAAAACTGGCAAACTGTCTGTTTAAATCCTTACTGAGACTTTCAAAACAAGTAATACCTAAGCCACTCTTTTTTTTTCTTTTTTTTTTGCCATTTTCTTGGGCCACTCCCATGGCATATGGAGGTTCCCAGGCTAGGGGTCCAATCAGAGCTGTAGTTACCGGCCTACACCAGAGCCACAGCAACACGGGATCTGAGCTGCGTCTGTGACCTACACCACAGCTCACGGCAACACCGGATCCTTAACCCACTGAGCAAGGCCAGGGATCGAACCTGCAACCTTGTGGTTCCTAGTCGGATTCGTTAACTACTGCGCCACAACGGGAACTCCTACCTAAGCCACTCTTAACTCTTACTTTTGTATCTTTCCAGAGATTCTTTGTTCAGATATCACTGTACAGCTCTTAAAAAGAATTTATACAGAGGGATCACATTATTTATATCCATGATTTTATACCTGGTTTTTCTTGCTTAGTATTATACCCAGTGATTGATGTATTAGTGTAAATGGATTCCCCTTCATTTTTTGTCTTGACTGTATAGTGTTCCACTGTATGGATAAACATAATTTTTTTTGTTTGTTTTTTTAGGGCTGCACCTGTGGCATATGGAGGTTCCCAAACACAACTCTTGTAACCTTTTCCTATTGCTGTATATTTATGTTGTTTCCACTTTTTTACTGTTTATGAAAATAGTGGGCTACTTGTACATGTCATTTGTTGTACTTTTGAAAGTATATCAATAGGGGAAATTTCTCACAGTAAAATTGCTGCCTCAGGGTTAACATAAGGCTGTATCAGTCTGCGTTTACCTGCGCCGTCACACCCTTGTCAGCACTAGAGAGAGTCAGACTTTGCTGATTATAAATAAGTGACAGTGGGAAGCATATCTCTTAGTTTTGATCTACACTTCTTTAATTATGAGAGTTTGGACAGCATTTTATGTGTTTAATGGCCCTTATTTCCTTTTTGAGATCTGTTAGTTCTCCCGTTTTCTCTTGGGTGATTATTTGCCTTGTTGATTGGTATAAGCTCTTTGTACATCAAGGACATTAGCCCTTTGTCTATCATATGTTTTGACTTTGAGTTTTCAAATTTTCCCCACACAAAAGTTTTAAATCCACAGAAGCTTTAAATCTTTAAATAGCAAGTTTGTCAGTCTTTTTAATTTCTGTTTTTGTGTCTTGTTAGAAAGGCTTCATTAGAAGATTATGAATGCTTTCACTCATATATTCATTTCTCTAGTACTTAGATGGTTTAATTCATGTTTGGAATTGTAATCTGAAGCCCCTTCTGCCACGTCATTCTCAGATGTCTTGCATATCTAATGGAATAGTACTGTCTTATGTTACTTTTCAGTATGTAATTCAAGAACAAAATACATTTTTCCAAATAATTGTGATAGAAAACAATGCAGACATTTCCACTAACTTATGATAAACCTCATTTCACAGGGTTAAGTATTTATAAATGCAAAAATCATTGATTTTATTTCCTGGCTAATTGAAATCTAAATTGCATTTGAAAGTTCCAGTGAAATCCTGGTTTGACTCTATAGAAGTGTGTATTCCCCCCAACTTTTTTGGTTATTTTAAATCTGTTTCAGAAATCTTCAAAACTGTTCACCTTACTAATTTAGCATGATTTTTTTTAAAGTATTCTTATTGAGTATATTTAGTTTTATCTAGAAATTTGTACAAGTTAGTGTTAGGCATCTAACCTTTGCTTTCACAGGTACGTTTCCAAAATGTCCCGAAACAGAGAAGCAGATCTTTCTAGCCTCATGCGTTCTTACTCGTTTTGTACAGCAGGTTTTCTGTGGGCAGAAGAAAGATGAACTCCTGGGAAATGTTGTAGGAGCTGAAATATAAAATGTAGTAAAGGACATTATGTGCCAAATTTATGCTCCTTTTCATATTTTTTCTTTTTCTTTTAAAGGTTTTGCCATTGGGAAAGCCACTGAACGGGCAGATGCTTTCAGAAAAGTATGTACATTTTTCCTTTGTTAATGGTAAAAGATCAGTAAGCTATGTGCTAGACACTATGGCAACCACAAAAAAATAAAATCAAAATAAGAACTGTCCCCTGAGGCTTACTGTCAAAGGGTATTTATCTCATAAAAAGCAGTTTCAGAAGTACTTGTATTCTTTTGTCTCATTTCTATAGTATTTGTGACTGCTTACCAAAATTATGAAACAGTAGGGAGAATTTCAAAACTGACAGAATGTTAAAAGGTATTAGAGATTATTATTTTGTTTGGGTTTTTTGTTTTTTTTTTTAAATCAAATCCTTAGCTTTTCAAAGTATATAGTGAAATTTTGTATAAACTTGAAATTTTTTGTAATAAAATATTTTTTAAAAGGTATTTTTTGAGGAGTTCCCATCATGGCTCAGTGGTTAACAGATCCGACTAGGAACCATGAGGTTGTGGGTTTGGTCCCTGGCCTTGCTCAGTGGGTTAAGGATCCGGTGTTGCCATGAGCTGTGGTATAGGTCGCAGATGCGGCTCGGATCCCGCGTTGCTGTGGCCATGGCGTAGGCCGGCGGCTGCAGCTCTGATTTGACCCCTAGCTTGGGAATCTGCAGATGCCGCGGGAGCGGCTCAAGAAAAGGCAAAAAAAAAAAAAGGTATTTTTTGAAATCCTTGAGAAAATGTAAATTCAAACAGTAGATTTAAGAAAAATATTTTCCTGAGTTCCCATCATGGCTCAGCGGAAACAAATCTGACTAGCACCCATGAGGACACAGCTTCAATTCCTGGCCTCGCTCAGTGGGTTAAGGATCTGGCGTTGCCATGAGCTGTGGTGTAGGTCGTAGATGTGGCTCGGATCTGGTGTTGCTGTGGCTGTGGTGTAGACCAGTGGCTGCAGTTCCGATTCGACCCCTAGTCTGGGAACCGCCATATGCTGTGGGTTGGGCCCTTAAAAAAAAAGAAAGAAAAAGAAAAATATTTTCCCTTTTTCTTTTAGGCAAAGAACAGAGCAGTTCACTATCTGCATTACATAGAGCGATATGAAGACCATACAAGTGAGTTTTTTTTGTTTGTTTGTTTTTTTGTTTTTTTTTTTTGTCTTTTTGCTATTTCTTGGGCTGCTCCCGCGGCATATGGAGGTTCCCAGGCTAGGGGTTGAATCGGAGCTGTAGCCACCAGCCTATGCCAGAGCCACAGCAACGTGGGATCCGAGCCGCGTCTGCAACCTACACCACAGCTCACGGCAACGCCGGATTGTTAACCCACTGAGCAAGGGCAGGGACTGAACCCGCAACCTCATGGTTCCTAGTCGGATTCGTTAACCACTGCACCACTACGGGAACTCCACAAATGAGTGTTAATCCTTTAGAATTTGTGGAATTTATACTTGTTTCATTATGTGTGACAGTATGTTTCTATAGGTATGTTTGTGTTTCTCTGCTTGTTACTACATTTTTACATAAAAATGTATAAAATGTAGAAACAAACTTTCTCTCCTGAGAAGGTTATTAATGGGTGAAATCCCTTTTGGCCAGTGTGTGATGGCTATTTAGGGGAGTGTTAGCTGCTTTGTGGTATTTGTCAGGGGTATTTGTCAGCTACACCTCTAATCCTTATGTTTATGTTTTTACCCTCCAGTATACCATGATATTTCTTTAAAATTTAAAAGGACGCATATCAAGATGAAGAAACAACCCAGAGGTAACTAAAAAAATAATTTGTCGAAGATAAAACAGAGCAGACAATTTCCTCCTGTCCTCTATTTTTGCTCACCTTTATCTGAACTCATTTTGAAAATACCATAATGGAAAGGCCTCTGTTAGTTTTAAGAAGATTGAGACTCTTGGGGAAGTAAAAAGTAGTTAACCTACCCAGGCTCCCCTGATTACAAGCACATTCCAGGGGGAACTGTAGGTGGGAAAAGCAGTAGGAAACAGTAAAAACGTGAGTAGTTGGGTTTGTGGTGGGAATTCTCCTAGAGAATTTACTGATGGTATCAGAAGGTTCTTCTAGCTTATTCAGTTCTACTCATTTACTGTCATCATCCAATATTGATTGAACATCTTTTGTAAACCAGGTGCTACACTAAGTTCTGAGGGTCTGGAGATGGACCTTCTGTCTGTCTTATGGAAGAGTAGGGAGGCAGGCAGGCAGAGTTCAGGGTCATGGGACTGTGCAGTCATGCCTAGGGGTCTCTAGGTGTAGAATTTTGAACATGCTGATTTGTGTTTCCCCTGTGGTTCTGCAGTAAAAATGATCTCATATAACTCTAGCTACATCTTTAATAGTCTGGATCAGAAGGTAATACACTGTACAGTATTTAAATTTTTCACATCAACGCTCACACAACTTTGCTAGCAATATGGCATGGAAATAAATGAAGGAAAAAAAGTCAAATACAGTACTGATTGTATTAGTGCACCAGAACTCGCCTTCTGCTTTAAAGTCATAATTAATCATTCACATGCCAAATAAAAACCATGCATTTCATCATTAGAAAAAGTATTGAGGAGTTCTCTTGTGGCTCAGCAGGTTATGAATCTGACTAGCATCCATGAGGACGCAGGTTCGATCCCTGACCTTGCTTAGTGGATTAAGGATCCGATGTTTCTGTGAGCTGTGGTGTAGGTGGCCGACATGGCTCAGATCTGGCATTGCTGTAGCTGTGGTGTAGGCCAGCAGATGCAGCTCTGATTTGACCCATAACCTGGGAACCTCCATACGCTGCTGGTGCAGCCCTAAAAAGACAACAACACTTAGACTAAGGTTTAGATCTGTGCTGTTCCATGTGGTAGCCACAGCTTGTGTGGCTATTGAACACTTGAAATGTGGCTTCTGAGAGCCACGGTAAGTGTCAAATACATTACACCAGATTTCAAAGACTTAGTATGAAAAAAAGAAGAAGAAATATCTCAAAAATATTACTGTATTGATCATGTGCTAAAATGATAATGTTTTGGATATATTGGATTAATAAAATATGTTACTAAAATTAGTTATAGCTCTTTTTTTTGGCTTTTTGCCATTTCTTAGGCTGCTCCTGCGGCATATGGAAGTTCCCAGCCTAGGCGTTGAATCAGAGCTATAGCCACCGGCCTACCCAACAACCACAGCAACGCAGGATCCGAGCCGCATCTGCAACCTACACCCACAGCTCACGGCAATGCCAGATCTTTAACCCACTGAGCAAGGGCAGGGATGGCACCCTCAACCTCATGGTTCCTAGTTGGATTCGTTAACCACCGCGCCACGACGGGAACTCCTAGCTTTAGCTCTTTTTTAAAAAAACTTTATTTCTGTATCAGAATCTATAAATCACATACATGGCTTGCATTTTTGGTTTGTGCCATATTTTTTTGGACATATTACCTTAGACACATTTTTATCAGAGTGATTTTTAAAAGACTACTCCAGTTTTAATTGCAGGTGCTGCCTTTTTTAAATTTTTCTTGTCTTCTAATCAAAGCTGTATTTTTCAGGTTTCTTTGTAGTAGACTCATTACTTGTGCATTGGGGTTAAATATTCTGGTTTTGAAATTAAAAGGACAGTATGATACATTACAGACAGCATTTCCTAAACTGTTTTCCTGTGTATCACTATTTCTACGGGGAGGTAGTAATAGGTGTTACTCAAAAAGGGGTATCAAGTGGGAAAATTGGATTAAGGAAAGTCAAAAAGATGACTGTATATTTTGTGAATGCTGCAACCTTTAATGCATTACCGTGCAATGTACATCTCCCAGAGGGAGATAGAGAATGCAGCATTCACAAATTTATTTAACCATGGCACACATCTACCTTGGCTGTAGGACAGTATTTTATACCTCACTGCATTTCCTATACAATACATACAGACATCCACTAATTTAACTTTTATTATAACAAGTGTTTTTTGACACAGTCTCTGCCTGGAAGTCTTCATAGTTGATGTTCAGTCAAATAACTGTCATAGGGCTTTGACCATATGGATATTTGTGTGTGCACAAAACAGTAGCTACCATTCATGGAGCCTCTCATGCGGCCCAGGTGCTATGCAGGGTACACACCTTCCCCCGGGTGCTCACCCCCAGATCTGCTAAGTAGGTGTCATAGGGAGGAGGGGCTCTCACCCAGGGACATCGAGTGAGCTGCGGCAGGTAGAGTCTTACCTCTCAGGCCCTTTTGAAGATTTGCCTTATACCATCTTGCATGTGCACCCCTCTCCAGGTGTGTGTACACCTGTGCACTTCCTGTGTGTGCATTCATTTGTTCAAACACAGACACGGAGAAAAACAGATTGCCCTGCTATTACCTGTCTTCAGCTCCTCTCAAAGTCCCAGTTCTTAAATGATTGGGCATAGCTGTAGAGTCCATAATGAATTGCCTCTTTTAAATAGGAGAGACAGTTCTAGATGACAATATTTTATCCAAATACGTACTTGCGTCCAAACATGGTTTTTACAGTCATATATTGAAAATATCTTGAAAAACCAGGAACCAGTAAATGTTTAGCTTCTAGAGTAGATGTTCTGCCTTAGTGCAGGAAGACATGTGCTGAGTTTCATGGTTGGCTAATCAGAATGTTAGAATCTAAACTTGGGGTGTTTTTCTCCTACCTGCATCTCCCAGATGAGGTCTAGGCTCTAGGGATGTAGCAGTAAACAAACACTATCCTGGCTTTCAGGGAGCCCACATTCTGCTGAGGAGAAACATAGGATAAACAAGTTTGGCTATGTGCCTGAAAGCAGCAGTCAGGCTGCTGGTTTGCAGGAGGTGGGAGGGTGAAGAAGGAGGCCACCTTCAGTAGTGTGGTCAGAAGAGGTCTTTTCGAGGAGGACATGAGACAGACCAGGAAAGTAAGAAGGGGTCATGCAGGGCGAGCAGGCGGAAGGAAACACCGCGTGCAAAGCCCTGCAGGGGGAAAGCCTGCGTGAGGAGGCAGTGTCTCTGGGTGACGTCAGCCAGATGTCAGTCATGGAGGGCTTTGCAGGCTGAGAGATTCTTTGTTACCCCTGAACATCACAGCTTTGAACTGTACACATTCACTTTTACTTGGATTTTTCAAAAGTTAAGTGCTGCAGTGCTGCATGGTGCATCAGTTGAATCCATGGATGCAGAACCTTGGATGTGGTGAAACTGAGGGTGTAGAGACTTGATTATATAAATTATACTCAAGGAGTTCCCGTTGTGGCACAGCGGAAATGAATCCGACTAGGAACCATGAGGTTGCAGGTTTGATCCCTGGCCTCGCTCAGTGGGTGAAGGATCCGGTATTGCCATGAGCTGTGGTGTAGGTCACAGACACGGCTCGGATCTGGCATTGCTGTAGCTGTGGTGTAGGCCAGCAGCTACAGCTCTGATTTGACCCCTAGCCTGGGCACCTCCATATGCCACGGGTGCAGCCCTAAAAAAAAAAAAGGCAAAAGACACACAAAAAAAGTATACTCAGATTTTCCACTGTGTGGCAGGTTGGTGCCCCTAACCTCTGTATTGTTCAAGGGTCAACTGTACTTATTTTAATTTGGGGGACAGTGGGAAGTGAAGGGCCTTACATGCAGAGTGATGTGTTTGCTTTGTGTTTTTAAAGCTCTTCCTAGGGAAAAGGGATTACAAATAGACAAGAGTAGGGTGAGTGACTGGAGGGGAAAACCTCCAAGAATCTTAATAGCCCTGTTTTTTTTGCCCATGTGTTCAAGGAACTTTTTTTTTTTTTGTCTTTTTGCTGTTTTTCTTGGGCCACTCCCGTAGCATATGGAGGTTCCCAGGCTAGGGGTTGAATCGGAGCTGCAGCCACCAGCCTACGCCAGAGCCACAGCAACGCTGGATCTGAGCCGCGTCTGCAACCTACACCACAGCTCTCTGCAACGCCGGATCGTTAACCCACTGAGCAAGGGCAGGGACCGAACCCGCAACCTCATGGTTCCTAGTCGGATTCGTTAACCACTGCGCCACGACGGGAACTCCGGAACTTCTATGTAGTATTTTCTTAATCCTTATAACATCTTTATCATTTAAATAAATGTCATCATGGAAGTTTAATACCTCGTGAAGGGGCATCAGTTGGGAAGCAGGGAAGCAGAACCAGGGTCTCCTAAACCCAGAGGCAGAAGCCACGCGAAGCCAGCAGGTGATGCCACCTGCATTGCCCTTAAATAGGTGGGTGTTTGACTTGTTTCTCCCCTTTCTAGGCTACGGTCTCCACTGCCACCGGGCCATCATGACCATCTGCCGGCTCATTGGCATCAAAGACATGTACGCCAAAGTGTCTGGCTCTGTCAACATGCTCAACCTCACCCGGGGCCTCTTCCTTGGGCTCTCCCGCCAGGTAACCCTTCCTTGGACTCTGAAATAGAAGGGCTTATTGGTGTTTCTGTTGTCCTGGGCTGTCCTGGAATTGCTCTTGGGCCACCTGAGGACCAGGCATTCTTTGTAGCCTGTGGCTGCCTCAGATCAGTTAATCCAACTGAAGAGTTAGTTCATGAGAATTAACCTTTAAAAAAAGTACTCCATAGCTGTTTTGAAGTTTCAAAATTAAGTATTTTTAAAAGCCAGTAATTATAATCTGTTTTATTATGGAAAGAATACGTGCTTGTTCTAAAGCTCCAACAGCATAAAAATGTAAAGTAAGAAGAAGCTGTTTCCTAATTCATCCTTGCAGTTGGAATTAGGGTGAAGCCCCTCATGCACCTCCGCTCAAGAGGAGTCTTCAGTTGAAGCAGTCGGTTTTCATGTCACCTGCATAGGTAGTTCAGAGGGACACCTGAGGTAGTAGGAACTATGAACATTAACGTGCCTGTTTATTTTTCTGAATAGATGGGAGCTCTGGGCTTCTGCCCAGCTCACACCCTTAGCCTGGGCCAGGCTCACAGTCCCTCCAGCAGCAGCAGGGAAGGGCTGTGACTGCATGTACCCCCTCCCCCTGGGCTGCCCTCCTATCAGCTCAGCAGGGATGGCCTGTCCCTTGAAAGGATGGGTGGACCTTAGCAGAGCTGGGTAAGCAGAAGATGGCCAGGTTCAGGAAACGTTCACTGACCTCCATTTGTTGAGTGCTTTGACAGGCTTCCTGACAGAGTGCAATGGCAGTTTCTGAATAAAGTGATCCATGGAATAATTGTAGCTATCTCTGTTTAAAATAGGAAAATTCATTGAAAGAAAAAGCTTTGCATAAGAGATCTTTTTGAACAGTTGTGTGTGTGTGTGTGTGAGTGCACACGAATGTGCTTGTATGTGGATCTTAGTACCATCTAAAACATCCTTCAAAAGCACATTTAAATTTAATTGTTTGATTTAACTAAAATATTTGTTTTAGATAGGTCATATTTATGATCAGGTAGATCTGTTAAGTTGTAGACATACCTCATAGACCTAACCTGGTGTGTCAATTTGCTTGTGTCCAGGAAACCCATCAACAACTGGCTGATAAGAAGAGTCTCCATGTTGTGGAATTCCGGGAGGAATGTGGCCCTCTGCCCATCGTGGTTGCCTCCCCCCAGGGGGCCTTGAGAAAGGATCCAGAGCCAGAAGATGAGGTTCCAGACATCACACTGGACTGGGAAGATGTGAAGGCCGCTCAGGGAATGAAGCGCTCTGTGTGGTCAGGTTTAAAGAGAGCCGCCACCTAGGCTTCCCTCTGGCCTGGCTCAGCCCAGCACCTGGGAGAGACTCAGCCCTTCACACCCAGGATTCTCAATTTTTTTTTTTTAAGCTGGAAAGGCCAATTAAACTTCTTTATTTACAAATAATAAATAATTATAGATTCAATTGATTTAATTGATTGAGCATGTCATATATACCAATCATTGTGGTAGGTATTTTATGTATGTATCTTAGTTCCAAACTATTTTAAATGTTCATTTAAATTAGCAAAAATCGGGAGTTCCCGTCGTGGCGCAGTGGTTAACGAATCCGACTAGGAACCATGAGGTTGCGGGTTCGGTCCCTGCCCTTGCTCAGTGGGTTAACGATCCGGCGTTGCCGTGAGCTGTGGTGTAGGTTGCAGACACGGCTCGGATCCCACGTTGCTGTGGCTCTGGCGTAGGCCGGTGGCTACAGCTCCGATTCAACCCCTAGCCTGGGAACCTCCATATGCCGCGGGAGCGGCCCAAGAAATAGCAACAACAACAACAACAAAAGACAAAATAAATAAATTAGCAAAAATCAAATTAATTAGGGAGGCAGGGCTTATACTCTAACCTAATAAAAAAAATAATGTGCAGTCAAGTTATAGTTAGTTGACTATAGTCACACAGCTAGAAAGCAGAGGAAAATGGGCAGAACTTGTTTTCTTTTTGACTTCTCTTTTTAGTAAACCTCTTTGTGTTGACATTTTATGGTTACTCTATAGTTATTCTGTAGTTACTCTCAGGTTACTCTAGGTATTACATTACACCTACATGACTTATCACCAGTCTCCTGGTGCTGACTTTTTACCAGTTTGAGTGAAGATGAGAAACCTTACTTCCCTTTAAATACCTTTACCTGTCTCTGTTTCTATAATTATTTTAAAATTTCCTTTGCTTACACTGAGGACCATATTAGACGTTATACTTCTTGCTTCAACCATCAAACATAATGGAAAAACCTTTAGAAGAAAAAAATTTGCCTATTGTATTTCCCCAGGTTTTGCTCTTTCTGTCATTCTTTCCTGATGTGCTGAGAGTCCTTCCTTTATCATTTTGAGCAGGGAAAAGCCAAGTTCTCCTGTGTCTGCTTTTTTACTCTCATACTACTACCACACTCTCAAGACCTCTGACGCCAGATTTGGCGGGGGTGGGGGGGGTCCCTCACCAAGCAGTTCTCTGCAACACCACCTGTATGTCTGACAAGTTAACTCAAATTCTGACGCCTTCCATCTGAAGATAACATCGAATTCCACTGGTTAAGGGCTCAGTCCCACAAGACTGCCCTTGTCCCATTCAAATGCCAGTCACAAGTGTGGTTGTCAACTGTGCTTCTGACTGATCAGCTGTAAATCATTGGTTCCCATGATTTCCTCATTGTGGTTGATTCATTTGCTAGAGTAGCTCATAGAACGTAGGAAAACAGTTCACTTACTGTTTACCAGTTTATTATAAAAGAATATGATGAAGGATACAGAAGAACTTACAGATGGAAGAAATGCAAAAAATTTAAAATTTTCATGAAGTCTAATTCATCTTTTTCTTTTGTTGCCTATATCTATGATGTTAAATATACAAGAAATTAGCACTAAATCCAATATTGTGAAGCTTTTGTCCTATGTTTTCTTTTAGGAGTTTTATAGTTTTGGGTCTTACATTAGGTCTTTGATTTACTTTGAGTTTGTTTTGGTGTTTGGTGTTGGGTTAGAGATCTACTTCATTCTTTCAAATGTGCATATTCCAATTTTTCCAGCACCATTTGTTGGAAAGACTATCCTTTCCCCATTGGATGGTCTTGGCACCCTTGCCAAAAAAAGGTTACTTCTGGGCTCTCTATTCTTCTCCATTGGTTTACATGTCTGTCTTTTTGCCAGTACCACACTGTTTTCATGGAAGTTTTAAAGGCAGGAAGTATGTCTTTCAGTTTTGTTCTTCTTTTTCAAGATTGTTTTGGCTAATCAGGTGTCCCTTGAAATTCGGTAAGAATTTTAGGATAGGTATTTCTATTTCTGCAAAAAAAAAAAAAAAAATCTTTGGGGTTTTAATAGGGGTTGCATTGACTCTAGATCATTTGGGGGTGGCCATGACAACAAAATTAAGTCTTCCAATCCACAAACATGGGTATGTGCTCATTTATTTTGGTCTTTTATTTCTCTTAGCAATGTTTTATAGTTTTCATTGTACAAATCTTTTACTTCCTTGTTTAAATTAATTTCCAAGTACTTTATTTTTTTTGATGCCATTTTAAAAGAAATTTCTTTTGTAATTTCCATTTGATAAGGGATGTTGATCTATAGTTTTCTTGTAGTGATTTTGGCTTTGCTATCAAGGTAATGCTAATCTCATGTAATGAGTTAGGAAGTATTTCCCTGCCTCAGTCTTTTGGGGAAGTTTGAGAAGGATTAATTCATCTGTAAACGTTTGATAGAATTCACCAATGAAGCTATCAAGTCTAGGAATTTTCTTTGTCAGGAAATTTTTGATTACCTATTTAAATCTCCTCAGTAGTTACAGGTCTATTCATATTTTTTTTCTTCATGATTTAGTTTTGGTAGGTTTTGTGCTTTTATGAATTTGTTCATTTCATCTAGATTATCCAATTTATTGGTGTAAAATTGTCCAGTGTATTCATAATCCTTTTTATTTCTATGGAATCAGTATTAACATCCTCACTTTGATTTCTAATTTTTTTTTTTTTTTGTCTTTTTGCCATTTCTTGGGCTGCTCCCGCAGCATATGGAGGTTCCCAGGCTAGGGGTCTAATCGGAGCTGTAGCTGCCAGCCTATGCCAGAGCCACAGCAGCACAGGATCCAAGCCGCATCTGCCACCTACACCACAGCTCACGGCAATGCCGGATCCTTAACCCACTGAGCAAGGGCAGGGGTTGAACCTGCAACCTCATGGTTCCTAGTTGGATTTGTTAACCACTGCACCACCACGGGAACTCCCATTTCTAATTTTTGAAAAAGTTTGCATCTTCTCTTTTTTTCTTAGTCCACCTAGCTAAAGGTTTGCCAATTCTGTTGATCTTTGCAAAGAACCAACACTTGGTTTCATTGATTTTTTAAAAATTATTTTTCTATTCTCTATTTTGTTTATCTCTCCTCTAATCTTTATTATTTCCTACTTTCTGCAAGTTTTGGGTTTAGTTTATTCTCTTTTTCTAGTTCCTTAATTTATAAATTTGTTTGTCAGTTTGAAATCATTCTTGGTTTTTAATGTAAGCATTTATAGCTATGAATTCCTCCCTTTGCACTGTTTTTGTTATGTCCCATAAGTATGCTATGCTTTAATTTATCTCCCAAGTATTTCTAATTTGAGATTCCTTTTTGTGTTATTGATTGCTGAAAATGTGTTGGTTGATATCTACAAATTTATTTATTTATTTATTTATTTATTCATCTTTTTTTGCCATTTCTTAGGCCGCTCCCACGGCATATGGAGGTTCCCAGGCTAGGGGTTGAATCGGAGCTGTAGCCACTAGCCTACCCCAGAGCCACAGCAACACGGGATCCAAGCCACATCTGCGACCTACACCACAGCTCACGGCAACGCTGGATCATTAACCCACTGAGCAAGGCCAGGGATCAAACCTGCAACCTCATGGTTCCTAGTCGGATTCGTTAACCACTGAGCCATGACGGGAACTCTGATATCTATAAATTTATTAATTTTCAAGTTTTCCTTTTGTTATTGATTTTTAACTTCATTTTGTTGCAGTTGGAGAAATTACTTTTTATAATAGTTATCTTTTTAAATTAATTATTTATTTACCTATTTACTTACTTTTTTAGGGCCACACGTGGGGCATAGGAAAGTTCCCAGGCTAGGGGTCGAATCAGAGCTGCAGCTGCACAGAAACATGGTCACAGAAACATGGGATCCCAGCCTTGTCTGTGACCTACACCACAGCTCACAGCAACACCAGATCCTTAACCCACTGAGTTCATGGATACTAGTCAGTTTCATTACTACTGAGCCACAATGAGAATTCCATTATCTTTATAAATCTGTGAGACAATTTGTGGCCTAACATACGGTCTCGCCAAAATTTCTGCTGATAATTTTAATGAGAATCCATTTTATGTGGTAATTCATTTCTTGACTCTTTAAAGATTGCATTTTTATTTTTTGCTTGGAAAACCTGATTATAATGTGTCTTGATGTTCATCCCTTTGATTTTATCTTACTTGCAGTTTATTTTTTAAATGTTTATATTCATGTTTTCATCAAATTCAGGAAGTTTTCAGCCATTACTTCTTCAAATATTTTTTCCTGCCCTTTTCTGTTTTTTCTGGAACTCCCACAATGTGTATGTTGATCTGTTTGATGCTGTCCCATGGGTATCTTAGCTCTGCTCATTTTTCTTCAAGCTTTTTCTTCCTGTTTCTCAGATTGATAATTTTTGTTGCTTTATGTTCAAGTTCATTCTTCTGTCTGCTCAAACCTGCCTTTTAATCCCTTTAATAAAAATTTCCATTTCAATTATTGTATTGTAGCCACAGAATTTTGTTTATTTCAATTTAGATGTTCAATATCTTTACTGGTATTTCTATTTTGTTCATGAATTGTGTTTTTGGCTTTGTCCACATCTTCCTTTAGTTCTTTGAGCATCTTTAAGACGGTTGTTTTAAAGCCATTGTCTAGTAAATCTGTCATCAGATCTTTCTTAGGGACAGAATCAAAAGTAGATATTTTACTCTAATAATGTGGTAATTCTAAAAAATCAGATTATCTTCCTTTCCCAAGATTTCATGCCTTTAAATTAATTAATTAATTAATTAATTTGTATTGTAGGTTGGCTCTAGGTCAAGAATCTCTGAAAGGTAAACTTAAAGTCTTCTCAAGTGTTTTTTGAGTCTGTGCCTTTCCCTAGGCATGCATGGTCACTTTATAACACTCCTTGTGTATGCACCTGCTTTTGAATCTCCTATTTTTCAATGTCTGGCTCCCAAAAGGTGAAAAACAGAAAAATAAAGAGGGAGGAAAATGGCATTATCCCTTTAAATCCTTTTAAGGTCATTTCACACATAATCTATAACAAATGATACATTGTGACTAGTTTGTTTATTTATTTATTTTTGGCGTGCCCATGGCACATGGAAGTTCCCAAGCCAGGGATTGAACCCACGCTGCAGCAGTGACTCAAGCTGCTGCATTGACAACACTGGATATTTAACCTGCTGAGCTCCACATTATCACTATTTTTATTTTGAACAAACTGGTATATATTAGATAATTAAGAAAATATGTCTTTTTCCTTCACTTACTCCTTCTCTGATGCTCTTCCTTTCTTTATGCAGACCTGAGTTTCTGGCCTTTATCATTTCCCATTTTTCTGAACAACTCTTTTAACATTTCTTGCAAGGCAAGTCTGCTTGATGACAAACTCTCTCAATTGTTGGAGAAAAATTATTTCTCCCTCACTTTGAAATATAATATTAGGATACAGAATTCAAAGTTGGTGAGTTTTTTTCCCCTCAACACGTCAACTGTTTCATTCTACTCCCTTGTGTGGTTTCTGAGGAGAAGTATGATGCAATTCTTATCTTTGCTTCTCTTTAGGTGAGGTATGTTTTTCCTCCGACTTCTCTGAAGATTTTTGTTTACCTCTGATTTTCTGTAATTTCAGACTGACGCAAATATGGTGAAATGATTTTTGACAGACTCCAAGGTAATTCAACGAGGAAAAGAATAATCCTTTCAACATTTAGTGCCAGAACTCTTTGGATATTCATATGGGAAAAAAAAATTGACCTTACTTTAAGCTATACACAAAAGTTCACTCAAAATGGATTGTGGGAGTTCCCACGTGGCGCAACAAGGTCAGCAGCATCCTGGGAGTGCTGGGAAGCAGGTTCTGTACCTGGCTAGGTGCAGTAGGTTAAGGATCCAGCATTACTGCAGCTGTGGTTTAGGTCACAACTGTGGCTCAGATCTGAACCCTGCCCCAGGAACTCCACATGCTGTGGGATAGCAAACAAACAAACAAACAAACAAAAAAAACAAAAACAACAACAAAAAACCATACACCTACATATAAAGGTTAATAAAATTTCTAGGAGATAATACAGGAAAAAATCTTGTTCAAGACCTTGGGGTAGGCAATGACTGATGTGTCTTAGAAACATAAAAAGGATATCTCAATAGAGATATGTTGGTAAACCAGTCTTCATAAAAATAAATCTGCTTTTTATTATTATTTTTCTTTTTAGGGCTGCACCTGTGGTATATGGAAGTTCCCAGGCTAGGGGTCGAATTAGAGCTGTAGCTGCAGGCCTACGCACAGCCACAACAACATGGGATCTGAGCCTCATCTGCAACCTACACCACAGCTCGTGGCAAAACCAGATCCTTAACCCACTGAGCAAGCCCAGGGGTCAAACCCACATTCTCATGGATCCTAGTCGGGTTGGTTACCCCTGAGCCACGATGGGAACTCCTAAATCTGCTTTTTAAAGACAGAATTAAGAACACAGAAGGGCAAGCCAGAGACTAGGAGCAAATATTTACAATGCATACACCTGACAGAGGTCTTGTGTCCGAATTGGGTCATGCATCCCTCTGACTATATATACAGTTGCATCTAATTAATTGTGGTTCTGCCCTGTGAATTTGCCTACTTGCTACTATTTATTTGTACCCCTGAAGTTGATCCTCATGGTACTTCTGGGTCACCTGTGGTCATGTGCCCACTACTGAGGAACTTGAGTTGCCTGATGTGCACACTCCGGCTGTGGTTGAACACGGTGATGCTCTGCGTTCAAGTTTCAGCCCTTGTCCTGTAACCAAGTATCCTTTTCACGGTCTATGCAGTGCCATGCATTTTGCATTTTGTGTGTGTGTGTGCTTTTTGTTGGTGATTCTGCTTTTCAAAGTGGTGCCCAAGCATAGTTAGCGCTGGCTAGTGTTCCAAAGAACAGAAAGGCCGTGATGTGCCTTATGGAGAAAGTACCTGTGCTTTGCAAGCTTCATTCAAGAATGAATTATAGTGCTGCTGGCCATGAGTTCAATGTTAATGAATCAACAAAATACAATAAATAAGGTGTCTTTAAACAGAAACACACACAAAACCAGGCTATGTATGTGCCAGCTGTGAAAATGTTGTGACCTTACGCCTATAGACCTCAATCCTGTGCAAACCATTATATATAGGCTGGATAACCAACAAGGTCCTACTGTATAGCCCTGGGAACTATATTCACTATCTTGTGATAAACAGTAACAGAAAATAATATGAAAAATAATGTATTTACATGTGCAGTTGAATCTCTTCGCTGTGCAACAGATGTTAATGCATTGTAAATCAACTATAGTTAAATAAAACAAATTTTAAAAGAAAAAGGAGAAAGATCGGAATCTTGTAGTTACTCTAGGAGTAAGGTGTTTTTGGTGACTTTATAGAAACTACTGCAAATGAGATTCAAACATACATCACACACGTGTGTGTGTGTGTGTGTGTGTGTGTGTGTGTGTGTGTATTTTAAACGTGTCTCTGCTCCATTCAAGACTTCAGTATTGCTGTTTCTTTGATGACTGAAGGGACCTAATTTTTAATAAAGGCGGGGCTGGTTCGGGGGTTCAAGGCGGCTGAGCACGGTGGGGGTCCTGCTGCTCCTGCGAAGGCGTGTTGCTCACCGCAGGGCAGACGGAAGGGCGGGGCAACGTCTCTGCACACGGCCCGCCGCCGCCATCTTGGATTGCGTGTGTGGCGCGCCTTAGCCTCAAGGCGGCGCCAAGTCAGGGCGCTGGCAAGGTGTTAGGTGCGAGGCCTGTGTAGCGGGCTCCCTTTTGGCCGGTGAAGTAGACTTCGCACAAAAAGCAGAGGTGAGACCTTGTCCTGTCACCTGAATTGCCACATATTTTTCCCGAGGACCCCGTGGGTTAGCGGTGACGGCCATAACGCACTACGCGGCTGCTGGCTGGACAGGCCCGGAGCCGACGCTTGTGGAAGTCTGGCTGTGAGGGCAGGAGGAGCAGGGGGGACGGAGGGCTTTGGGGTGGCTTTGGCTTGATTGGGGATGTTGCTGGTTTCTCGTACTGGGGTCTTGCCTGCTTCTTGCTCTGTTTGTGGCTGCTGTTGGCCTTGCCTGGAGGGGCGGGATCGGAGTCAGGTCTGCAGGCGCCACTGCAGGTCAGGCTGCAAGGGCTTGTGGAAGGAATGGGCTCGTGCAGGGGGGCGGCTCCGAGGCGCCGGAGGCTGGACGAGGGTTTGCTGTGTGGGGAGGGATGTGGGAGGGACGGGGTCGGGGGAAGGACCCGGCAAGAACAAGGCAAGGGAGACGCTCCTCTGAACAACGTCTTCCCCTTTGCTCCCTTTCTTTATAAAGTTTGAACCCCTTAAAACATTTTAAAGGAGGAGGTGAGGTCCCTCGCTGTGCCGGAGGGAGGAGCAATAGGGACGTGGGTAGAGATGTGAATTTCAGGTTCACCGAAGGTCGTGGGTGGGCTTGCGTTGCTGGCTGAGGCCCTGCCGAGGTTGGAGGCAGGGAGGGCGGCGGTGGACGCACCAGCTCTGCCAGCAGAGTGTTCCCAGCACCGCGGCTGGGAGGGAAAAGAGAGCACCATCTCTTCTTGACCAGCGGCAAGGGAAGGGTCCCAGTTGCCCACCCATCATGCGGGGGACAGGGGAATAGTTTAGCACGTGGCCTTGGTCCCGGTGCTGATGCGAGGCTTCCAAGGGCCCAAGGCCACGTCTGCCGGTGTGGTTGTTCCCAGGAAAGGGCAGGGTCCTTTTAGCCATCCTTGTCCGGGGTTCCTCTCCCTGCTTCCTGACAATGGGGGCCCCGGTGGCTTTGGCAGCCTCATCTGTTCTCCTCACAGCTGTCTGGGAAGTAACCTCTCTCTGGGCCCAGGAGAACGGAGCTCGCTGTATCCAGCGGAGACTTCTTACTCCTCCTCAAGGTGGGGGCCTGAGGGGGTCCCTTCCCTGTGGGACTGTCCTCCCACCCCAGCAGGAAGAGCAGTCTCCTGGAGAGAAAAGTTTGGGGGGCGGGATGGACCCCGGCGGCCAAACACCGCTGAAGGCTTCCTTGCAGATTTTCAGGGTCTGGTGCTAAAATGCAAGTATCTTCAGAGGCAGTAGCCCTTTTAAGCCCCGAAGGTGAAGGGGGGCAGCTGAGACCCTGTGTGGCGCCAGGCCAGGGCCAGGGGAGCGGGGAAGAGACGCGCTTGAGGGGGCAGGGGACCTGGGAGTGTTTAGTCTGTGCACCTGATGCTTGTGCAGGGTGGTTCCTCCCCTGCCTGGGCATCCCCTCAGCCTGCCTGGCTCAGGGCCTGGCCCAGCCTCTTAGCAGCAGCCTCAGCTGGGTGTGATCCGGAGTCTGCACAGTGGCAGTGGCAATAGCACCTGCCTGGCAGGATCCCTGTGAGGTGACGGACACACCCAGACACACGTGTGGGCAGCTCTTTGCTTCAGTCCCACTGAGAATGCACTCAGGCCACTGGGGACCCTTGTAGGTGTGACCCAGGAGGGAACAGAGCTGAGCGGGCAGACAGGGGCAGGATGGGGCCCTAAGGTGAGCACAAGGCAGCTTTCTCCATCTCCCTAACCCCCTCCCCACCTCCCTGCCTGGTGAGGCCAGAACCCCCTGCCCCTCCTATTACAGCCAGGGCACAGAGGGTACCCTGTAGGAAGAGTCCCTTAAGGGCCAAGGATCCTTTGTACCCGGGGCCAGAAATCCTCCTGCTTCAGGGAAGTAGGGTGAAGGGCAGGCATCCCTATCAGAGCATCTGATCTGCACAGCCAGTTCCTCAGCCACTCTGTCTCGGGGTGCATTCTTGTCATTGTTTGCCCAAGGCAGGGCCCAGGCTGTGAGTGGAGGCCCCTGCCCCACGTTAAGAAGTGAGGGGCTGGCTGAAATATGCTGTCTGTCCACTGTACTTCCCCTGCACGCCACCCCTTCCTGGCCTGGGCGATAAGAACGACTCATGGGGGGATTCTGGGGACCGATTGAGTTCTGCATCCCTCTGCCACGTTCCCTCCTGGGAGCTGCCTGGAGCCCCCGGTCCTTCTAGCCTCACTCCGTCCCGTTTGGGGGTGGGCATGGGTGAGCATCTGCAGAGAAGCACCTGGTCAGGACGTCTGCCTGGCAGGTGGGGATGGGGGAGGTGCTTGTTGGCATAAGGAGCAGAGGCTGGGCTGTGGAGATCAGGACACTGCCAGGAGCAGGACACCCGCTGGGTATGGGGACACTGTCAGGAACATGGTTAATTAATTAACACAATGCCAGTACCATCATCTGTCCAGGTTAGAACCTTAGGATCTTTCTAGACCTTTCCCTCCTTCATTCCCATGATAGTGACCCCAGCTGGCACTTAATTCAGCCTCCCTTGCCTGGGTCCTAGGTGCTTCCCTGAATAAAGTCCTTGAATCCTCCCAACAACCTGTGAGGCAAGACGGAGATTCCCACTCTGTAGGCCAGAGCGCTGAGGCTGAGAGAGGCCACACGCCTGTGCTGGCACAGGATCCGTGCCCTGGGGCAATGCCTTCCATGGGGGTCTCTGGAAGGCAAAACCTGGTCCAGTCTATCCCACGTTCTCAGCCCAGCTTGTCTGTCCTCCTCTTCTTACAGTGCTGCTGCCCAGGGCCATAGCATCTCTCACCTTGAGAGCTGTCTATGTCCAATGGGTGCCACTGCAGGAGGGAAAGTCAGGCTGCGTCCCCACCTTCAGGGCTATCGCAGGCTGTGCTAACTGCCTGAGATCTCCCTTCCCATACCCTACTTAGGATGTGGGTGCAGCTCATCACTAAATTGTGTCCTTTCCAGGAGAAGACATAACTGGTAGCACTGACTGAGCAGAACTGGGGTCAGAGGTCTTGTTCCCAGAAGGGGGTTATATGCAGATGAAACCCCTCCCAGACAACTCGCCCTGCACAGAGAAGGCCCCCAGGAACTGCCCCCAGAGGCCCCATGAAGCAAGTGGGCCACAGCCACTGAAGTCACAGGTGGGAGCCTCCAAAATGTCCTGGTGGGATGTGATCCACAGCTGCTGCTCCCTCTTTCTGTCTGTGATGCACATCCTCACCCACCTGTGTAGTCACCGTGGTTTGTTTCATTCTGCAAACTGTGGCTCTTGGTCACATCTGCTTCTTCTTAAGCCCTCTTGGGTCCCTGGAGGGACTTAACTCTTTGTTCCATGAACGTAAAGACACCCAATTATTCACCTTCTTCACAAACCAACAGCTAGACTGAAGGCCTTTAGATTTGTGGGGGCTGCAGTGTGGAGCTCAGCAGTCGCCTGATCAGGCATGGCCGTGACTTTGCAGTTCCGAGCAGGCAGCCCCTTTCAGGAAGACAAGTGTACCCAGGACCTGGACTTGGCCATGTGGCCTCCTGAGACCCTGCTAGTGGTCTGGGGCTGTCCCAAATGCCCCAGAACTTCATCCCTCTCTCTGAAGTTTTCTGTCTATGGGCATAAGGTCCACTCCAAGGTCTTATCCCACTGTCACTTCCTGAGAAGCCAGAAAACAGACTCTCATGTGGACAAGCCTGAGTATCTGAGGGCAGTGAGTGAGCCCAGGGACTCAGGGACAGAAGGAGTTGGCCCCAAACCCAGCTCCAGCTCTGACCAGCCGAGTGTGTCTATTTCCTTAGCTGTAAGAAAGGTAAGGAATCTCCTGTTCCCTCCTCACTCCAGGAGGCTTTCTGTATATGAGGAGCTTCCGCAGTCAGGCAGGAGCTCCAAGCATGGCAGGCAAGACGGTCACACTGTACAAATGTGGGTCCTTTGTGTGGCCGTGTTTGGGTGCTGGTGCCACCTGACCTTTGGTCCAAGGCAGGGCCACCAAGCAGGCATCCTCTAAGAAATGTCCCACCTAGATGTGCCCCAGAGGAGATTCCCTCCTGCCTGAGACCCAGAGGCAGAGCTGAGACATGCCAGCCGCCTTTCAGGGGGCAGATACCATCTGCACATCCAGGGGCCACAGGTCCCAGCACATAGTAGGTGCTTAGTCAGTGCCCATTCTCTGCAGTCTGAGGACCTTTGTGCTGTTGCCCCTCAGACTTCTTAATGCCCTCTTCCCTCTGCAGTGTGGGTTTCTGGGGGAGCACTGCCCTTATCAGGGAGGCCTGCCCGCTGGCCAGAACTTGTACCTGCCAACACTTCCTAAAGAGCTGCATGAGACGGGGAAGAACAGTGAGATGCAGAAGCAGGAAGACTGGACTGGGGTCCGTTGGAGTGGGAGAGGAGGGGTGGTCTGGGTGAGGGAAAGCCACCAGGAGAGGGCATTTTTGAGACTACCCACCCCCCATTACACCCAGTGTGAAGAGGATGCAAATCAAATGTCCAGATGAAGTAACAAAGGAAAAAAAAAAAAAAGAAAAAGACTCGGGACAGAAGGAATGAGAAGTCATGTCAGAGGATCTTCCTCAAAGCTGGGACTAAGGAAGCTCTACAGTTCGTTTGCAGCAAAAAGGGAAAATAGAGAAAGAACATGTCAAAGTTCCTTTAAAGAGGATAATTAAAATTTCAAAACATTGAGAACCCTTGGGAAATTCAACTAATAAGCCTCTGGCTTCGTTTTTTTTTTTTTTTTTTTTTCCTTCTTTGAGGGGGTTGAACATGAGTCTGTTAGCAGCATGGAGCTTTATGTAACAAGAAAGACTTCCCTCCATCAACACTTGATTGCATATTGTGTGAGACATGTGACAAATTTCCTGTCATTTCCTAATAGGTACTTTAATTTTTCAGGATAAAGCCTCAGTCAAAACTTCTCCTTCCAATTTGCTATAACGTTTTCACTTAAATTTTTTTTTTTTGTGTGTGTGTGTGTCTTTTTGCCTTTTTCTAGGGCTGCTCCCATGGCATATGGAGATTCCCAGGCTAGGGGTCGAATTGGAGCCATAGCCACCAGCCTACGCCAGAGCCACAGTAACACAGGATTCAAGCCGCATCTGCAACCCACACCACAGCTCATGGCAATGTCGGATCCTCGACCCACTGAGCAAGGCCAGGGATCGAACCCGCAACCTCATGGCTCCTGGTCGGATTCGTTAACCACTGTGCCACGATGGGAACTCCTTAACTTAAATTTTAATTGGACATGAAAGTGGCCTTTTCTGGTACCATTACCCTGGGATAACAAAGAACCTTTTGAAGATCCCACTGTGAGCCAGTTTCGTCACCGTGTCCCCACCCATTGGAAAGGGAATAAGATGTCAACTAGTTAAACCTCTGCATGAGGTGTGACTCTTTGCTCTGTGTGTCCACTAGCAAGTGATAGTGCAGCCTCTGGCCCTACACCTCCATGCTGGGAGCTGACCACTTTTTGAGACCCCTGTTCTGGTGTCCCAGCTCCAGAATATCATTACCTTCCTTGAAGGACGAGGTAAGGGAGCACTTCAGAGCAGGAGCAGAGCCTTCAAGATTCCTAACTGAGAACCCTCCTTCCTAATCCTCCTCTCCTTCCGACCCGGACGTCTCATGCCCAAAATGTGGCACTGCCCCTTGTCACCCTACTACCTTTCACACTCTAGCCCAGTCCCCTCTCTCTCCTATGGAGTGGCCCAAGGAAATTCTAAAAACTGTTTCTTACCCACATTCCCGGTTGGAACAGAACACCGAGTACACTGTGCAGAGTGCGTCTGACACGTTGCACAAAGAGTGAGAGGAAATGTCTGCCCCTGTTTTCTTTTGGCTTAAGGACTTTCTAACTGAGCACAGACCCCTTTGTTTTGTAGGAGAAAGAGGGGGTCCCCCAGGCTGGTGCTTGGTGAGCTTCCAGCGAGGGTGAAGCCGTGTGACCTCCCCTGTAGCTGGGGAGGGTGGGCTGCCCAGTGCCGGCCTCTCTGAGATGCAGTGGCTGGGCACACGCAGCTGTCATCGGAACTGCCCTCTGATGCTGCCTCTGGAGATGCAGCCTAAGCCAAGGGTTCCTCAGAAAGGAAGCTGAGTATGATGGTGTTCTCATGCTGGGGAAATTAAATTGAAAAACAAAATCAAAAAACATCCCATGAAAGTATTGAACAAGAAGGCAGTTTATAAGGTATTTCAAACATTTATTATCTCCCACTGCAGATATCTGCAAATATTTGATGGGCAAGTTGTATTCTCCATGACAGGTAGAACATCCTTGAAGATATATTATACCCATGGAGAGGCAGACACATATTGCAAGAAGGACACACAGAAAAGCCTGTGTAAAATTCCTGTAGAGAGTAATCCAGACTTGGTCCAAGGGTCAGCAGGGGAAGCCTTGTTTCTATGGTCTCTCAGATCACATTCCCCATTTCCCACTCCACCCCTCCCTTTCATTAGGCAATGACTCGAGAAAGCTCACTGGAGGTGAAGAATGTCAAGCCCCCTATCCTGACACGAAGGTGTGTGGAGCGTCATCATGACACCCTCAAAGAAACAGAGTGTTGGTTTCTTTCTTTCTTTTTTTCTTTTTCCACCATCGAGAGCATTTCTCAGTTCCAAAGTGTTAGCTGGAAGGCGGGCCGATCAGTTACCATTGTATGTGTTTTCAGGAATGTTCTCTGTTGCTTTAGAAAGACTTCCATCTGATTAAAGAAAACACTGCGTGGATCAGGTACAGCAGAGTGACAATGAACAAAGACCCCTAAAACCAAGATAAATGACCATTAATGGGTGCACATGGCCAGAGGGAAAGGTATGGGCCATCCACACTGGCCTGGTTATTCATATGGCACTTGGGGTTGATGGCCTTGAAGCATTTGTACCACTGCTTCCCATCATTCCCTGTCCTACAGAGCCCAGGTGTGGCTCCAAATGCTCTCAGCAGACTCCAGGTGACCTAATGGTTCACTGGACTTGGTGTGCATCTGCCATCCCATGTCATGATGTTGGTGTCACCCAGCTGGAAATGAGGGCCCTCGGAGACCCCTTAAGTGATCTTACAGGCCAGGATCCACTGCTCTTCGTGGAAAGCGTTGTTCCAGCCTACCTGTGAGACCAGAGTCCACCAGTTGTGATCCCAGCAGCCATGGCTAACAGAGTACGACACAGCCCTGCCTGGGCATCCTCAGACCCTGCCCAGAATTTTATTCTAAGATTCTGAATCTCACAAGCATGGGCCAGGAGCCAGGCCAAGGAATTGAGGCTCTGAGATGGAGAGGAGGTGTTTTGAGCTTTTGCCAAAAGGAGGGACCTTAAGAAAGCTGCTGGGAACAGAGGTGGGGAAAGGTGGCAGATGGTCACTTTGTGCCCTGTCTGGGCCCTGTTCTGCTGTGTTTACCTGAGCACCATCTATCCTATCACCCTGCTCTGGGTGGTTTGCCCCCAAGGCTTACCTGCAAATACCTGCACCTGGCTTGTGGACCTTGGGTGTGGGGTCAAGAGTTTCCAGCTTCTGGGGTTGGGATGGGGGTATGTGTGGGTTCTTTAGTGAGGGGGCCATGAAAGTCACTTGAAGGTGACAGAGGAGGCAGATGACCCTTGTCCCAAGGGAAGGAGAGCAGCCAAGTGCTGCCTGGCCGTGCTTCTGTTTAGAAACTAGCCGTCTTGGGAGATGAGCCAGCATGAGAGATGGTCCCACACTGCGGGACATTGGAGAGGGTGCCAGGGACCAGGAGGTGGTCATGCTTATGGGACTGGGGAGGGGCTGGGAGCTGAAGTGGGGTGTGTGGCTTCCCCTGGGGAGGGACTGGGCCCCTGGGGAGCAGCAGACAGGCTTTGAAGGGCTTTCCCCTAGACCCTTCCCCCTGGGAGCAGGAAGGGCACCTCTCCGCACCTTTTCCCAGGGCCCAGCAGCACCCACCCTGTGGGTTTCTCTCTGCCTCTCCCTTTTCCCTAAAGGGGGCAGGTGGCACGGCTTTGGCACGGGGTGCTGGCTTCTACTGTCCTGTCATCAGTTTGACCTTAGGACTTGCATAACTCATAGGTGGATGCCTAGATAGGTGAGGAGTGCTGTTTCTGAAAGCTTGTCTTAGATTTCAAATGATGTTAATGGTTAGAAATACATCTGATATGGTGGGGTAGCACTATGGGGAAAGTCCACACATGCCCAACTCTGGAAAAGCATTCTATGAGCAATGCCTTCTCTCATTGGCTCTCATGCTGCTTCATTCCATCAACTGAAACATGGAGGTCATGACCTCACAGCCCACTGAGCGGTCTGGCCCTGCAGGTCAAGGATGTTCCTTTTACAGCTCAGAAACCTGCATGCCATGTGCCCCCCAGACACTCACGGTCTCACCTCCATCTGTTCTGCTGATGCGGTGAAGGAGGTCCCAGCCCCTCTTCTACCCATTGCTCAAGCTGAAGCCGTAGGAAGTGGTTCATTGGCTTTCTCATCCTCTGAGGACACAGTGGGAATTACCATCCCATTTTATAGATGAGCAAGCTGAGGCTCAGAGGGCACAGGGACTTGTAGGAGGAGCGGGTGAGTGTGAATACCTCTGTCAAGAGACAAAGGCCTGATCCCAGCAGCAGACACCACAGCTGGGGTGTGGACATGCTAGGCCTAGAAGGGCCTCCCCACAGTCCCAGAGTGAGGGCCTGGGAGATGCTGGTCCTTCGACTTCTCACCCCAGGCCTCATCCCTTCCTGGCCCTGACAGTGTGCTTCCCTGGAAGACACCAAGGGAGAGCCAGGACTCTCTGCCAAGTGACCAGACTCTCTCAAACTGGTGTTAAGGGTGTGGGTGTCAGAGCCCTTGGCCTGGACCCCAGATCCCATCAGGTCTTGGTGACCTGGGGTGGGTTATGCATGCTCTCGGGGTCCTGGTTCTCCATCTGTGAAATGGGTATAGCAATACCTCCATCCTGGGGCTGCTGCGAGGGGCAATGATTTTCTCCATGAACTCAGACAGTGCCAGGCCCCCGAGGTCCCGTCTCCACCCATATCTGTCTTTGCAAAGTCCGCCCAGGCTGGGACCCCTGGCCAGCCCAGGCCTGGGCTGTGCAGCACTGACCCACAGTTAAGGGTGCCCAGGGCACGTCATTTCCCTTCTCTGGGGCTCTGTTTCTTCAGAAATGAGAGGAGTGTTTACTTTATTCAAAATTATGTGAACTAAAAGCCATCAGGGAAGGCCCTAGTAGCCTTCCACTCAGACCCTCCATCAGTGGGCAGTGGGAGCTGTGCACATGGCACATTGCCCTGGGGACTCACAGCAGAGATGTTTTGAATGTGTTGTTTGTCCTCGTTTCTCTCATCTGGCCAGATGGTGAGGAAAGCTTCGAAGATAGAGGCGCTGAAGTAAAACAGGAAGGCGATACAGTGGTAGGCTGCATCCTGCAGGGTCAGAAGGGGCCATGGAGAGATGGGGAGTTGTGAGCAGATGTGGTGTCCGCAGGGCCCATGACACCCACTCCCAGTCCCTGCCCAGCAGGGACCAGGTCCCTGCATCACCCTCTGTTACCTCTTCACCCCCTCCTCACAGAGGTGGATTCACCAGGGCTGCCCAAGCTGAGTTTACGGCACTGATTTGGGGGCCAGAGTAAGGACTTTGCTGGAGGAGGAGCATTGCCTCCCCTTGAGGTGGAATCTTGTTGTGGGTGGAGGAAGGGGAGAGGGGGCTCTTGGGATTGGCAGGAATGGGTTCTGGACCTGAGATGTGTCATCTATGGTCACGATCCCTAGTTCAGATGTGGCCTCTGTGACCAGTGCAGGCTCAGGGTATTTCGGTTGTTTTGTCTTGTTTTTTTGTTTTGTTTTGTTTTGTTTTGTTTTGTTTTTTGGAGCTGGGGAGCCGTTTACTGGGGCTCCAGGTATATTTAAAGGCAAAAAAGTACCAATATGGGGCCTTGGGTAGTTGTGATTTGGAGGTGGTCTGAAAAGCTTCGTTTGGAGGCCTTTTGAGAGTAAGAGTCTTGGACAACAGCCGCACCCCCTTCCACAAGAGGTTTGGGCCGGTGACCCCTTTGTAAGTTTACTTTCTTTATGGGCCTCAAGACAGAAGGGAGATCACAGGCCATCCCTCTCCACCAGCCAGGTCCCTCTTGGTGACCCTGCTTCAGAAGGCCATGACTGAGAGCTGGGCAGTGAGCATGGCCTCACGCTGGGCAGCCAGGGCCAGCCCGCAGGCCCCTGGAGATGGAAGCCAGCTCTCCTGGGTGGTGGGAGATGCCAGCGGGCCTCTGACAGGGGGAGGAGGTACAGGGAGGGTTGCTGGGCCGCTGGTTTCCGTGAAAGAGAAACACACAGGAGAAAGCCGAACAGCAAGTCCACAGAGAATCAGGCAGCGACAGTCAAGCTCTGCCTTCACCTCCATCTGACATGCTGCTGCAGGAGCCCCGGGCCACCATGGACAGCTCAGAGCTGAAGGCCTGGCCAGCTCCGCCTTGGAATGTGGGTGGGAGATGTCCACGGGGCACCTCACCCAGCACTGGAAAAGCCATCGTGCCAGGGGAGAGGATCCAGTACTACCTGCCCTCCTTGAACATCTGGGGCTGAGACTCACCAGGTTGATCCAGAAAGTCCCAGTCTTGTGGGCACCAGCTACATACAGGAAGAGCAGGAGAGTGGTGGCTATGAAGCAGAACACGGACACGAACATGACCCAGCCCTGGACCTGGGGGTTGGGCACTTGGGACCAGGTGATCAGGATCCACACCAGGCCTCCAAAGATCTGCAGAGGGAGGGGGAGAAAAGGGGTGAACATGAGAGCAGGAGAGCCTGGGCCCAGGATGACCAGACCAGAGGTAAGACTGGGGAAGCAGAGGCAGAAAAACCGAGGGTACACAGACCAGCAGGGGGATGTTTTCCTGACTAAAAATTACACTTACCTACTCCTCAAGGCTCTAGCCTGGATCTCCAGTCTCAGTCTTTCCAATCTCCTGCTTCCTGCCTTTATTCACTTTTTAAATTCAAGTTTAATTTTGGATTTAACGAACCCTTATATTACATTTATATGCCATGCACTCTCCTAAGTACTTTACAAATATTAACTCAGTTAACCCTCACAATATCCCTACGAGTATGGTGCTGACCCATTTGTGAGATGGGGAAACTGAGGCACCTGTAAGTTAGAAAGTTGTCATCCCAGTTTATCATTAGAAGGGCTAATTGCCATCCAGTTTATCATTAGAAGGGCTAAACTGCCATCCAGTTTATCATTAGAAGGTCTAATTCTTAGGTGATATCCTTTCCTGTATTTTTTGACATAAAAACATCCTTTCTTTTATAAAAGGGTAGTGACCAGCTGATTCTTTTTTTTTTTGTCTTTTGTCTTTTGTCTTTTTGTTGTTGTTGTTGTTGCTATTTCTTGGGCCGCTCCCGCGGCATATGGAGGTTCCCAGGCTAGGGGTTGAATCGGAGCTGTAGCCACCGGCCTACGCCAGAGCCACAGCAACGCGGGATCCGAGCCGCGTCTGCAACCTACACCACAGCTCAAGGCAACGCTGGATTGTTAACCCACTGAGCAAGGGCAGGGACCGAACCCGCAACCTCATGGTTCCTAGTTGGATTCGTCAACCGCTGCGCCACGACGGGAACTCCGATCCTTTTGGTCTTTATTTGGTGAAACAAATTAGCCACATTATGTCATTGGCTATTAGAAAAAAAATTGACATCATATACTGAAATCCAGGGAGTTCTCAGACTACTGGATGCCAGATTGGGGTGGGGAGGGCCCAGGTCATCCTGGTCTCTGATGGCCTAGGGTGGGAATGAGAGAAGCACTCCTCCTGCTTCAGTATCCAGAAGACACCCCACTTGAGGTCCCCAAGGTCAGGGAGCCCCATATTTTCAAAGAGGAATGCAGGGACAGATGTAGGGATCACAACCTCAGTGCCACAGTCCAGCTCCCCCTGTGGACAAGGCACAACCAAGCTGGGACTTTGGGTGCTTATTTTCCCTTCTCCTGTCCCTCCATCCCAGTGAGATCCCCTTAGCCTCATCCATCATCCCTGCCCAGAGAAGGAGTGGGCTGGGCCACGGTGGAGACATCTTTGCTGTCAGAGGGTGCAGGGTTTGGCATCAGGCTCCTGAGGGTCGGGGGCTGAGGACAGGCTGCCCTCCAGGCCCCGCGTCCCCTGTGGTGTGAATGCACGAGGTCCATTGACCCCACCTCCCTGCCCCTGCTGCCCCCTTGCTTGGTAAGAGCCAGCACTTCCTTACAGGGCTTCTTTGAGCATGTTGGCTGAGAAGCATGAGGGGCCAGTCACATCTGGGTAGAACAGTCAGTGTGCTGAAGGAGCCAGAGTTACCCAACCAGGTTGGGCCTGATGTTTCAGATGTGGGCATCTCTGAGCAGAAAACTCTACAGATGCCTGAGAGCCAGTGGGACATACTTTGCAACTTGTAATAAGTGGTGCAAAATCAATTAAATAATCCTCAGACTGCCCGAGAGTGAGATGTGTATGTAGATTCTTCAGTACTTGCCTTTAGAAACCGATAGCTGGGCCTTTACCATGAGGGATGGTGACAAAGGGCATGGTTGTGTCAATGGCTGAGCTGGACTTGGATTTAGGAGACAGGAGAGTGAGGTCCCCCTGGCTCACAGCTAACTCCTGGGTATGAGATACCGGCAAGTCCTGTCCAGCTGTGTGTTGGTGTGTGAGTTGGTTAACCGGCCCTCAGGGTCTCCTGTTAGATGTGTTTGGTAAAATGAGTGAGTGACAGACCAAACCCCAAAGGAACAGCTTGCATTGCACATCGTGTGTCCCGTGTGGGCCCTGCAGATGGGAGGTGCTTGTATGTGGCTGGTGGACATGGCACTGAGGGACACTGAATGCCATACCAGGAAATTGATTCTCTCTCCCACTCTCTTTGGTGTTTTCTGACAAAGGCAAAGAGAAGGGCTCAGGTGGAAACAGGTGGCTGCAGCCACGCTAGAGCACAGGTTCCAAGAACAGATGGACAGAGGGGACCTGGGGAATGGCATTGATTTTTTTTTTTGTATAAAAAAACCCATGAGGTAAATTCATGCACGGGTGGTACCTGGAAATGGCACATGTCTGAGAAGGTGGCTCTCAGATCTGGGAATGCAAACTCCACTTCCCTTCCCCCTGTGGCTTGGTCAGGAATCAGAGGCAGGGACAGTGAGGTGAAGTCACCACATGGAATGCTGGTGTGCACTAGCCACATGTGGCCACAGCTTTGGTGACAGGTGCAGAGGGAAGCTTCAAGGTTAATCCAGACTCTCAACTTGAGTTGGGTATGAGCGTTTATCGGCCTGGTGGGACTGTCTTCCAGCTCCCTAAAAATGCATCCTCTCTTCCTCTCCCTTTCTCTCGCATACTCTCTGTCTCTTTGTTTGTCTCTCTCACTCACAAAGACACTCTTAGGTGGACTCCTGGAGCCTGTCCAGAGGTGTCCACAGGAGCAAAGCCCAACCCCAGACCCTGCCCACTGGCAGACCTCAGGACCCCACCCCAGCTCAGTGTACCAAATTGTAAAGGTCCTTTAAAAATATTTTGACTTAACATTCCCATTGTGGCACAGCAGAAATGAATCTGACTAGTATCCATGAGGATGTGGGTTTGATCCCTGGCCTTGCTCAGTGGGTTAAGGATCTTGGAGTTCCCATTGTGGCTCAGCAGTTACTGAACCCAACTAAGATCCCTGAGGATGCAGATTTGATCCCTGGCCTCGCGCAGTGGGTTAAGGGTTCGGCCTTGCCATGAGCTATGGTGTAGGTCACAGGTGCGGCTCAGATCCCACATTGCTGTGGCTGTGGTGTAGGCCATTAGCTGTAGCTCCTATTCAACCCCTAGTCTGAACTTCCATATGCCACAGTGCAGCCCTGAAAAGAAAAAGAAAATTTGACTTTTTTGGGGGGTGATTTATCTGTAATAGTAAGTTTCATAGTAAGGCGATGGGGAAAGATTCTCTTTTATATCTCTTCAATGAGATGTAACTCATGTTATACAACTCAGCCATTTACAGTGTACAGTTTGATGGTTTTTTAGCATAGTCGCAGTTATGTGCCTCTCTCATCCCCAAAGGCAACTGGAGAATGTTTCCATCACCTCCCAAGAAACCCTGTGCCCCACAGCCATGGCAGCCTCCACCCCTTCCATAAGAAACCTCCACTTTCCAGCTGTGCAGGTTTCCCTACTCTACACTTCCCCAGGCACTGGCTCATGTGACAGGGGGACTTGTGACTGGCTGCTCACACTTAGCGTGATGTCCTTCACAGTGAGACGTTCTCTCTCAAGGGGACTTTCACAGAATTATCTCCATCATGACATGGCACCCCACTGGCCCATTCCCACCCCTCACTGGGGAGGATGCTGAGGGAATGGTCTCTTTCCTCTGGAGCCTCCAAACTGGGAAGAGCTGAGGAGCCACTAGTTCAAGGGAAGTTCTCGGAGCAAAGAGGCCACCAGAACCATGTGCCCCAGGAATAGATGTGAAACTACCCTTCCTGAGAGGAAGTGATAAAAAGTTGAGGGGTTTGCTCCCAGGAGATGAGCAGGGGTGCTCCCATCTGCCCACACAGCCTGCAGGTGCCCAGGGGAGATATGCCAGGTGGCGGCTGCAGAAAGGAGCCGCAGGGGACCATCTGGGAGGGGTGCCGACGTGGGTGCAGAAGGATCATCCCTGAGAGGGCAGGAGGGGTAAGATAAAAGGCCAGGCTGAGCTCAGGAGGGTTCATCTCTCAGCTAGATGTCTGTGAGCAGTTCCCCAGAAACAGATACTGCATTTTCCTGTGAGCGTGTGAGTGTGTGTGTGTGTGTGTGTGCAGAGGCCGGTTAAGGATGAGCTTCTGCAGAGAAGGGATTAGGTACAGGACAGGAGGACATGAGTACCAGGTGGCAGGAGAATGCAGGGAAGGAGATCAGAGGGGAAGGACCCAGTCCCCCAGACACTGAGGCCTCCCGAGACCCAAGAACAGGGCCCTGAGAGGGAGGCTGGGGACTCTTCCTGTTCTGAATAGCGGGGAGAGCAAGAAGCAGACACTGGGTCTTGGCTGAGCCCATCACCCTTGTGTGGCAGAATGGGCTTCCACCAGGTCAAAGGAAAGCCTTTCCTCTCTTGCTCACTTACTCATGCCATCATTCATTCATTCATTCACTCATGCCTTTAACAGACCCACTGAGAGGGACCCACGGCACTGAGGGTGGGTAGGTCCAGGGAGATAAACTCTAGTCAAAGACACACTAGTCAGTGGATCTCCTGTCCCCTCTCCTCCAGTCTTGCTGCCGAGCCCCACCCAAGCTCCACCAGGGGCAGAGTCAGGTCCTGGGGAGTGTACTGGGGCCGCAGTGAGGGTGGCCAGACATTTGCATGGGGTCCCCTCCTGTGACCCCATGGAGGTGTCTGGGGGGCAGGTCAGAGATTCTCTGTGTGGGGACCCCCTCTCCCTCTGTTCCTGAGAGTCTGACCTCTGAGGTGTCTCCTGCTCAAGCTCTGGGGGTGGTGCTGAGGCTTCCTGACTCAGTTTACCTACACCAGCTGCTCTGCCCTCCTGGCCCTTCACCTGCAGGCTCCTTCCTTCTGGGGACCCATCCTGACCTCATCCCTCCACAGCACCAGCCATGGGCATGAGGAGGATCCCCGATCACTATCTCCCCCATCCCCAGGCAGAGGACAGTCATCGTTTCCTTAATGAATGAAAACTCCCCTCAGATCCACAACGTCGGAGGCTTGTAGACTGCCTTGCTCTCATTTGGATGGAGCTTTTTTCTTCCCTGTACCCACTGGTTTACCCAGCAGGAAAATGAGAAACGAGGTTCCATGCAAAATACGAGTAAGCCAGCTCTCAGAGACAAAGTCCTTGGACATTTAGACCAGATAGGAGTGGCTTCCATCCAGGCAAAGCAAGAAGTATTGATGGGTGGCACCAGGTAGGTTAGTAGCATGGACGCTCACAACACTGTGTCTGCAGCAGTGGGCAGAACCATCCTCAAGGGCTCCGGCTGCTCTTGAGGGCCCTGGGTTCTCTTAGGGGAATTGGTGTGATTGTCGGTTTTAGCCTCTATCTGCCCTTGGGGTCAAGGACTCCCTTGTGATTCATAACCATTAGCAGGTGCAGACAGATGCTAGCCCTTTCTTATAGATGCTGAGGAGCAGTTTCAGAGAGGCAGGTCTGTGCCAGGGATGTGGGCAGACTCATGATGGAGACCACTGAGGTCTGTGGGGTTGGTTCTGGGAAGAGTCCTAAGACGCAAATGCTGGCTGGTTCCCTTCCTGCCAGGCCCTCATCCAGCAGTGTAATGGCACCTAATAGTTACTGAGCAGTAGCTATGTGCACTGCTTTGTTTTAAAAGCTTCGCGCATATCACACTTACTTATTCTTCATGGCAATCCCTGAGGTGGGTGCTTGCATATCCAACAGCCCTCATCCATCCTGCTTATCACCAGGCAGCTGCAAGGCACAACGGAGGCTGGGGGAGATGGTGGCAAGATTCCGCCCCAAGCCAGTGCCCTGCCAGATAGTGATAAACTGACATGGTGACAGATCATTTTTGACAGGCTTAATCCACACCCAGTAGTTATCGTTCCCAAGTCTTCTGGCAGATACAGTCATTTTCAGTGCACTCAGAATCCACCAAGCCTTTCCCAGGGATCCTGGCACCAAGCTGGCAGGTTTGCAGATAGGGCCCCCACCTCAGGAAGCCCCCCACCCCCAAGGAGGAAGGCAGAATTGGCAGCCACCCATCAGGCTGACCAGGGAAGCTCCTAGCAGAGAACATGCTGACCCCCACCCTCCATCCCCCCTCCATGGTGAGAAGAACCTCTAGGAAGGCCTTGTTGAGGGTGACATCTGTGCCATACTTGACCCCAAAGACAAGTCAAGTGTGCCCTCGACAGCCCCGCCACTCCCCAATCTCACTCACTCCCCTGCCCAAGAAGGGCACCTGAGGCCAAGGGTGGTGTCGAAGGGGCTTATTGCCCCTGCTCCCTCCACAGTTGCCCCCTTAACGGATTGGTCAGTTGATCTCAGGCAGGTGTTTGAGTTATGAATAAATTAATAATAATGGCACCTAATGGTTACTGAGAAGTAACTATGTGCATTGCTTTGTTTTAAAAGCTTCACACATATTACACTTACTTATTCTTCACAGCAATCCCTGAGGTGGGTGCTATCCTATCCCCATTTCACTGATGCAAAAACTGAGGCAGAGTTGCCTGCTCACGTCCCCACAGCTGCTGGGTGCCAGTGCTGACAGGCTGGTTGTGGAGCCCAGTCAGGACCTTGGTGTGTGGCAGTTACTCAAGGTGACCCACAAGCAGTTACCGTGATAGCTTACCCGAGTTTAGGCTTGGCTTTGGAGATGGCCATGGAGAAGTGTCACATCAGTGGAGAGGAGACTGGCCCATTAGCCTTGCTCTTGCTTCCAGCTTCCCTGGGGCTCTGGGTCTGGAGAACTAGGGGAGGTTCCCTCCGCCATCCCTCCATTGGCTTCACAGGCTCTGCTCTGTGGCCTCACTGCCTGCGACAGCGGCATGGCCTGTGTGGCTCAGAGAGGCAGGGTCACACCACCTGGTTGGGCCACTCTTTCGCTTTCTGTGGAGACCCTGCAGCCTTCAGAGGTAGGGGCGAAGGGGCAGGCCACCATGGCCCACCTTGAGCCAGCACCCTTCCCTACTCCTGGGCAGTTTCCTTGTCTTGGGAGCTGAGTGGCGCTCCACCCTGTTGGCTCCGGAGGCTGAACATTTGACATCTGCACCTCTCAGGCTATTGGGAGGTCAGGCATGAAAATATGGACTGTGAGTAATCAACAACTCGCTGGACCACAGATTTTAAAAATAACCAAGCCTTTCACACCCATTGGACGAGCAGAACATTACAGAGTCTGACTCTACCAAGTGTGGCAAGATGAGGAACAATGGGGACTTTCATATGCTGCTGGTGGGGTCAGGGAGGTTTAGCTTGAAGCTTATGCAACATGGGGATCTGCTCTATGCAAGAATGCAAAATGTGGTAGCGTATTGGACTGGCCCTGAATAAGCAGGGGTCCTGAATTTAATTAAGCTTCATCAGCTTCCCAGCAACTCCGCCCCGGCTATGTAAGTTGGAATAACCCTTTTGGACGGCAACAGGCTAACATCTGGGAAAATGCATTCCCTGTGACCCAGCAAGTCAAACCTCTGTGTGTTCCCACAAGAAGTTCCCATGATATAAGTAAAGAGGCAAATAAAGAGGGTTCTTTGTCAATGCTGTCTGCAATGTCAAAGTGCAGCAAATTGAAATTTACCCAAGCGTCCATCAAAAGATGGCTTAAGAGCGTTAGGGTGTATAAACCGCAGAACAAGGCTGCATGAAAATCATGTTGCAGAAGGATGTGTACCAGGTGATACTACCTTCAGAACATGAAAAAAAAAAAAGAAAAAAAAACCCACATAAAATCACACCATGTGTAGTCATGGGATAGTTAGGTGTGCAGTAAAGGGCTAACCTTGAGCACTCATTTAGCCCAGGGGTGGTCCTGAGGCTGGAGGGAGGAGAGTAAGATAACAGCAGAATATCCAGGGGGCTTAGATGTCATCTGAAAGGCTCTAAATCCTTAATCCTCAAAGGAAATAAGGCAAAACATGAAGATTTGACAAAATTAAGTGATAGTTATGTGAGTACCTGCTAAAGTATTATATATAATTTTCTGTTGTATTTGAGATAGTTTTTAAAAGTTGAAGTGTAGCTAGCAGAACAGGAAACTAACCATTTCAAACTGTCCAGTTCAATGGCATTTAATACAGTCGCGATGTACAACCACCACCTTATGTAACCTGAAAACATTCGAGCCAGCCCAAAAGGAAACCCCATACCCATGAAACTCCGCCACATCTTGCTGTCCTCTCAGACCGTGGTAAGCCAAGAATTTGAATTCTGTCTCGATAGATTTACCTAATCTGGACATTTCACATAAGTGGAATCATATACTATGGGACCTTGTGTCTTGCTGCCTTTTTCCTTTTTTTCCCTGTCTTTTTAGGGCCACACCTGGGGCATATGGAGGTTCCCAGTCTAGGGGTCAAGTCAGGGCTACAGCTGCCAGCCTATGTCACAGCCACAGCAATGTGGGATCCGAGTTGCACGTGCGACCTACACCCAGCTCGGCACAGTGGCAACACTGGATCTTTAAACCCATTGAGTGAGGCCAGGGATTGAACCCTGCATCCTCATGGCTCCTAGTTGGGTTTGGTAATCCCTGAACCGCGAAGGGAACTCCTGAGAAAAAATAGCTTAAGAGAGTTGGAAGAGAAATATTTGGGGCAAGGGAGAATTATTTCAGTCTAGAAGCGCCTACCATTTGCAGGTCACAAAACCACCCTCGAGGAGTATATTTCCACTAATCTGTAGTCCCGAGATTTCTTGCACTGTCTCTACTTTCCCTTGGCGGTGTGGGGGGGGATCCTCTCCACAAGTGAAAGATCATCCCACCTGGCTGGGCTGTTCCTATCCTCTAGGGCATGCCTTCTCCTAAGCTGTGACACCAAGAGGAGGCAGAGGGCACTGAGAAGTTGTCCTTTCTGTGAAGCCAGGATAGGACAGCCACCCTACCCCAACCCATCCCCACCCCCCAACACACACACCTGCAACCACACAGCTGCAAAAGCACAGCAAGCCACTCACAGGGCAACTGAAAAGACAGACACTGGCAGGTCCTAATGTTGCTTAAAATCCTTTCGGCCCCCATTACACTTCACTTTTAGCCCTCTTCTCTTTGGGTCACGAAACTCTCTGTAAACACAGTAACCTCTGAGGAACCACCCCATTACTTATACTAGGTCATAGGTTCAGAATCCTGCCTTGGGAGAGCAGAAGCTAAGTGGCGAATGGAAGCACCAAGATGAGCCATTTGGAGAAGGAATAGTCCAGTTGAAGCAAGCCCCTTCCACTCTGCACCTGGGTGTCCCCACCTGTAAATGGCACAGCTGAGCTTAGTGGCATTCAGGCTTTCTCCTGGATGGCACTTCCTTGATATGGTGCCACCAGGCAACCTTGACTCCCTCTGCTCTTTTCCCCAAACCCTCCTTGGCTGACAGAACTCCCCGCCCCTTGCTGTTCACACCCGCCCCTGCCAATCAGGAGAGAAGAAGCTGGGGTCCCATTTTCCAACAGTTGGGTTTGCACATTTTCTTTTGCAGCCGACTCTCCAGGCAGCCGTTCCGCGGTGCTGCAGGGAAAGGAGTCTCTGGCTCAGGGCACCGCACCCACGGAAGAAACACACCTGCCCGGTTTCAGAAGAGGGCCTAGGGCCCCGCGAAGTTGAGGCGGAGGCGGCCTGAGGCCTCTGACAGGGGGCGCTTTCTGCAGCCTGCGAGGGGGGTCTGTGAGGCTCCGGTGTAAGGAGGGACCAACTGCAGGCGCAGCGGTCTCTGGGCTCACCGCCCAAGGTCAGCCAGGGAAGGTGAGGGCTCGCCCAGGTCCGGCTCCCTTCCCCCGCCCCTCAGGCAGGGCGGCAGCATGACCGTGGCCTCTTGTGTTATTTCCAGATCAAAGTTGTTGCAAGTTTGTTGACTCGCCAGAAACGTTCAAGAGAAAGAGAGCGAATAATCCGGATTCAGCTCCTCCTATGACCCCAACTCTATCTCCACACCTCGCTTGGTAATCCTCAGGTTTCTTTTGCTGACTTTTAAAATTAAAAAAAAAAAACCCAAAAACCAAAAACATCCTAACCGTGGAGGGAGCTGGACCCCTCCACGGGGACGTCGTTCTCCTATAAGGGCTTCCTTTGCGCGGCCCCTGGGAAACAGGTCCCCAGCGCAGCTTTGGAACCGTCGCGCGACAACCGGACCCGGCTTCCGACATCTGACCTGTGTGAAAATGTTTTTTTCATCCCAATCCTAGAGACAGTTTCCCTACTGCCGTTTGCTAGAAGAGCCCAAACGACTGGGACGTGGGCGCACGGGGAGACAACTCCCCGCCCAGGACTCCGCTACCTAATGCTCAGGGATCTGTGCCGCAGGCGGATGGGCTGGCGCGCTGTGCGGCGCCCGGGTGAGAGCCCACGGCTCGGCGCATCCCATCCCTCCCCTCCCGGGGGGGCTCGGGACCCGCCAGCCACTCACAGACTCGAAGATGAAGAGCAGGTCCGGGAAGGTGGTGAAGACCGCGCAACCCCTGGGCAGCCAGCGCCCGCCCGAAGCTGCTCCGGCGCCCATGCAGCCGCGCTGGCGAGGGCCTCGAAATGGGACCTGCTGACTGATCGCTTGCTCAGGGAGCCCAGGGGCCGCGTGGCCCTGCGCGCGCGCGCGCGGGCTGAGAGCAGGAACTTGGGGGTCTTGCGAAGAGGAGCCTGGGCGGCGGCCGCTGGGCCCCCGCCCCCGCCCTAGATTGCCAGGCGCCTCCCTGAAGCACCCGGGGTAGGGTTTGGGGCTTAATCTTCCGTCCCAGGTCTGGGAACCATCTCACATCCAGAGCGGGACAAAACCACTCCCATGAGGCATTCCTTTGCACTCTTAGCAGGTCATTGCCCTCCCTTAGGAATGATTGCCCCAAATAATTATGCTTCAAAACGCCCTCGTGATCTTGGCAATCCTCAGGCCAGCTTGGCTTAACAGAACTAAACTGTTCTTAAGTTGGGTCTCTTTCGTCTCTCCCCTGGGTAGTTAGTAACTGGCAACCTCTGGGTTCAGGCTCCAAAAGAGACTAGTTCCCAGACCTGCCTGCAACTGCAGGCTGGGAGTGCGCAGGGGCAGTGCTGAGACCAGCTCTGGCAGCCCACCCTCTCCTTGCACCCTCAGAACCAGCGCCTGAATGCCGCACCCTGGGTCTGCACCCCTTCGTGCTGGAGCTGCAGGGCGATGGCTTAATGGCACCCATTGGAGGGCTGGGGAGAGGCAGCATGGCTGAGGGCTTACCGAGTGCCCAGCACCATCATAGGCTCATTTGCTGGCATGCCCTCACTAATCCCATGGAGCCTTTCTGGAAGGTGTCATCCCACCTTACAGGTTTGAAGTGGGGAGGCACCCACACACCCAGGCCACCTGGAGAGAAGCCGGGCCCTTTGACTCTAGAAGGCAGACTGTCTCCACTGCCTCCGTGCCTCCTACCTAAAATCCAGACACTTGAAACCTAGAGGTAGGGGGTGGTTGCTCACCAGAGAGCTGTGCCCTGATGGGCCAAGGGGGCACCTGTGCCCTGCTGCCTCCAGGGACAGTGAGCCACTGCTTGTGACCTTTTTTGCTTGTTCCCAATCTCTTCTAGGTTCCCATTTCCTGGGTTGGGGAGACTTGGCCCTTCACCACTGCCTGAGAAAGCCATCCCCAAGCATTGTCAGGATGATGCAGGGACGGGGACACAGAGGGTGGGTATTTGAGTGGGGAAGACAGAGTCCCTGCTCCCTAGGTGAGTTCCATCCAAAAGGGACATCACACTCAGAGATAGTGGACACTTGGGCTAGGCCTGCACTGGGCACACCCCCACCACCACAGGCCAAACCGTAGAAGCCAGTCCTTCTACATCCAGGTTGGTGTGGGGACAGGCTCCCATTTCTGAGCAGCTCTTGGGTGCACTGAAGAGGTAACAGTACACATAATAGAGGCCCCTGCCCTCAGTCCCCCCATCAGTACCATTTCATAAAGTGCTAGGCCACTGGGATAGCACAGGAGCAGGGCAGACTTGATCCCTGCCTTTTTGGAGCTTGCTCTGGGGTGCTGGAGATGGAGGTCAATCTAACACCACATGACAAAGGTGTGATAGGGTTTGTTGCTGGAAGGAGGGTGCAGAAAGCCCCAAGGGCACCCACCAGCCCAGCCTGGCTCAGTCCAGGGAGCTGGTGGGAGGACGTGACCCATGAGTGAGTGAGCAGTGCTTCACTAGAGGCAGGAGGCAGCCTTCCCTCCACAGGAGCATGGTCCTGGAGGAAGGTCAGGCACTGCTGCCCACACTGCAGGGCTGCAGCATCAGTAAGGAAATCCTCATGAGGACTCAGAGCCACTCCACTGGGGGAGGAGGGAGAACAGCCACAGGCATCCAGGACAGAAGGAAACAGGCACAGACAGTGGGTCCTGGGGCCAGAAGACAGACAGATGCTGACAGGGGAGTCTGAGGAGAGCCTGTGCAGGAAGAGGGAGGCGGGGTGTGCCTGGAAGGGTCCTGGAGGCTGGAAAGGCTTTGATCGCTCTGGGGAGCAGGGTGGCTCCTGGGGCAGAGCTGGAAGGCCCAGGCCTGTCTGGGCTAAGGAGGAAACGGGCAAATTTTAGAACATAAAGCATAGCTTCAGCTCAATCATCCTCCCCTGTTCAGCCCTGAGAACAATCCGACCCAGTCTCTCTGCCCCAGCGAGGGTCGGGATCCCGCACCTGCGCAGGAGCGCTTTCCACCTGCCCAGTGAGTTGTACCTGGAATTGGCCCAAGTTGTCCAAAACATCAAGAAGCATCAGATGCACAGAGAGGGCAGGGCCAGTGGCTCCCCTGGATGCAGCCTCGCCCTCTCGGCAGGTTGGGGCTGCCAGGCTTCTCCTTGTTAGGCATTTCCCTTGCAGGTTTCACGTACCACACCTCTCAAATAGTATCTGCCATGCAGCGTGCTTCTTAGCCTCTGAAGAATTGTTGAGAAACGGTCAGAATTTAGCAGGTGCATCCTGGGACAGCCTTGGCCCCCAGGGCTTTTGCTCTCAAACTCACAATTCTGCCTGAAGCTTCCTCCGGAGGCCTCCCCACCCATGGGAACTGACCCCCTTGTGACTGACCCCCTCGTGGGTTCCTGGTCATTCACGAGCGGGCCTCAGTGTCTCCAGGCATTGAGACAGTGAGAGAAACCTTTACCCTCCACCCACAGTGCCAGAGGGCCCTCTTTCTGTCTATTCGTAGCATTGCTGCTTTCTTTTGGAAAAAACACACTTCCACTTAGAAAGCATGGAAGGGAAGATTGTATTCATGACCCCTGATTCTTCCCAATCAGGGCCACAGTTTTCATCTCTGCACATTACCTTTTAGGACTCATGAAGGGGCAGACTTGTCACCTCTCTGACATTCTGTTTGCACTTGGCGACCTGTTCATTCTTGTAGCCTCAGAGGCACCCTCCCAGTGCTGTGCCCACGCTGCCTGAGCCCAGGAAACCAGGCTGGAGAGGGAGGTGCACGTGGGAGCCCGGGTGCTGGAGGGGAGGCCATTGTCCCTGCAAGCATTCCAGGTGGTCTGTGAGTCAGAGCAGCCAGGCCCTTGAGGGGAGGGAGGGGACCTGCCGCCACTTCACCTGGGTGACAGAAGAGGAGGCTCCAGAGAGCTGCACCCAGAGGGGTCAGGACAGCCCGGCCACACAGGGTGGATGGCACACAGGGTGGATGGGGAGGAGGTCTGACCCTCACCTGACCAGCCTGGCTGTCTTGGGCAGCTGTCCTGACCGTGCAGAGCTGCCGTGGCATCACGGGAGGTGATTCAGACCATCCCCTCTGCATCCCCTCCCAGACCCCAAAACCTTCCAGCCTCATAGCCCAAACCCACCACCTCCCAGACCAAGACCTCCCAGGCCCCAGCATTTTCCAGACCCTCAGTTCCCAGACCCCATCACCTCTCAGATCCATCATCTCAGAACCTAAACCCCTTAAACATCAGGGGACCAGAATTCTGGCATTATCCAGTTCTCTGAGACAGGACCTCCCATCCCCTCCTCCCCCCACCTCTGAGCAGTTGATGGGAGGGAGCGACTCTGGGAAAGGACACGCCATTCTCCAGAAGGCCTGTGACCATATTCACTCAGCATAGGACCAGGCACCCAGACACATGGGGGCTGTGTGCCTACCATGGGGTGTGGTGTCAGTGCTGGAAAAGGGACAGTAGACATTCAAGTGCTGACACAGGGAGAGGACCAGGAGAGCATCATTTGAAGATAAAAAGAGGAAGTTGCAGGCCAATTCACGGAGCATAATCTGTGATTTTTTTTTTTTTGGTTTTTGTTGTTTGTTTTTTTTAAGAAATTATCAATTTAGAGGAGTTCCCATTGTGGCTCAGCAGGTTAAGAACTTGACTAGGATCCATGAGGATGTGGGTTTGATCCCTGGCTTTGCACAGTGGGTTAAGGATCCACCATTGCTACAAGCTGCAACAAAGGTTGCAGATGTGGCTCAGATCCCATTTGGCTGTGGCTGTGGTATAGGCCAGGACCTGCAGCTCCAATTCGACCCCTAGCCTGGGAACTTCCATATGATACAGATACAGCCCTAAAAAGGAATTTATATACATACAAATTTGTTAACATATAGATAAGCAAGTCTCTAGTAGGACAGAAGCCACACTTTTCCCAGTGGATCTCTCTGGGGACAGGATTGGTGGTTAAGGGACAGTTGAGGCTGAGAGGAGGAAGGAGATGTCACTTTTTCTTGAAATCGTGGACATAGACATGGAACTGGTGATTGGAAACCCCATTTAGGAAAGCACAGCTTGGCTCCAGCCTGCTGACCTGTGGGGTCTCTTCCTTCTGCCAGGCCAGGAACTCCTGCCCGCTGCCCAGCCAGTTAGCTGGGGTAGGAGACCTTGGACCTCAGAGCTCCCCATTTCTGGAAACATCATTTTCCTTCTCTGTCCCCCCGCATATGTTCCAACAGGCAGGCTAGAGGGGTGGCTGGACAGAGATGGGTGCACCAATGAGGCCAGGGACAAGGACCCTGGCTGATGCACACCCACTGCTCTCTGCTGGTTGCCACAGGCCTCTTGCCCTGGGTCTCCTTCCTGCAGGAAGGGCCTGAGCACTCAGGGACCTCTTGTTCTGAACCATGGCCTCTGGCCATCTCTTCTGCATATTGTCTTCCGCAAAGATAGGCACATAGTGGGTCACTGCACCTCTAATTGTCATGCCACTGTCCTCCCTCTGGTCCCACATTGGCTACACAACAGACATTTAACCAGAGACCCTGGAGAGCCTTTGGTTATAGAGTGGCTTTGGGATGTGGGTTAAAAAATCTCCTTCTGCTATGTCCTTGCTGTACAATTTCAGACTAGTTACCTGGTTTCTGGGCCTTGGTTTGGTTGTCTATAAAATAGCCAGAGTAATCCCTTTCTCACAGGGAGATTTGTGAATTAAATGAGATAATGGGTGTTGAGTGTCCTTTGTTGTGCCTGCCATGAGGTAAACTTCAAGACAATATCCCTGTATCCTGAGGATGTGGGTTTGATCCCTGGCCTCACTCAGTGGGTTAAGGATCTGGCCTTGTTGTGAGCTTAGTGTAGGTCGCAGATGTGGCTCAGATCAGGCATTGCTGTGTTGGCTGTGGTATAGTCCAGTAGCTGCAACTCTGATTCAACCCCTAGCCTGGGAACTTCCATATGCTGCCAAGTATGGCCCTAAAAAAGACAAAGACGTGGAAGCTGGTGTGACTAGAGACTCACATCCTGGGAATTCATTAACAAAGGAATGCTCAGATTTCATCGCTGACCCGTGTGTGCCCTTTCACACACCTTCATTCTCAGAGGATAAGTGTTCTCCTCTTAAAGACTCAGATTCCATTAGAGGACATTCTGGCTTTTACTCTCCTGCCTGTGTCCCTGCCTCCTTTCCTGGAGGCCACCTCCCCAGCCTGAGGCTGTTTCTGTCCCTTCCTCTTTCAGCAAATGGGAGTTTCTCTTCTGGTCCCTCAGGAGCCCCTCCCCGCCCCATGAACTCAGCAGGTGCAAGGTCCTGGGAGCCTGTCCGCAGTTAGCCTCTGGAACTAAAGCAAAGGGTGGTCTGTGGGTGTCACCACTGCCTCATGTGAGCTCTTGGAAGGGGTCCTCCTGGCCTTGCAATGCCGGGGAAGGAAACAGGTCCACAAAGGTCCCAGAATTCCCATCAGCAAATAAAACCCCCCAGCCCAGGAGAAACCTGGCCTTGGTGGACTCATTCCTCTGTGATTCACCCCCATCGTGCCCACTGTGCCATCGGCTGGCACCATGTCGTGATGTGAACCAGGCGCCACCTGGGGCACAGTGGGTGCATCCTCCCCTGCCTCCCCAGGCCTCAGCCACTGGCCAGCCTGCTGGGGATATTCCACCCTAGGGTGGCTTCCTGGATGGGGTCACAGGGGGGTTGATGCTGTCCAGCTCATAAGTAGGGGACAGAAGCAGAATTGCCCTTGGCAGCCCCTTGGGTCAGGCCTGGTCACTGGGGTCCTAGAAGCTGCCTCAGCCCAGAAGGCTGCATTTTGCCTGTGTGAAAACCTATGGCCTCAGTCTAACAAACAAAAAAAAACAAACAAAAAGGCTAAATATATAAACAGACACCTCACCAAAAGGTATAGCAATGGCAAATAAACATGAAAACATGTTCATCTAGTAGTTCTAGTTGTGGCTCAGCAGGGTAAGGACCCAATGCTGTCTCGGGTTCGATCACTGGCCTTGCTCAGTGAGTTAAGGATCCAGCATTGCCTCAAGCTTCAGGGCTGTTTGCACAGGTGGCTTGGATCCAGCATTGCCATGGCTGTGGCGTAGGCCAGCAGCTGCAGCTCGTATTTGTCCCCTAGCTTGGGAACTTCCATATGCCACAAGGGCAGTTCTAAAAAGTGAAAAGAAGCAAAACAAAACAAGACAAACAAACAAACAAACAAAACCACCCACCACTGAGAGATATCACTATGCCCCAATTAGAATATCCAAAATTAAAAATTCTTGTAGCAAATGTTGGTGAAGGTGAGTTCCTGTTGTGGCTCAGTGGTTAACGAACTTTACTAGCATCCATGAGGATGTGGGTTCGATCCCTGACCTCGCTCAGTGGGTTGAAGATCCAGCATTGCTGTGGCTGTGGTGTAGGCCAGGGGTTACAGCTCCAATTCAACCCTTAGCCTTGGAACCTCCATATGCCAAGGGTGCGGCCCTAAAAAGACAAAGATAAATGAATGAATGAATGAATGAATGAATAAATAAATAAATAAATGTTGGTGAAGGTATGGGGCAGTTGAACTCTCACATGTTGCTTGTGGGATGTCAAATGGCCCATTCGGGAAGTAACTTGACAGTCACATAAATGTTAAAGATTCACTTAACCTATAACCTGGTCATCCCCTCCTTAGTTATGTATTTGAAAGAAATAGAAGCATCTGCCCTTGCCAAGGCTTGTGTATAAATGCTCATAACAGCTTATTTCTAATAGGCAAATATTGGAAGTAATGCAAAACGCAACAGGGAGTGCATGCACAAATTACGTTAAATCCACATAAGCATTACTGCTCAGTAATAAGAAGGAATGAACTACTGATGCGCACACCAGGTGGATGAATCTCAAAATAACTATGTTGAGTGAAAGAAGCCAGACAAAAATGAGCTCATATTGTATGATTCCATTTCCATAAAAATCTGGAAATTGAAAACTAATTTACAATCATAGATAGCAGATCAGTGATTGCCCAGGGATAGGAGAGGGCGGGGTGGGGTGGGAGGGAAGGATGTGAAAAAGGCAAAAGGAACTTTGGGGGGTAACAGATATGTTCATTATCTTGGTCTTGGTGATGGCGTCACAGTCTATACAATGTCAGACATTTCCAAAATGTGCACTCTAAACCCTTTAAAAAAATTTAAACCTTATTAAAACTGTTAAGGTGTTCCCTTTGTGGCTCAGTGGTTAACGAAACAGGCTGGGATCCATGAGGATGCAGGGTCAATTCCTGGCCTTGCTCGGTGGGTTAAGGATCCTGCGTTGCTGTGGCTGTGGTGTAGGCCGGCAGCTGCAGCTCCGATGGAACCCCTAGCTTGGGAACCTCATTATTCCTCGGGTGCGGCCCTAAAATCAGGACAAACAAAAGACGTGTTGAAAAGTTGTCATTACAACCACCAGGGGGCAGGAGAGCTTTCCAAAGAGTCCCTGTTCTGCTGACAGGTAGAAATTGATGATTCTAGTAGAAAGCCATCGCTCCTCAAATAAATATTTTGCAGATGGAAATGCTTGCCTATCATATGGGTCAAACATTCCAACTTGAAATGCCAGATGTGGGATTCCCAGAAGCTATCGTCATCTACTAGCATCACGATTTAAGTTCCAGATTTGTGCTACAAAAATTTGTCTGGAAAGAATCCCATCTGCTTCTCTTTATCTCATGTAGGGGTTTCAAACTTCTTTCAGCTGCATATCACTGCTTTCACTATGAGGTTTATCACCAGCCCAAAGTACCAGTCAGGGTTGTGGGGCAGCTGCAGGAAGCATGTGGGATCTGGGGAGCACAGCTTGAACCATCAACTTCCTGTGACATCAGGTGGCTTAATCACTCTATCCACCTCCAGGCCTCAATCTCAGCTTTCCCAAAAGGAGGAATGAGCTCTCCAAGGCATGAGTGTTGCATATAAAACATGCCCTGCCGTGGCGTCCATCTGTGCTGTTGGAAGAGGGAGGGGGCATGAGAGCCAGGTTCACAGAGGGGAGGAGAGGCTGTGGAGCTGCAGGGAACAAATGGCAGTCCTAGGAGTTCAGGCTTCCAAGATGAGCATTCCTGGACCTGTGGCTTGTAAGGTGGAGCCAGTTTTTCTCCATAGTCTGGGGCCTCGGCTTTTGAGAGTCTCATCTTTTCAGAGAAAGGAAATACTTGCCAGTAAGTGGGAACTGGGCACAGGGCAGGAGGCGCCCTACTCTGAGCACACGCGGGGGCAGAGAGCTGTCTTTATGCTGTAACCTGTGCCAGGCAGGTGCACCCCTGCCTTTTTCTTTTTTTGCACTCATTTATTTTTTTCCTCTATTTTAGAAATTGAAATATAGTTGATTTACAATTTCGTGTCAGGTTCAGGTGTACAGCAGAGTGATTCAGTTACACACACACACACACACACACACACACACACACATTCTTTATCAGATTCTTTTCCATTACAGCGCATTACAAGATATTGAGGATATTGAGAAGAGGTCCCTGTTGGTTATCTGTTTTACATACAGTGGTGTGTTTATGTTAATCCCAAACTCCTAATTTATACCTCTGCCCTTTTCTTAGCACTAAGTGGGTGATTACAGACCCTCAAACCATGTTCATTACTTTGATGTTGTACACTCACTCTTAGCAAGATTATTTTTTGGTGCATATGTATGTCCTGTGACTTCAAAAATTTTTTTTTATAATGAGCATGGTAATGGCTGACATTTATTGAGCAGTTAACATATGTCAGACAGGGTTGTAATCCACTTACATATTTAAATTAATAACCCTTGAGCACTGAGATTCCCAGATAAAATAACTTGCTCAAGGTGATAAGCTAGTAAGAGGTGAGGCCAAGGTGAGCACCCATGTAGGCTGGTTCCAATAAAGCTGGAGAAGTTCTTTATTCAGGAATCCTTTTGGGGGGAGGGAAGAAGCCCAGGGGAAGGGGAAGGGGAGGTCACTGGTTTTCAGTGGCCCCTGGAGAGGAAGCTCTGGGATCCAGTAGAGGGTAAGGGATTTTTGCAGAGAGTGTTGAGGGACGAATAGGAGTGTTCTTGTTGTGTGCGTGTGGTGGTGACCTCCAAACAGAGGGAGGGTTGGTGCATGCCCACTAGGGCCTTGGGAACTTGGCTGGTTCAGAAGCTTAGCAGGAGGGTTCAGGGCTAGGAGGGAATCAACCATCCTGAACAACTGGTTCAGGGGCTCTTGGGGAGAGGGGAGGGGATCAGAGTGGAGAAGGAGGTGTAGATGCAGGAAGCCCCAAAAGCTACCATGCCATGGGTCAGACTCACAGCCCCAGGACTCGCTCCAGCTTCTTCGCTACCACCTGGCCCAGGCGCCAGCCAACTGGGTCGCTGCCCTTCTCCAGCTACCTGGAGCCCCAAGCTCCCAGCTGGGAGGCCCCCGCAGGTCTTGTGTGTCTTTGGCTCCCTGGCTGTAGGGAAATATTTGTGTTCTCACCTCAGAGATCTTGGAGGGCAAAGCCAGGGTGAGTCTGTGTCTGGGCCACAGCTGATGCTGCTGGGGCCTGGGGAGTGTCCCCCTCCTGCATCAGGGCAGTGGGCCTGCACTCAGCAAGCTAGAAGGAGTCTGTTCTTTTTCCAGGCAGCACCCCCCCACACACACACACACACACCACAGTCTGAGCTGCTAGTGATTCAAGGGTTGTTCTCTGAGGATCTGGATGCCCCTCCTGACATGGTGCTTTTGGAGCTGGGAGGGAGCCCAGAGGCCAGGCTCCCTGTTGTCTCTGGGAACCACCACCATCCCACCGGAACGGGTTTGGCACTGTTCAGGTGAGAGCTGAAGCCCAAGGAGCCAGGGTTGGGGGCACCTGGCAGGACACCAAGGTGACTTCCATCAGGAGGATGCCTGGTGTTAAGAGGCAAAGAACTCTGAGGACTGCGCCTGTCCAACACCATCTTAAGGAGAATAAACCCAGGAGCTTCATCTTGAGTACCAGGCAGGACAGTGATTGGGCGGCATTGGAAAGCTTCAGAAGGTTTTTCTTTACTGTGTGGTGCAAAGAGAGACGCTACAGACTAAGGGACAAAAAGATGTTGTTGTTGTTCAACTGATGGGAGATTAGGTTTAAATGCTGCCATATAGTTAATAAATGAGGAAGAAAAAGCCAGCTGTATGGCCTTGGGCTTCTCTTGCTCTCAGTTTCCCCATTTATAAAACAAGGAGGTGGACCAAGTGGTCATTAACTGAGGCTGAGACCATGCTCCAGGCTCACAGGGACAGAGGTCTTGATATGGACAGACTGGGCACAACCCTGGGTTGCAAGCCCCCTTGCTCAGGGGATTGACATGCCCATAGGACCCCCACTGGAGGTATGGCCTGAGCAAGCAGCTATAAGCCCTTTTTGGGCAATGGCACTTCCCTTTTATTTTTTGGCTTTTTATGGCAGTGCCTGCAGCATATGGAAGTTCCCCAGTCTAGGGTTCAAATCACAGCTGCAGCTGCCGGCCTACACCACAGCCATAGCAACGCCATATCTGAGCCGTGTCTGTGAACTACACCACAGCTCACAGCATTGCTGGATTCTTAATCCACTGAGTGGGGGCCAGGAATTGAACCTGCATCCTCATGAGAACTAGTCAGGTTTGCTACTGCTGAGCCACAGTGGGAACTCTGGGCAATGGCACTTCCTTAGAAAGAAAGGTGCCCCTGCCTCCCAGGGGTTCTATGAGGCCCACACGGCAAGACTGTAGTATTTATTTATTTCCTTATTTTGGCTGTGCCCATGGCATGAAGTTTCCAGGCCAGAGATTGAACCTGTGCCACAGCAGTGACCTGAGCCACAGCAGTGACAATGCTGGATCTTTAACCCACTAGGCCACCAGGGAACCCCAAGGCCTATTGTGTTATTGTCTCATCTTATCCCTGAAGATCAGCTCAACTCATGTTGAGTAAACCTAAACCAGGGGTTTCTCACTTTGGAGTGCAGATATAACTAAAATCTCAGGTTAAGATTTTCACCTTATAGCAGCCTTTGAGGCTATTAACACATAGATCTGTCCACTCAAAACTGGGCATGCTGAGCAATCCACTAAGAATTTGAGTCATCCTAAAAGTGGGGGGCGGGGGGATGGGCAGAGGAGTCCACTTGGCGGGGTGCCATGATGCGCTCCCCCTCCTCCCATGGTCAAAGGGCTCCCTCCCTCCCTAAGCTCCCGTCCTATGAAGCCCTCACTGTCACAGACTGCTATGACTCAAATTCTTGAGGGCATCTGGCCAGCTGGTCACCCCAGTGGGCGGGGCTGGGGGTGGGAGGTGACTGCTGGACCAGTGGCCAGGGCGGCAGCCACACAGCTGCTCCTTAACTCCAAGGCCATCTCTGATTCTGGGGACACCATCTCCCCAGGAATTTCCTTGCTTTTTTCCATGGATGAAGATCCCTATTTAAAATACAGAAAAAATAAAAGTCGTAGATTGTCTCCCCATCCAAGGAATATATAATGGTAGATTGACTCCCTATCCAAGGTATATATCATGACTGTTGATAGAGAAAAATAAAATCTATAAAAAGCTGCTCTACTTTTAGCAGTGCTTTTCAATGATGTTTATAAGTATCACAAACATATCTACACATATTTGAAAAAAGCATTAGAGAGTATATAAGAGCTTGGAACTCAGATGGACACTCACATGAAGTCCCCAGGGTCCTCAAGATGGGGGCCACAGCTTTCTAAAATCAGAAAGTTCCCCAGTTCTCCAGGAGAGCTGGACTTGGCAGTGTGCATCGGGACACACCCACTCCCACTTCTCTTTGGCCAGAGCTGGCACTAGAGGATCAGGCTGTCAGGTATCAAGGTGATCCCTGAGACCATCCATGAACCCCTGGATGTCAGTGGTGATGAGGCTGAGGCCAGGACCTCCCAGTATCTTCTGAGTCATTAGTTCCCAAACCTGCTTATCAAGGACAACCCTCTATTAACACCTCTTCTCCTGAAATTATTCCCCAAAATTCCAGGGATGCAAGGATTTTTCAACATCCACAGATCAATCAGTGTGATACATCACACTAAAAATTGAAGAATAAAAACCATACGATCACCTCAATAGATGCAGAAAATCTTTTGATAAAATGTAACATCTTTTTATGATTAAAAAAGCTCTTCAGAAAGTAGGTACAAAGGGAACATAACTCAACAAAACAAAGGCCATAAATGACAAACCCACAGCTAACATCATACCCAGCTGTTAAAAACCGAAACCATTTCTCTAAGATCAGAAACAAGACAAGGATGCCCACTCTTGCTACTTTTGTTCAACTTAGTTTTGGAAATCCTAGCCACAGAAATCAGAGAAGGAAAAGAAATAAAAGGAATCCAAACTGGAAAAGAAGAAGTAAAACTGCCACTGTTTGCAGGTGACATAATACTGTACGTAGAAAAATGCTGAGTTCTCTTGTGGCGCAGCAGGTTAAGGATCTGGTGTTGTCACTGCAGAGGCTTGGGTCACTGCTCTGGTGCAGGTTAGATCTCTGGCCCTGGAACTTCCACATGCTGTGGGCTCAGCCAAAGCAAACAAAGAAACAAAACTAAACAAACAAACAAAACCCAAAACCCCACAAAAATGAAAAAAACACTCTTTGACCTAATCATAACAATATCTTTTTGGATCCATCTCCTAGAATAATGGAAATAAAAACTTTTAAAATGGAACCTAATTAAACTTAAGAGCTTTGCACAGTAGAGGGAACCATAAAAAAAACCCAAAGGACAACCTAGGAAATGGCAGGAAATCTTTGCAAATGATGCTACCAACAAGGGGTTAATTTCCAAAATATGCTAACACCTCATACAACTCAACAACAAAAAACAAACAACCCAGTCGAGAAATGGGCCAAAGATTTAGACCTTTCTGCAGAGAAGACACACAGCTGGCTAACAGGCACGTGAAAAGATGCTCAACATCGCTTAAAATTATTAGAGAAATGCAAACCAAAATTGCAGTGAGCTATCACCTCACACCAGTCAGAATGGCCATCATTAAAAAGTCTACAAATAATAAATACTGGAGAGAGTGTGGAGAAAAAGAAACCCCCCAGCACTGTTGGTGGGAATGTAAATTGGTGCAGCCACTATGGAAAACAGTATGGAAGTTCCTTAAAAAACTAAATATACAGAACTAGTACACGATCTAGCCATTCCACTCCTGGCCGTATATCTAGAGAAAACTCTAATTCAAAAAGATACATGCACCCCAAGCTTCATTACAGCACTATTCACAGTAGCCAAGACATGGAAGCAACTTCAATGTCCATCAAGAGATGAATGGATTAAGAAGATGGGGCACATATACACAACGGGATACTACTCAGCCATAAAAAGAATGAAATAGTGCCATGTACAGCAATATGGATGCAACTAGAAATTATTATATCAAGTGAAGTAAGTCGGAAAGAGAAAGACAAATGCCACATGATGTCACTTATATGTGGAATCTAAAATATGGCAAAATGAACCTAGCTACAAAACAGAAACTGACTCACAGCCATAGACAACAGACTTGTGGTTGCCAAGGGGGAGAGAGGAGAGGCAGATGTGGGTTGGACTGGGAGTTTGGGGTTAGTAAATGCAAACTGTCACATTTAGAATGGATAAGCAATGAGGTCCCACAGCACAGGAAACTATATCCAATCTTTTGGAATAGGCCATGATGGAAGATAATCTAACACACACACACACACACACACACACACACACACATATATACATATGACTGGGTCACTTTGCTGTATAGCAGAAATTGGCACAACATTGTAAATCAACTATACTCTATTTTTCTTTTTCTTTCTTTTGGTTTTTGCCATTTCTTGGGCCGCTCTTGTGGCATATTGAGGTTCCCAGGCTAGGGGGCCAATCGGAGCTGTAGCTGCCAAGCCTACGCCAGAGCCACAGCAACATGGGAGCTGTGTCTGCAACCTATACCACAGCTCTCGGCAACGCCAGATCCTTAACCCACTGAGCAAGGCCAGGGATCAAACCCGCAACCTCATGATTCCTAGTAGGATTCACTAACCACTGAGCCACGATGGGAACTCCAAATCAGCTATACTTTAATAAAAAATAAGTTAAAAATAAAGTTTACAGGGCTTGGTCCCAGGGCTTTATAAAGCTTCCCAAGTCCAGGCATCACACAGACAACTGTGGCAACCCCACAACCCCTGGTGGCTCGGCAAGTTAAGGATCTGGCTGTGTCATTGCAGTGGTTTGATCTCTGGCCCAGGAACTTCTACATGCCGTGGATGCAGCAAAAAACCAAAACCAAAACCAAAACCAAAAAATTACAACATTACAATGTTGGATTCTGCTGAAATTAGGAATTAGTCCCCCTTCTGGGTGCAGCTTTACTTTGATTCCTTTGGTCTCTGAGGGATATTTCACAACACCAAGAGATGGAGGCCAGGTGAAGGGCTCATTTCCCGCCATCCCTCTATCAAAGGTGGTTTCTCCTGAGCCTGAGTGTCCTGGACTCCAGAGTGGGTGCTTGGTCCAGAGGTGGACTTGAAGGGTTTTGGTTACAGTCCACAGCCAGGTCCTGAGGGCATGATCGGGTGGGTGTGTGGACGTTCTGAGTGCTAGCTTATAATCCTGAAAGTAGAAATTACAATTCTAGAGCACGGCCTGAAGAATGAAACTGTTCTCTAAACAGTCAGTAAGTCTGTTCTCCAAACACTGAACAGACTTGGAAAGTGTGCAGACCTTCATGATGTCACTATGGGAGCTTATCCTCTTCACAGATCCTGTGAAACTAGCCTGAGAATACAGGCTTTGGTTTATTCCGTCTGTCTGCTCCCCTGAGAAGGAGAAAGTGTCACATGATGAGGTTCAGGTGTCCAGGAGGCTGCCAGAACAATGGCTCAGAATGGGTTCAACACTAGTCTATCAGTGTAATTTAGCAGAGTAGGAGCTTAAATGAGAAAACCTTGGGATTTCTCCAGAAAGGCTAGAAAGACTGATCAAAGTCACACCCACTCTTGATAAAACTCTCTTGGCAAACTAGGAGGAGAAGGGACTTGCCTTAATGTGATACATGGTGCTGACCAGAGTAGACCTGGAACTGAATTTACTGGTGCAGACTTAGAAACATTCCTTTCACTCAAGGATGGAATAGGACATGCATGCCTGCTCCTCCACCATTAGTTTTGCCTCAGGGGTCGAACCAGTCTTTATTTATTTATTTATTTTTTGTCTTTTTGCTATTTCTTTGGGCAGCTTTTGCGGCATATGGAGGTTCCCAGGCTAGGGGTATAATTGGAGCTGTAGCCGCCGGCCTACGCCAGAGCCACAGCAACGCGGGATCCGAGCCGCGTCTGCAACCTACACCACAGCTCACGGCAACGCCGGATCCTTAACCCACTGAGCAAGGCCAGGGACCGAACCCACAACCTCATGGTTCCTAGTCGGATTCGTTAACCACTGTGCCACGCCGGGAACTCCCCCAGTCTTTATTTATAGAAAACATGATTGTCCAACTACATTGTCCAATAGGATCAATGGACAGATTGTTAGAGCAAATACAAGCGAGACTCAAGGTGGCCAGATACAGGGGACCCCGCAGGAAATCATCAGGTGGCCAGTGTCCCCAAATGACCATTTAGAAAAAGTAAAATAAAAGAGATTCCAGTCACGATAGCAATACAAATTATAAAGAACACAAGAACACACATAACAGACAATGTGCAAGATTTTTTGGAAGATATTATTATCTTTATTGGTCTATCAAGAGAATTTACAGAGAAGTGATTAAAGAAATTAAATAATTTTGCTGGATACCAGGCCAACATAAGAACAAAGTATTTCTATAGGCCAGTAACAATGTAAAACATGTATTTGGGATCTTAGAAGAATAAAAACACAGAATCATTAGAATTAGAAACTTTTCCTGGAGTTTCCATGTGAGACGGCAGGTTAAGGATCCGGTGCCACCACTGCTGTGGCAATGCATAAGATTTTATGGTGAAAATGATAAGTCTCTACTGGATGATAAATCTCTACATCTTAATCAGTGGAGACACTTGACCTTCATAGGTTGGAAGATACTGGAGGCAGTTGTGTTCATGGACCTGGAGCTTGGGGAGACGCAGGTGATAAATGGACTTGGAAGTCCTTGCCATGGGTTTGAATGCTTTCTCCAAGGCAGGACATGGACACAGAAGAGGAAAGAAGGTGGTTTCAGATGGAGTGCTGAAGCTCCCCAAGCCATAGAAATAGATGGGAGAGAGGACAGTGTGAGGGCACTGAAACCCAGGAAGGAAGCAGTGTCAAAGGGGAGAGGGAATTCCTGTCATGGCTCAGCAGTGAACAATCCCGAGTAGTATCCATGAGGATGTTGGTTCAATCCCTGGCCTTGCTCAGTGGGTTGGGGATCCGGTGTTGCTGTGAGCTGTAGTTGTAGGTTGCAGAGGCGGCTCGGATTCTGCATTGCTCTGACTGTGGTGAGGGCTGGTGGCTATAGCTCCAATTCAACCCCTAACCTGGGAAACTCCATGGTTTTTTAGGTTCAGCCCTAAAAAAGACCGAAAAAAAAAAAAAAAAAAGGAGGTGGGGTGGGGTGGGGAGAGGCCCAAATCAAATGCAGGTGAGAGGTTGGGGAAGATTAAGGTTGACTTGGATCTATTATATTTGGTAAGGAGGAGTTAATTAGTGACCTCGAAAGGAGTAATTTCCTTGGAATAGACAGTGATATTGGAGATTCCTTAACTAAACTGCCCATCCACATCAACCCGCAGTGATTCTCTAGGAAATTCCCCACTTGCACTCAGAATGTCAGAGCAATTTTTAGACTCCATTATATATATGAGCTGTCACACAAAACTTCAGCTCCATATTAATTTAACCAAACATTTAAAAAATAATGGAGTTCCTGTCGTGGCTCAGCGGAAATGAATCCGCCTAGGAACCATGAGGTTGTGGGTTTGATCCCTGGCCTTGTTCAGTGGGTTAAGGATCCAGTGTTGCCATGTGCTGTGGTGTAGGTTGCAGACGTGGCTCAGATCCCGTGTTGCTGTGGCTGTGGCTGTGGCGTAGGCCAGCAGCTACAGCTCTGATTAGACCCCTAGCCTGGGAACCTCCACATGCC